>NC_045629.1:29676370-29986873 GCF_009829155.1 Mustela erminea | reverse complement strand
CATCTGATTTATCTTGGTGTTGGTGCATGTTGTTGGTCTTTTCTCATTCATTTTGTGATTTCCTGGTTCTTGCGATGATGAATAATTTTCAATTATATCTTAATATTTTGAGTATTACATGGCTCTGAATGCTATTTAATCTTATTATTATTTTAAGCAAGAAGACCCCTGTATTGAGATGTGGCATGAGGACTGGAGATGGAAATAAGTATATACAGCTTTCCACTGGGCCCTATTGACAATATCCCAGCAAAAGTGGGCACTCACATTGTTTAATTGCAGACAGATGGAATAGAAATTCAGGTTTCCTCTTGCCCTGCTAATACCTGTCCCCCAAAGTGGGACTATTCATATCATCTTGCTGCCTTTAAGTGGGACTGGATGTTCATCTCCCCAGCAGGTTCCCTGACATTAGGGGAGGTGGAAGTGAAGTCTTAACTGTCCTTCTTCACACCATCTCTTTCCATTTTTTGTTGATGCTGGTTGTGGGTAGAGGCTCAGCTCTCTACTGATGCCAGGGTGGGAAGAAGAGAACTGCCAGCTAGCCCTGCTTTGCGCTACCTCATTTTATTGTGTTGCTTTAGGATAGATATAGGTATTCAGCACCCTACGGGGTCTCACTGACACCAGGCATCGGGGAAAGCAGAGTGCCTACTATCTCCAATTTGCAACATTCTGTTATTATTGATTTCAAGTAGAGGCGGAGGCTAAGCTCCCAATTTGGACCCTAAGACTATGTGAGTGCAGTTCAGTGTTAATTAGCCCTATCTTATGTTTCTTTGCTGAGGGATAGGTGTGGAGGCTCAGCTCACTGACGGACCACACTGAAATAACCTTCATAGAAGAATCAGAGTGCTGCCTGCTTTTGAAGGGCCAAGAGTGAGATGGTGTGGAAGATCATTTCTTCACTTGGTCCTACTGAAACCGGGGGGTATAGGTGGTAGGTGCAATTTTTCCATTGCATTTTGGCTTGAGCACAATATGTATTGCCAAAATGGTTTTCTTTTGTTAGCAACCCTTTTCTTCATACTTTGGCTGAGGAAACCAGATTTTCCTTGAAGCTTTTTTTGTCTCTTGTTTTGTTGGTGGTTATGAATTGTAGGAGGTTCCTGCAGTGCACTGTGCAGGATAAATGGGAAGCAGTAGGAAACAGGAAGTCATCACCATATTATTCCTCAAGTCGCAAGGTCCTTAGTAAGTCCACCTTCTTATTTCCATCTTTCAGTGTCTTCCTATTCTTGTTTGTTATGTTATGTTCAAGGTTTTAAGTTTTAAACCAGTTTTAAGTATAAGGAGAAGGGAGAAATGAACTACTCTATCTTGTAGGGAGCAGATGTCTGGTAGTCTACAGGTGTAAGAAGGGCAAATTTTCACACTTTTAATAGCGCCTGGATGGCTCAATTGCTTAAGTGTCCAACTCTTGATTTTGACTCAGGTCATGATCTCAGGGTCATAGGATTGAGCCCTGCGTCAGGTCCCATGCTCAGCAGGGAGTCTGCTTAAGATTCTCTCTCCCTCTCCCTCTGCCCCCTCACTCCCACTTGCTCTCTATCTCTAAAAATATATATATATTTTTTTTAAGTACTGATTTTTACACCTTTAAAAGTCAAGTGTTTTGTTGGACTTGAAATTTAAAAATAAGCAAGGAATGAGGCAAGAATGATAATAATAATGGTAACAGATCGGAGTTGGACACTTCAGTATACCTTTATAATTAGCTTAATATAGGCACACATGGTTATATATAGAAATGTTTATAGATATGCATATATACATGGTTAGTATAACACATATATTTCTTTGCTCAGTCAGCTAAAAAGACTTAGAAACAATGACACCCTAGCAGCAATGAGCATACCTTCTATCCTGGTCTTAGAGTCTTCTACCTTCCCAATAAAAGGATCTAGGAAAAATGACTGATGCTAGGGCTGGGGTGGTAAATATAAAAGATGAGCCTAGACTATCTTAAAGAAAAAAGATCCCCATTCCTTAGTTGTGGGCTAAGCATTATGACTTTCTTCCAAAGTGTACAGTATGGAAGTGGGGAAAAAAGTAACTTTATAATAGAGAAACCTGAAAAACCCTACCTCAGCCAGATGATCAAGGTCACCCTCAGCAGTCATACATAAATCATGTTGAGAGTATGTATGCTTGATGTGATCTGACAAAATGGCCCTTCTACTCTGCAGTCTTTCCCCCTAGACACATAATCCTAATCTTATCATGAGAAATGCATCACACAAATTCCACCAGTGGTATTGTACAAAAACCTAATTTATACTACTCAAAATTCTTGAGATCATCAAAACCAGGAAAGTCTAAGAAACTATGAAAATCAAGAGGAGCCTAAGGATATATGGCAACTAAATGTAATGTATTACCCTGGATAGAATCCTGGAACAGAAAAAGGACATTATGTAAAAGCTAAAGGAATCTGACTGAAGTACATACTTTAGTAAAGGATAATGTGTCAATATTTGTTACTTAAGTGTTAACAAATGTAACACACTAAAATAAGTTGTTAATAACAGAGGAGAACGAGTGTAGTGTATATGGAAACACTTTATACTATCCTCTCAAATTTTCTGTAAAATTAGAACTGTTCTAAAAAATAACGTCTATGAAAAAAAGTTGTTTTCTTGTTTTATCATTATGTGCCTGTATTTTTAATGAGGATGTAAATTCGCTTTACTTTCATTGATATTGGTGTTAAAGAAAAAACTAACTCTGAAAGAAAGGATTTGTAATTCCAATTCAATAAGCAATGCTTCTTGGTATCATCTTTTGGAAGAAGCACGGCATAAATCAAAGCAAATTGTCTTTAAATGCTGAATTCTTTTCAGTGCTTCATCTTTTATATGACTAATGTGTACCAAGGCCATGATCCCACTTCAGAGGGCAGAGATGATTGTAGGCAATGTCTAAAGTACAGTGAAATATTAATGGAAGACATAACAATTTTGGTTAACATATTTTATGTTTTCAAAATGATGTATTAGTATTTCAGTCTATGAAGTCTTTGCTGTTATACATTCCCTACCCACTTTTTCCCATTAAACATAAGTAAATAGGTGCCTGAGTGGCTTAATCATTAAGCATCTGCCTTTGGCTCAGGTCATGATCCCATGGTACTGGGATCAAGCCCACATTGGGCTCCCTGCTCATCAAGAAGCCTGCTTCTTCCTCTCCCACTCCCCCTGCTTGTGTTTCCCCTCTCTCTGTTTCTTTCTCTCTATCAGATAAGTAAATATAATCTTTAAAAAAATAAGAAAATGTTACTATCATTTAATTGTATGTTCATCAATTTAAACTAATGTTTGTTGGCACTTGTAGCTACCAGTGATAGTGGCATACACATGCCACTTTTGTAAATCCATTCCATGACAAAATATGACCTTCACAAGGGAAATCTTTGACACAGTAGATGCTTAATGTCATATGACATATAGCTTTATAGCTAGATTACCAAATGTTTTAATTTGGGGCAAAATAGCATGTAGAAAAGGCCATCAGAAATGTCCCATAAATTTATTTAGAGTACATAATCTCATTTAATGTGATTGTACCTCAGCACTCTTATCTCTAATATGGCTAATCCCACATTATTTTCATTGGTGCCAAATAAAAAATCATCAGGGAATTTAATGCTTAACTTTTAAAAATAGTTAAAGTAAGTTATTTTTTAATTTTTAAAAGATTTTATTTATTTATTTGACAGAGAGAGTGAGCATGAGCAAGGGGAGCAGTTAGAGGGACAGTGAGAAGGAGGCTTCCCACTGAGCAGGGAGTCCCATGTGGGGCTCAGTCCCAGGACCCTGGGATCGTGACCTGAGCCAAAGGCAGATGCTTAGCCAATTGAGTTACCCAGGCACCCCTAAATTACGTTATTTAACAAGTTCTCCTTTGTGTGGGCTTTTTTTGCTTTTTAAGGTTTATTTATTTACTTTAGAGAGAGAGAGTGAGTACAAGTGGGGGAAGGGGCAGAGGGAGAGCATCCTCAAGCAGACTCTCTGCTGAGTGAAGAGCCCAACACCCAACACAGGACTTGATCCCAGGATCGTGAGATCATGACTGGAGCTGAAATCAAGAGGTGGACTCTCAACCAACTAAGCCACCCAGGTGCCCCTCTCCTTTGCATTTTTCAAAACAAAGCAGTTCTTTTAGTCTGACCCTGGACACAAAAGTGAGTTGGCCATGTTTTCCCCCATGGATCGATCCTTTTCTCATCTGTTCCACTGTGTCATGTGTTCTATCTTCTCAAGAAGTAGCATTTAATCATTCATCCATGCAGTCATCTATTCAATTATTTATTAAATGAATCTTTATTGAACACCTACATAAGGCAAAAACAATAAAAATAAAAAATATAGAAAACTAATCTGGGTTGCGCTGAAAAGTAATCAACTCAGTAAAATCTTTGCTGATAACAAGAGTTTCTCAATTTACTGGAAATTGCATTTCATTATGGAGACTCAGAAACTCAGGGAAAAGCAAGACCTAAATAATAAAAAAGTAATAAAAATCAGACATATAAAATGCCTGCTTTGTATCTGACTCTGTAAAAGGAGCTCTAAAATGATTAGGGATGTTCTGAAGATTGTTATCATTGAAATCTCCATTTTACAGATGACAATAAAAAGGCTCACAGATTAGGTTACTCACCTAAAATGAAAGGCCCAGTAACAACAGAACTGGAACTATAACTTTAGACTTTATAATGCCTGTGCTCCTAAAGTATACATAGAGCCTATGCTCCTAAGTATAATACGTGTGTGTGTATCTGTGTGTCTGTGTGTGTCTGTGTGGGTGGGTGTGTGTGAGAGAGAGAGAGATTGAGAGGGAGGTGGAGAGAGAGACCGAGAAAGAGTTTAAACAGGGAACTTCTGAGACATGACAAGAGTACTGCCAGGTATCCATCAACCAACAACTGTTAGTTTAGAACTCCTAACTATGCAAATAATCATTAATCATAATGCTGAATTAAGGATCTCTCACTCTTAAACTAAGAAATTAAAAGGCTTCCAGAAGCTGAGTCCAAATTTTACATTACATAAGATAATTATTACAGAGAGTCAAAGTATAATTCAGTAACGGAAGAGCTCTGAAAATACTGGAAGCATTCATATCAATGCGGTTTCATAATGTGGATAATAGAGGGTTTAAGAAATTGGCAGATGTACTGCAGACTCATTAGTTATCATTTCTATGAATATAGGTGAATAAAAATGAGAAACGAAGAAATGAACGGCTAGCAATTTTAAGTAGTCTTCCTAATATCCATACTAGGAAAGATTAAGCACACAAAAAAATGATCTTGAAATATTTTTAAAGCACTTACAAGTGCATCAGGTCTTTTTATACCAAATAACTTGAAATATGAACTGTAAAATAAATCTAGTCTCTGCTGATAGAACTGTTGACTTTATTTGAAGCTATCTAATGAAACACGATATGAAAACCAGAAAGTCTTAAGAAAAGGTGAGAAAACTCCTTCACTACTCCTCTCACAAAGCAAAATTATAAAAGGACCATGTTAAAACATATTTTGAAACAAAGAGAAAATTCCCAAACTGTTACAGGGCTTTTACATTTTTATTTTGGTTTAATTTATAATAAATATTCTTATGTTTACACAGTTGTCACAAGGTGGACACAATTTTGAAATCTGCTTTCTTCATTCTTTCATCATTAAACATCCTAGTTTGCTGCATTGTCTTGAAATTATAATAACTGTAATTTCCTAAGAAGGAGATATAATTAACTAAAACATTCCCCTATTGTTGACTATTATAAAGATGTTTTAAATTTTTTTATTAAAAATGACATTTCAGTGAACACCTTTATTTATATAATAATTTTCTAAATATAATTTATTAGAGTAAGTTTCCAAAATTAAAATTAATGTGTAAAACCTCTGACATTTTTTATCTTGCTAGACATTACCAAATTACTTTTCAAAAGATCAGATTAAATTACATTGCCAAGAACTTTGCCAACATAAGATATTATATAAAATTTTTGATTTTGCTAAATTAATAAACCTCATGTTCCATTTCTCTGAATTTTTTGATAACTACTGAGGTTCAACATCACATATGTATTTAAAATACTAATTGTATTTTGGGCACCTGGGTAGCTCAGTTGGTTAAGCATCTGCCTTTGGCTCAGGTCATAATCCCATGGTCCTCAGACTGAACTCCACACGCAGGGAGCCTGCCTCTCCCTCTGCCTCCCTCTACCTGCTTGAGCTCTCTCTCTGTGTCAAATAAATAAATAAAATCTTTAAAAAAATACTAATTCTATTTTTTCTTGACTGTCATCTCTCACATTGTTGTCTCTTGCTAACTTATAACCAGGTAGCTGGAGAAAAATATCACATGACAGGGAAAATTGGTATTCCAATAAACGAAAGATTACTAATTTCAGATGGGTTTTTCAAGACTGGAAATATGGCTCTGACTTAACAGTATGTTCTTTCTAGTTCTTAAAGGACTTTTTTTTTTTATACAAATCTTCTCCAATCTTCTCAAATTTCCCTCTATTCTCTCTACCTCTCTTGCTCTCAGAAGATGATCACCTCATATCATTAAGCAAATAGAAGATAGTAAATATCTTACTGTCAAATCCATTAATTCATTAGCATTTGCACTGATCTTTCCTTTTGTTTTAAGAATTGAAGTTAAAAAGCTATTCACATTACACATAGTGTGTATTCCATTTTCTCTCATCTTTTAAAGTACTTCACAGCACTGCATTCTCTACAACTCAAATACCCCTTATGAATTATTCCCATCAAAATTCAACTTATTGTAGACTAGTAACTTCTACTTAAAATGTTAAAAAGTATACATGCAACATGTCCCTTGATCCCTGCCTATCTTCTTTACCCAATTCATGGCTCAGCTTTTGAAAATTATCTTCATTTATTGTTTCCATTTTCTCACATCCCATTTACTTTATAATTTAGTTCCATCTGGCTTCTGTAACCTCAACCTTTTTGCCCACTGCCTTGAAATTTTACTTATAAAGGTCACCAGCTGTCTCCAAGTCAGCATAGCCAATGGATAGTTTTTGTCCTCATATTTCTAGGTTCTTTCCTTCTTTAAAAAGGAAAACAAAACCAGAAAACTTTATTTTTATGCTTTTATGCTTTTACAACCTCATAACCTTCTATCTCAGTATATTTTAGTGGCTCCCCTTCTTTAATCTGATTTCTAAATATTCTATTAGTCTTATTTATCCTCAATGGAATATACAACTATATGAAGGATTATTCTCAACATTAGTTCTCATAATAATACTAATGGCAGTAATCAGTACTTCTATAATGCTTTCATGTGCCAGAAACGATTCTAAGACACTATATTAGAATTACATAGATATATATAATTCTTATATATATATATATATATCCTATATATAACCGATGAATTTTCTATATATACCATATATATATATATATACACACACACACACATATATATATATAGGTATATAGGTATATAGTACAATACTCAATACTGGCATCTAAGTGTAATTAAAAACAAACAAACAAACAAAACACTTCTCATTTTTCTTTTTTTTCCTTAGGATTTATTTTTTTTAATTTAGAGAGAGAGCGTGTGTGTGAGCAGAAGCAAGGGGAGGCAGAAGGAGCCTGAGAATCCTCAAGCAGACTCCGGGCTGAGAGAGGCCTGAGGCAGGGTTTGAATCCAGGACCCAGAATTGAGGCCAGAGTAGAAATCAAGGGTTGGCTGCTTAGAGATGCCTGGGTGGCTCAGTTGTTAAGCATCTGCTTTTGGCTCAGGTCATGAACCCAGGGTCCTGAGATCTAGCTCCACATCAGGCTCCCTGCTCGGCAGGAAGCCTGCTTCTCCCTCTCCCATTCCCCCTGCTTGTGTTCCCTTTCTCGCTGTCTCTCTTCTCTGGCAAATAAATAAATAAAATCTAAAAAAAAAAAAAAAGAGAGAGAGAGAGAGAGAAAGAAAGAAAGAAAAAAGAGTTGGCTTCACCCAGGAGCTCCGAAGCAAAATAGTTTTCTGATATGTATAATTTAGGAAAGTCTTCAGAGAAAATATTTAAAGCATTCTATGTCAGAGGAAAGTGATTTTGCAAAAGATCTATCAGTAGAAGCAACTCCAAACCCACCAATCATTTAGTGATATATCATCCCTCATGTTGTTTCTTTATGCATTTTTCTGGAAGAAAGCTGGTAAGAGTTCATTAATTCTCAGAGATAAAAATCCCACTGATGGCAGAAAAGAGCTTTGCTCTGGAATTAGATCAGTTTAAGTTTTCCTACTTAGTAGAATTAGGTAACATTCTTAATCTTTCTGTTTCCTATCTGCAAACAGGGATAACGCTACTACAAAAGAATGCGTTTAAACTAAATGATGCATATAACCTTCCAGATTATAGGAACATGCCTAATAAATGTTAAATGATGTGCAAATATCCTACTTTCTTGAAATGAATAAAACCTATTTTTATGCTCTTCACACTATTTCTTAGCTACTGGTCTAAATATCAAGGTAATGTTAGTTAAAAATAATTTTTTTTCTGCCACTGTCCATTTCTATTTCCAACATATTCTCCTTGATGAATCAAGTCTCCACATCAGTGATACTTATCACATAAGCTATTATTCTTCATATGTTTAAGATATTTCAATATAAGATGAGTTATTACTCAAAGGGATGGCTAAACTGGCTTTGCCAAGATTTCAATGAGCTATAAATACATCTTACTCAGAACTAACTTTCAAAGAAGAGGAGAGCAATGACTCAAGATGAGGAGAGGAAAACCATTTCTTTTTTTTTCTTATCTTTTTTTTTTTTTTTACAAAATGTTATTTTCTTTTGCTTTGATGGAGAAAAAAGTATAGTTAATTTATAATATAGTTGTACTTATAGTTATATATAATAAAATTAATAGCTTATAGACTAACATTTTGTGGTTGGATTAAAAGAAAGTATCAAATTTACAATAATAAATCAGTTTTCTTTAATCAGTAATGGAGATTTACAAATATTCTTTTCTGAGAGTAACAAAAGGAAGCACTGTATTTCCTTCAAGTCCAAAGACTCTCTTAGTTGTAAACACTAGTAACTCTCAAATGCAAACAGAATCAGTATTCCACATATGGCAATCAGGAAACGACCTGTACACCACGTATTTTAACAAAAGGCTTGCAAACACATTAAATGAGTAGTGAAAGTAAAAATGATGCTAAATATGTGTGAAAGCAGAGCAAACAGAATTATAAATTATTTAGGGGGATTAATTATAATATTCTTTCAGAAAGATTTGTATGAGTTACTATTTAAACACAGGGAGCACAGGGGCACTTGGGTGCCTTAGTCAGTTAAGTATCTGGTTCTTGATTTCAGCTCAGGTCACGATCTCAGGGTTTTGGGACCAAGCTCCACACCGGGCTCAGCTCTGGACATGAAGCCTGCTTCCCTCTCTAATAAGCAAACAAACAAACAAACAAACACATAAATGGAGAACACATTCAGATGATCTAGGGTATCAAACTGATACCATAATAATACCAAAAATCTTCATGTGACAATATATGCTGTAGGAATAAATAAAATTTTATAGGAAGAACTAATTAAATGAATTATAAATTTCATTTTATACTTTGGCATGAGTTATAAACGTCATTTTATACATTGGCATAAATATATCAAGATGGGTTTTCTTGACTAAATGCATAATAACTATACATAAAAAGAAATTGTGTTTGTTATTGCTATTCTTTTTCCAGAGTGTAAAACACTTCCTTTCCTTCCTTTCCTTATTCCTTTCCTTTCCTCTCCTTTTTTTTTTTTTTTTAAAGATTTTTTTTTTTTTTTTTTTTTATTCCTTTGACAGAGACAGATCAGAAGTAGGCAGAGAGGAAGGCAGAGAGAGGAGGAAGCAGGCTCCCTGCCGAGCAGAGAGCCCGATGCGGGACTCGATCCCAGAACCCTGAGATCATGACCTGAGCCGAAGGCAGAGGCTTTAACCCACTGAGCCACCCAGGCGCCCCTCCTCTCCTTTTTCTTTTTTTTCTTTTCTTTCTTTCCTTCCTTCCTTCAATTCAATTAATTAACATATAACGTATTATTAGTGACAGAGTTCAGTGATTCATCAGTCTTATATAATACCCAGTGCTCATACACCATGTGCCCTCCTTTATGTCCCTCACCCAGTTACCCCATCTCTCTACCCCCCTCCCCTCCAGGAACCCTCAGTTTGTTTCCTGTGATTAAGAGTCTCTTATTGTTTCTCTCCCTCTCTGATTTCGTCTTGTTTTATTTTCCCTCTCTTCCCTATAATCCTGTTTTGTTTCTTAAATTCCACAAATGAGTGAGATCATATAATTGTCTTTCTCTGATTTTGCTTAGAGTATTACCCTCTAGTTCCATCCATGTTGCAAATGGCAAGATTTTTTTGATGGCTGAGTAATATTCCATTGTGTACATATACCACATCTTTTTTCCTTTTTAAAGATTTTATTTATTTGACAGTGAAAGAGAGAAAGAGAGAGAGAGAGTGCATACAAGCAGGGGGAGTGAGGGAAAGAGAAATAGACTCCCTGCTGAGCAGAAAGTCCAATGCAGTGCTGGATCTCAGGACCCTAGGATCATGACCTGGGCCAAAGGCAGACATTTAACTAACTGAGCAACCCAGGCACCCCTATAACACATCTTCTTTATCCATTCACATGTCAGTGGAAATCTGGGCTCTTCCCATAGTTTGGCTATTGTGAAACTTGCTTCTATAAACACTGGAGTGCAGGTGTTGCTTCAGGTCACTATATTTTTATCTTTGGGGTAAATCCCTAGTAGTACAATTGCTGGGTCATAGGGTAGTTCTATTTTCACAGAGTGTAAAACACTTCAAAAAGGAGGATAGGGAGATGGGATGTATTTACAGACTTGGGAAGAGAGCTCCATGGACTCTATCTCTGTAATACAAACATTTATTCAAGATCTGAAAGAGAATTTGGATCCATTATTTCAACACATCCATAAAACAGTCATGTTCAAACATGAAGAGATCAAGAGATACCAGTTTATATTTTTTTCATACTGCAAGAATAAACCACCTTTCAGTTTTCATTAGAAGTCCAGTTTTCCCCTTATGAGGGTCCACAGTTCTTAAGCAAAGCAGTACAGCGCTTACATTAGTGCTTTCTCCTACTATGAATAGCTCTCTAGTCCTCTCACCAGTGCTCATGCCTTCTCTTAATGTCTTGGTCAAAACTCAACCATCAGTCCAGGAAGTTTGTTCCCAGTTTCACTGCTGGTACCTGATCATGTTATTTCAATCACTTTAGCACATTTATACAACCTACTTCAGAGGGTAGGTAATATATATGTGAGATTAAATAAAAGAATGCCTATAGAGTACTTAATGCTCAGCTTCAAGTACAATATGAATATTCAGTAGCTGCTGGCTGGCATTTTTATTCTAGCATCTACATTAAAACCAATCTGTACTCGTTACTCTTTGATTCCTTAATGGGGTAAAGGAAATAAACAGACATGTATTGATTATCTACGATGAGAGGCACTGCAGGGTATAGAATTAGTAGTTCTCAAGTTGAAACTGACCTGAATTTCAATTCCAACTCTGTCACTTATTTGGACTTCTCTATGCCTCATTTAAATCGAGATAATAGAGATTTGAGGGATAAGTATAGATTAAAAATAATTGTAGGTCTCAGTCGGTAGAGCATGTGACTCTTGATCTCAGGGTTCTGAGTTCAAGCCCAATGCTGGGTGTAGAGATTTCTTAAAAATAAAATCTTAATAACAATAATTATTATAGCATTTGGGTCTAGAAGAAGTATTCATTACATCATTTAATATAAACTATTAGTTAATATTTGATTGCATTTTGAGAATCTGATAACGGCTCTGTATCCCTTCCCTAAAAATAATCGAACAAATAAATAACTCTTCACATCATTTTCCATGTAATTCCAGGGCTTTGTTAATATAAAAACCAATCAAAACCTTTTAGTTGGCACAAATAACTCAGAAAAATTGTTACAGGGTAAAGAATTATAGTTGCTCTTAGAACACAGACTATCATCCTCAAGAAAGACAAACAATATTTTATGTCAAAATTTGGGTCAAAACTCTGAGCTTACAGAATGGTATCTCCACCAGGTTATGATATGACCAGTACTGAAATTCCTGCCCTGACTGTCCTCATTACAGGCTTGAAAACCTGGCAGATAATTAAGTGCAACCTGTAGCTGAACAGCCTCAGTCACTTTTCTATAAAATGGGTACATTCTGACAATAGCATTATGAAGATTAAGTAAGCACAAGTAAACTCTCCTAGCACCTGACGGCCAAGAAATAATGTTTTAGCTCTTTTATTTCTCTTTTTTCTTCTTGCTTTACTCATTTCTTTCCTTACCCTGAGTTATTTTGTTTATGATCCACAATGGTGAAGTCACTGTAATGCTTTTACTCCAATACTGTCAGATAATTTCTAGCATAATAAGCAAAGAAAGCCTAAGAAATGTTTGAGGTAAAGAGTACCATTATTACTTCATTTTATTAACCTCATTTGTCTAGAAATGTTTCTGGGCCTCCTTTACTACTAGTTGTTCATCCATAGGCACAAACTGGATGTGTATCAGATATATTAAATCTCTGGAAAATTATCTCTGGTGCCATTTGGGGTTCCATTTATATACTATATAGCTTTCCTAAAACTAAACTATCATTTCTAATCCTCTTCCGTTTTAATACCCTAAAACATGGCTTCTAATTAATGGTTATATTGGCATTATATTCATTCCTCTTTGCTTTTTCTCTGATTATAACAGGTATTACTGGACAAGTTAATGACACAGGGTTTCTGAATATGAGGAAGGTCAAAAAGGAAAATATGATGAGTAAGGTAAGATAATCACATAGAGAACTAGTGGAGTTTTAGCAGTAACAAAGCCAGTGAAATTATAGTTAATTAATCAGGAGTCAGGAAAATTTGGTCATGTGTTGCCATTAATTGGCTAAGTAGAGTAAACAGTCTTGCAATAAAGAGCAAAGAGCGGAAAATCTATCTTTCCTGTCAGCTTCTCTTGCTTGTTATCAGAGCAATTATCTCCTAGTTTGTGAAACAATAACAATTTATTGTTTGATTTAAATGTTACCATTATAAGATATGGATATATATGAAACCTATAAAACTTTATTCATAAATTTAGTATTATAGCATCATGTATTCCATGGTAAAAATGATTTAGGAGAAATGTAGAATTCATGCAAAGTATAATAATTTTTAAACTTAAGAAAATTTTTAAAAAGATTGCTGACTATGTCTTGGCATACTTTCCTTTGTAGAATATGTTAGAGCCAGTCTTTTTTTTGATTAAGACTTACTGTACTATAGAGAAAGCCTCTATTCATATTCATAATCACCAGGCAAATCAAGGAGCTGACTTGCTTAGAATTAGTAACTCCTTTTTTCTTCACTTCTTAACGAAGAAACATTTGACAAGAAAAAATAAAAGCCTACTTTTGTTAAAAAAATAATAAATGATGGAATGTTAGAAAATTAATTTGTTTTTCACAAATAATGATCAATAACTACTAAATACTGATCCGTGTAAATGAAACAGTCTCCTTTTGCTATCTGATTCTAAATATGAAATACATTCATGTTGAGGAATCATTTCAAAGCAAATGTGTTTGTTTTGGCTTTTTTTTTTTTTTTTGGTGACTGAATGAATAACCATATGTGTTGTAAAATCAGTCTGTTTTAATTTACATAATTGCTAAATATAAAATAAAATTTATAAGTCTTTTCACTTTTCATTTTAACTTTGTAAGGAGACAAAGAAAACTGTGCTTTCTATCATATTATAGTTTTTGCTCAACTACTGCTGCCAAAATCCTTAACAAGTAGTATTTTCTGTGTCCTTTCAGAACAACCTCCTTGCACAAGTGTCATTTAAAAAAAAATAAAATCAATAGCCTTAGGAGACCTTTCAAAGAAGTCATTGCCAATGATTCATTTCTCAAATATGACCCAATTTAGCAATAAAATGATGTCAAACTTTATAGTTTTTTCTCAGTACATTAACTTTGGACGCCTTTTCCTAGATGACAGAGATGGCTTCTATACAACACACATGGATATATACACACATATCATTTGACCTACTTTCCATCTGTAATTTCACACTGAATTCTTCTTGCCATTCACCAACACCAAGGCCAGTTTATCAAACTCCTTTTCTCTGCTAGCTAGTTTGCTTTCAGGAAACAGGGAGCAATTTTTGTGTACTCTTTAAGTTTATCTACATCTTATTTATGAGCTCCGAAGACATTATTTTTATTTACTGGTATCTTGATCATTTCATACAATCACTTCTCTCTAACTATATATGGCTTGCAGGACTAGCCTTATGATTGGAAATACAAGAAAGATCCAATGCCTAAAAATATCTTCCCATCTACTAACAGATGCTTGACAGTCAATTCTCACCCCTTTATCTCCAAACCTCATCCCTTTAACCTAAATCTTTCTTTCCCATTGAAATTCAAATATCCATTGTACCTTAAGATCTTAGTCATTTTTTTCCTTAGCTTGAATGATCCAAAAGCAAATTTTGATGATGTGTAGGAGGGAAGAGAACTTGAGGGCATTAGATTTCTGCAGAGGGTATTAGGTAACAGAGGGAATAGAATGATAGACTCACAGAGGAAAGACTAAGAAAGTAGAGTTTGATGAAACTTAAGCAAACATTGTAGTTTTGCCTCAGGTCTATTCTAGTCAGCTAGACACAGAAGTTTTGAAGGTTACACCCAACTTATACTGTGTGCCCCTGTATCTTACAGAATGTATAATATAATTCAAACTGCAAGAAACAGGCACATTTCTACCTGGCCTTGGCCATGCACCATTTTGTAGCCTGCCCACTTTGAGCATCAGAAAGTACCTTGAAGAAATCTAGCTGATATTATTTTAAACTTCTCACTTCCCAAACTGAAACAATTTTTATTTAAAAATCAGGCTCTTTAAAACCACAAAAAGACCGCAAAATTATTGATTGACAAAAATCAAATGTTTACTACTGTAATATATTGTGTATAATTGATTGGCTGTTTCTCCTAAGTATATATTTAGGTGCCCCATATATTTAGGTATTCCACATAATCTAAAAATTTTAATGGGTATAACTATAAGATGATCCAGGTGTCAACCATAAAATCCTCTCTTGTAAAGCTGGTGAGGGGTGCCTGGGTGGCTCAGTGGGTTAAAGCCTCTGCCTTGGGCTCAGGTCATGATCCCAGAGTCCTGGGATCAAGCCCCACATCAGACTCTCTGCTCAGCAGGGAGCCTACTTCCTCCTGCCTGCCTCTCTGCCTGCCCACTTGTGATCGCCATCTGTCAAATAAATAAATAAAATCTTAAAAAAAAAATTTAAAAAAAAAGCTGGTGAAATCCTTTGCTACAAAAAATTATGTCTCTATCTTATATCATTGTTTCTGTATTAGTGTATTAGTGGTATCTGTATTCCCCAGCAGGTTACTTTTCATGCTAGTAAACTCCTAAGTCGTTTCCCTGAATCATGAATGGAATACAAATTGCAGAGATTTCTCCATTTCTGTTTATAATTTAACAAATCTCAGCTGAAGGTGCAAAGTCTTCATTGAAGATTTCTGTGACTTTTTATCCTCCTAAACTTACTTGTTTCTTATGTCAATATTAAGTTTCTAGATTTAAATGTGATGCTTTTCTAATGTATACTCTGATAAAAATTTTCTTTTCCTTTAGAATTATTAATAAAAGTGGTATTTTCATGGGAGGAAAAGTGTATCATCTCTACTACTTTGCTTTCAGTACTTTGGGACTGCATCCTCAGTTGCATAATAGAAAACCTGGCCTGGCATCAACTGGTAGGATTAAAAACCACTGTTTCACTTACTTGAAATTAAAATATTTACATCAATTTCTCTTTGTTTTGCAAATAGAATAGAGGACACAGTGTGGGTGTGGCCCATGAATCCACTTCTGTGACTCATACTTTAGACCTGCTGCTTCCAACTTCTTTATAAGTAACAACTTTACCAAGTACTGGGGCCAGGTTTGGTTACTGTTGTTGGTTCTTAGCAGTTTAATATGAGGCAACTCTTGAAACTATTTCTTTGCTAGGTCTGTAAAGTAGCTCTCCCATATCTTCCCCCAACTCTTGTATTCTGCTGCCTATATGAACTTAATATCTGTAAATAGTCCATTGTGTTTGTTTTGTTGATGTACTGGCTATTTTCCAAGATTCTGTTGTTGACCTTGTCTGACTGTTTAAGGATGACCTTTTGGTGATGTTGTTATAAAACTTCTTAAGAAAAGTGAACAGATGTGCTCATCTAGCCCTCTTCTAAAGACTGCAAAAATCCAGTTGTTTTAAAACAGAATGGCTTGGTACAGAGGGCTGTGGCTATTTCATCTGCCCCTGCATGCTTTAAGCTTCCACAACTAAAAATTAGCTCTGCAACATATAATCACACACAAAGAAAAAGCAAAAAGGAAACCAGTAAGGAAATTTTTCTGCTAGACACATGAATAGTATTGATGGATAGGCCTGCTACTTTTAACACTCTCATAAAGATGGTAACCAAATAACCAATTCAATAAAACAACCACTTCTTCCATGAGAAGAATTAATGGACATGATGTTAGGAGTATTTGACCTGGCAAGAATTTTGGAGGCCTCCTTTTATAGAGGAGGAAGATGAGGTCTACAATGGTTAAGTGACTTGTTGAAAGCAGGGACAGGACTAGGATCAGAGTTGGGTTTTTCTGCCTCTCCATTCAGGAGGCCTGAGTTTATTCTGTGACTGAATTTGCTGAGTGTTTATGCATTTACATTAAGAGAACTCATTTGTACCATATTTATTTTTATTGTTTCTAGCAGAAGCAAGTCAGTAATTTTACAGGTAGTATAGTATAAAATTAGCCCAGTCAGTCAAACCAGTCAAAAATTAGTCAATCTAATATTCCCAAAGAGACAATGCTTTTTGGGTTCTTTAAAAAAAAAAAAACAAACAAACAAACCTGGAAATGAGAATTAGACAATGTATGTTTGCCTGTGTGTGGTATGTTCAAATTTCAAAGATAAGAATATAATTTTTGAGTTTTTTATTGTCTGGTTATATATGATGACATAAAAATAGAACATTTGTAGTTTAAACAATATACTTGCAGTGTTTAATTATTTTTGTAAGCACCTTTATATAACTCTACTGTTTTAATGATAATTAATGAGTGTGGTCCATTAATTATGTATTTGTGTATTTTCAAGCTATTTGTGTATTTTTAAGCTGATAAAAAAACATTTTTAAGTATCCTAAATTATGTGAAGACTAGAAGTACTATTGGTCTATCTACTTTACAGAAAGTAGTTGGGGGCGCCTGGGTGGCTCAGTGGGTTAAGCCGCTGCCTTCGGCTCAGGTCATGATCTCAGGGTCCTGGGATCGAGTCCCGCATCGGGTTCTCTGCTCCGCGGGGAGCCTTCTTCCTCCTCTCTCTCCCTCTGCCTGCCTCTCTGCCTACTTGTGATCTCTCTGTGTCAAATGAATAAATAAAATCTTTAAAAAAAAAAAAAAAGAAAGAAAGTAGTTGGTGTGTAGCCTTGAAATAATGATGCACCAATATCAGAAAACAATTCTTAGATTAAAAAACTCATTCTTGGGGCACCTGGGTGACTCAGTGGATTAGGCCTCTGCCATCAGCTCATGTTATGATCTCAGGGGTCCTGGGATCGAGCCCCGTATTGGGCTCTCTGCTCAGTGGGGAGCCTACTCTCTCTCTCTGCCTGCCTTTCTGCCTACTTGTGATCTCTCTCTCTCTCTGTCAAATAAATAAAAATAAAATCTTTAAAATAGAAATAAGGGGCACCTGGGTGGCTCAGTTGTTAAGCATCTGCCTTTGGCTCAGGTCATGATCCCAGGGTCCTGGGATTGGGGTCCTTGTTCTTCGGGAAGCCTGCTTTTCCTTCTCCCACTCCCCCAGCTTGAATTCCTTCTCTCTCTGTGTCTCTCTCTGTCAAATAAATAAATAAAATCTTTAAATAAATAAACAACTCATTCTCCCCATGATGTGTTATCTTCTTACAAAAATTTAGTTAAAAGATTTTGCCTTTTTAAGGTTTCAATCACTTTTCACCATTGTTTCCATGCATTTTCTTGTTAAGTTTGCCTGATTTTGTTGTTGAGCAACCTTGCATTCTTATTGGACCATGATGATTACTAATAATTTTTTTAATATGCCCATTTGTATATAGTTTCTTTAAGAATATCCTGATATTTTTGTCTAAGAGGCTTTTGAATAAGAAGCTATGTAAGAGGGTTCTTCATTGCAATTCATAGTTCTATAGGAATATAAGTGATAGAATAGTATTTTACAGAAGACTTGGAAGAATGCCAACAGTACATTGGAAAAGCATTAGATCTTACTTCCTCTCAGTATGCTTTTTTTTTCTAGAAAGGGTAAAACCAGTGAGATGACAAGTTAAGGGATTTACCAAAGGATTTCAAAGAAACATAAAGAAAATGTTCCTTTTATTGACTAGATTAAATTATTGTTTTTCTTTTACTCCAAATTCTAGAAAAAATATAAATCCATATTATTTTGAAAAATAAGTTCCATTTAAGATTTACATGGGTAATTGAATTTTATCAGGCTTTCATATCAAACTGAACTGTTAATTAAATTCTCTTCACTTGTTTGCTTTTGTCCCAGACCTCCCTCTTCAGTTCAGAAATATCCAGATGGGACAGGCATCAGTAGCCTTAATATTTCCTGTCCGGATAATAGGGAGATATAAGGGGACTACTAGCACATCTCTAGCACATAGTGAGAATTAATATATAACACTCCCAGTGTATATCAGAAAAAAAACCAAAAAAAGTGGTTCCTTTAAATAATCCTTTTCAGTGATAATAGAATCAAAGAAAAAAAGACATTTTGTTACTAAAGAATCATAAAGAATGTCCTAAATATAAGAGACGAGCCCCACTAATGCCAAGCCAATAATGCAGAGCTGACAGTGCTGCCAAGAGACAGTCTCCTGTGCTGACACTACCTTCACAAGTTTGGAAGGCACCCCAAACATCATCTATTTTCTTTATAACCTTCCTTGTCTCTAGCATTTAAAGATACACCTGAGGGCACCTGGGTGGTTCAGTAGGTTAAGCCTCTGCCTTCATCTCAAGTCATGATCTCAGGCTCCTGGGATAGAGTCCCGCATCGGGCTCTCTGCTCAGCAGGAAGCCTGCTTCCTCCTCTCTCTCTCTCTCTCTCTCTCTCTGCCTATCTCTCTGCCTACTTGTGATCTCTCTGTCAAATAAATAAATAAAAATTTTTTAAAAAGATACACCTGATACTGTATGCATTCTATTTCTATTTTGGAGGTGATCCCTTCTTAGGGGTATGATCTGATATACAAAGTTTAAAGTGTTGATTATTTGCCCTTCTAAAACTTTAAACTACTGTCATATAAGTTTATAATTATATGGCCACTCTAGATGTCCGTTTCCTTACTTATAAAGTGGGGCTTGCAATACTTTCCTTTCCTTTCAAAGGATTAAATCTGATATGCTAACATGGTATCTAAATCTGATATGCTAGCTGAAGGTAGAGAACATTCAATGTGAGTTCCTTTTATTATTATTATCTTCACTGTGCGTGGCCCACTTTCAGTTTTCTAAGATTTACTAGTATAGTTCATACCTTCTAGGAATACATACATGGTCTCTGATCATATTCATTACCAAACTGAAGACTCATAATTCATTTTTAATTCCCACATTCTTACTTCCCAGCTCAGCTACTTTTTTCTAAATTTTTCAGAATTCAGTTTATTTTAGCAGGTATCATTTGAGCTACTATAGAGTGGGAAGCATTACAGTAGGCCTTGATTAGAAATGTAAACAGGATCCCTGTCCTCATGAAGCTTATAGTCTAGTGTCAACTGTAGTAAAGAGACAAAAAAATTGCAATTAGAACTCATAAATTCTGGGAATGGCAGGACTATGCCCCTAAGAGAACACATAAGTGAAGCATTAAATCAGATTAGGGAGAATGGGAGATTAGGAGACCTTCCTGTTCTTATAGGCTTTTCTCTAGAGTTGGCAATAGATCTGTACCTGCATTCCAGGTGTAGGTCAACCAACCAGCCTTACATTCCTCTCAGCATGACTAAACTTTATTTATTTTTTAAGATTTTATTTATTTATTTAACAGAGAGACAGCAAGAGAGGGAACACAAGCAGGGAGAGCGGGAGAGAGAGAAGCAGGCTTCCCACTGAGCAGGGCATCCCATGCAGAGCTCAGTCCCAGGGTCCTGGGATCATAACTTGAACCTAAGGCAGACGCTTCAGGACTGAGCAACCCAGGCACTGCGTGACTAAGTTTTAGACAGTTTCTTCCTGACTACATGCCCCTAACCTCTCCTTACTTAAAGCATTTGCTTTAAAAAAAAAAAAAGTGCAACTGTAAATTCTTTCTCTGTCCTGTTGAGATATAAATCTTTTCCAACTTCTTAATAGTTTTACAACCAAGGAATATCTTTCTCAATGACCTTGGAGCCATATGTTTGAAACATATTCAAGAAAGATAGCACCCCCATTCTCTATGGGTAAGAGTCTTCTTCAAGAAGTGCCAGTTAGAAACCACTGGTGACATAATTGCCTCTGACCAATCTCCCCACTTGGAGTCCTCCAGTTACTATTCCACTAATTCACCCCAGCACTGAAAAACTTTCCAGCCTTTTTTTTTTTTTCAGCAGAGTTGAGTCCAATCTCTCCCCTATTGCAGTAGTCTTGAATAAATTTTCCCTTGCCTATTTAATTCTGCCACTTGATAAGATGTGTCTAAGTTTTGTACAAGCAGGAAAAGCTGATTTTTACTTAGTATTCTACTTATTGATGTCTAACACTTAGTCAGTCTTTGTAACTGCTGATTAAAATAAGCAAATCATGTCAATCAATATCCAGAGGGCTCCAAACTCTCACTAGCAATAAATGAAGCTCCCGAGTTCACTATCTCTAACTGTAAGGAGAATTTTTTTCCCAGAAATATATTTCTTTACACCTAGGCACAAAATGTCCCTTTGCTTCAAAGAGACTGTGAGTAAGCTAAAATATTCACTCTTCCTTGTAGCTGTATACTCATTCTTTTGGTATTTCAGTGATTTCAAAGGATCAGAATCATGAGCAAACTTGGGAGCAATTCATCATCCACCATCACTAAATTACTCAGCAAGGACTCTACCTGCTGTACCCTCCACGAAACTCACTACAGGATCAACTGAGGCACTGACCTCTCATACTCTGAGACAGAATTTCAGATAATTGATGGTTTTAACCAAAGTTCTGAATTTTAAAATGGATGGAAATTTCTAAATCAATCATAGTAAATTATAAATTATCTTCAACAAAGACTATGTAATAAAAACTTCTAACAATTGCTGTAGAATTTAAGCTTAAATTTAAATTTAATTTTAAAGTAAATAAAAATATTTACTGCATTTTGATAACATTTTATCATTATAAAAACCGAATTTTTTTCCTAATGTGCATACTTGCTATAACAGCTTTTTCTATTTCCAAAAAAAAGTGTTACTAATTTAAGGGCATATTATACAACATATGGTACCTCAGAATTAAAGAAATATGGGAGAATGATTCTGATTACCTCCTCATGCTATGTGAAAATTCATTACTCCAAACTTTCTTGGACAGTTTTTTTTTTTTTTAAAGATTTATTTATTTATTTGAAAAAGAAAGAGAGTGAGCAGGGGGAAGTGGCAGAGGAAGTGAGAAAGATAGTCCCTAGTGGACCCTGCCCAACACAGGGCTCAATCTCATGACTCTGAGACATGACCTAAGCTGAAACCAAGAGTCAGTTGCTTAACTGAGTGAGCCAGCCCCTCACTGGACAGTTTTTTTTAAAAGATGCCAGTAATGTAACTCACACAAACACCCATAAGTATATCCTTTTCAAATACATGGGACTTCTACTACTTTAATGAGTTGAATATGATATCTTATAATCATACCTTTGCTTTTATAATATATTGTGGATGCAGTGTCTTTGGTAGGAAATGTATCCCATGAATTATAATAGTAACATTAGTGGAAAATGCAATATTATTTTAATACACAATGGCAGGAAACTAGGACAGATTTTCAGCAAAAGAAGAGAGTTGCATATATTTGGCCTTTGTTAACGGGCCCATTTCTCCCTGGTAATTGCCTAGTCTTTATGTACGCATTACAGTGCATTGCTCTTAAGGAAACCCAGCATTCTTCACTCTGTAACCTATTCTTTCCACAAAATACTGGTGAACATAGCCATTAGCTTGATGTGAAGTGGATGTATAGATTAAAATTTCTTCACAAGCTCACTTAACCAAGGTACCAAATACTTATCCAGAATCCAAAACAAATCAATTGAAGAGCTAAGTGTACAAGAAAAATCCTGTAACACCCTAGATTCCAGTGAGGTACAGTTTTTATTAATTTTAGTAATTTTATACCACTTAGCAAGCTCAGGTTGTGTCTTTTTTCTTTTTTTTAAATTTTTTATTTGAGATAGAAAGAGACAGCGTCAGCTGGAGGAGAGGGAGAATCTCAAGCCGACTCTATGCTGAGTGCAAAGCCCAGCACAGGGCTGCATCCCACAACAGGGAGATCATGATCTGAGCTAAAACCAAGAGTTGGCCATTTAACCACTGAGAGACCCAGGTACCTCCAGATTGGGTATGAAAACATTTTATTAATAATTTTATGAAAATATTTAACAACAATTTAGTATTAGAATGTTAGAAAAGAAAATAGGCCAATAAAAGTGCTTCTCCTGCTTTGAACTATAGAAATGAATATTCTGAAGTTAAGTAAATTGGACAAAATATGTTGCTGTTTAGTAAGTTAAAGAAATTAAATTTAGATGTTCCCCTTTTATCAAATTTTATAAATCCATTCAGATTAATCTGGAATCAAATTTTATAAATTTTATCAAATTTTATAAATCCATTCAGATTAATCTGGAAAACTTCATCAGGAGGTTTAATAATATTTGAAGGTAGAATTTTTTTTTTAATTTTCTGGCTGATTTTTTAAAAAGTGACTAGGGCAAGATTATATAAATCAAATTGGTGCAAACAACATCTTAGCTAGTCCACGTCAGTCACTTTCCTAAATTTCAAGGTGATTAATTACTGAACTTATCTTATGACTTTAATTTTAGAAAGCCTCAAATTAGCAGCAAGTTTTATCTGAGTCAAAGCAGTAGGGGTTCTATGGAAAGATTTGTTAGATTAATTTTTCCTCAATTGAAATGTAGATGATTAAGATACATATTAATTTACTATAAAGAAGTCACATATTCTTCAGTGACTAAAGTCTTCCCTTCTACGCTCCTGATGGCCACTTGGGTGAAAAACTTAACAATACTGGTTTAGCTCTTTTTTTTTTCCTGATTCTTCCTGATTCAAAACATCAGTACGAGTGATGATGAGCTGCATGACTAACTGAACAGGAAGCTCCTCAAACATTTTTTTTTAACTCACTAGCAATCTTATATCAAGTAGCAGCTCACGAAGTAAGTGCTGAATGAATGAGTGGACAGATCCCATTCATACATTGTAATAATAACTAAATACTTCTTTAGAAATCTGAGGTTTAGGGGCACTTGGGTGGCTCAGTGGGTTAAGCCTCTGCCTTCGGTTCAGGTCATGATCTCAGCGTCCTGGGATTGAGCCCCACATCGGGCTCTCTGCTCAGTAGGGAGCCTGCTTCCCTGCCCCCCCCCGCCCCACCTACTTGTGATCTCTCTCTCTGTCATATAAATAAATAAATAAATAAAAGTCTTTTAAAAAAACTGAGGTTTAATTTTGTGGTCAAGTACTGAAAGATGGAAATAGAATCAGTACTTCCATTTATTTATAACATGACCTCTCTCCTCAGTAGATGGTCAAAAAGGTTAGTTTACCAGTGGTTTCAGAAAACACACTAAATGGGTTAGAAGAATCAAAATATTTATGGTATATATTTAATTGGTTTGGGAACCAAGTGAACAGGTATTAGTTCTAAAGACAATCTGGTGCCAGTTTCAGTGATGAGGTCTAAACTGTACAGGTTTCAAACTCAGCCCCACACCTTGTTAATTTTGGCTCACTTAATAATGCTTCCTGATGCTGCCACACAGTCCCTTATTTTAAGATAATAGGTGATTTAACTATGTATATGTGTTTTTTTTAATGTTACATAGAAAACTAGATTCAACATTTTGTATGTGCTATGAGAAATATGATACTCGGGGTATACTGCTATTTATTATAAACCCAGATTTATATAAGTTTACCTCAACTGAAAAAAAAAATTATCCTCTTTAATGTAATTACTGACTATCTTTTCCTCCTTAACTATATGGCCCTATATCTAGGGTACTTACTTGTGCAAGATGCCAAAGTTATCACCACTGGAATGGTGCCATAAGAGAGACAGATTTTCCAAGTGAAGTCAAGTAGCTCTCATGGTTTTAGCATTATCAAAAAATGAGCAGTTTTGGTACATTAGTGCAATACAAAGCCATGGGTTTCATTAGCTATTCAGGAAACAGTCAAAACACCACATGGCCAGTAGGCTGGCCAGTTTTTGTAAACTACAGTAAAGTAGTTTTCATAAAGTAATCTAAGGGGTATTCTTGATCTAAACCCAAAAAGAATGGGATTAAATATATAAATCCTTGCAGGAAGCTTGGTCGTGGAAAAAATCTGTCACTTAGGATGGCAATTCAGCTTAACAAGTGAGGCAATGAGACTGATGGAATACACCCTTTCCAAGGAAGAAGTTATAACAATTTCTATTGATGGTGACAGTATTTCCATAGGCCTCTGTTTCCAGGAGGTTATTTACACTGTCACAGAAGAACACTGAAAACACATCGAGCCCCACATCGGGCTCTCTGCTTGGCGGGGAGCCTACTTCCCCCTCTCTCTGCCTGCCTCTCTGCTTACTTGTGATCTTTGTCTGTCAAATAAATAAATGGAATCTTTAAAAAAAAAAAAAAGAATCAGAAAAATATTTTAAATCTCTCTTGACAAAAAGAATGAAGCTTTTAAATTAAGAATAACCATTATTATCATTACAGAACTATATTATTATTAATATTTTATTATAAAATAAATTATTATATTCAGGGAAGACAGACTGGCATCACATCAGCATTATATCACTAAAACATAATCAGTACACAAAATGTGCTAAGCCTAAACTAAGGATTCTCACTTTTGATCTTAAGGTTATGACAGTTTATCACAATTTTTGAGTAAAACTCATTTTCAAACTTATTGTATCTTACTATATCAGAACTATTTCAAAAAGGATCTTGCGGGGGTGCCTGGGTGGCTCAGTTTTTGAGTGTCCACCTTTGGCTCAGGTCATGATCCCAGGATCCTGGGATCAAGCCCCACATCTGGCTCCCAGCTCACCAGGAAGTTTGCCTCTCCCTCTCCTACTCCCCCTGCTTGTGTTCCCTCTCTCAGAGTGTCTCTCTCTGTCAAATAAATAAATAAATCTTAAAAAAGAAAAAAAAAGACCTTAGTCAGTTAGTCATCTCCGTTAAAAAAAAAAAAATCCAAGCCATCCCTTTTCTCTGAAATCTTTGGAGGTTGCTATGACAATAGCATTTCTAGCTTAGCTCACAATTCATGTTCTTTAGTTCTTAGCCAAAGTAACCTGGTTCTGCTTGCTTTCTAAGAGTCCAAAAGATAGCCCCAAAAGTTTCCTCCAGAGACTAGGACTGGGAAACAATAGAATTATTAAATGCTGAACTTTAAAAAAAGGCATTTGTACATATAAACTACCAAAACTGCAGTGAGAAGAAATAGAAGACCTGAACAGACCTATAATCAGCAAAGAAATTGAATCAGTAATCAAAAATCTCCCAATAAACAAGAATCCAGGGCCGGATGACTTCTCAGGGGAATTCTACCAAACATTTAAAAAAGAATTAACACCTATTCTTCTGAAACTGTTGGCAAAAGATAGAAATGGGAGGAAAACTTCCACAGTCATTCTATGAGGCCAACATTACCTTGTCCCAAAACCAGACAAAGACCCCACTAAAAAGAATTATAGAGCAATATCCCTAATGAACATGCATGCAAAAATTCTCACCAATGTATTATCTGAGAGGGTCCAACTATACCTTAAAAGAATTATTCACTATGACCAAGTGGGATTTATTCTTGGGTTGCAGGGGTGATTCAACATCTGCAAATCAATTTACATGATGCACCACATTAAGAAAGAATAAGAACAATGGTTCTCTCAATAGATGCAGAAAAAGCGTTTGACAAAATACAGGAGTCTTTCTTGATAAAAAACAAACAAGCGAACAAACCCTCCACAATATAGGGATAGAGGGAACATACCTCAATATCATAAGTCATTTATGAAAGACCCAAAGCAAATATCAGCTCTCAGCTGAGAGCTTTTCCCCTTAGGTCAAGAACATGACAGGGATGTCCATTCTCACCACTGTGTTCAATATAATACTGAAGTCCTAGCCTCAGCAATCAGACAACAAAAAGAATTAAAAGGCATCCAAATCAGCAAAGAAGTCAAACTTTCACTCTTCACAGACAACATGTAGAAAACCTGAAAGACTCCACCAAAAAATTGCTAGAACTAATAAGGTAATTTAGCAAAATCGAAGGATATAAAAATCAATGTACAGAAGCTCGTTGCATTTCTATACAGTAAGAATGAAGTAGCAGAAAGAGAAATCAAGGAATTGATCCCATTTACAATTGTACCCAAAACCATAACATACCTAGGAATAAATCCAACCAAAGAAGCAAAGAATCTGTACTCAGAAAACTACAGAATACTCATGAAAGAAATTAAGGAAGACATGAAGAAATGGAAAAATATTCCATGCTCATGGACTGGAAGAACAAATACTGTTAATGCCTATGCTACCCAAAGCACTCTACACATTCAATGCAATCTCTATCAAAATACCAACAGCATTTTTTCAAAGAGCTGGAACAAACAATTCTAAAATTTGTATGGAACCAGAAAAGACCCTGAATAGCCGAAGTAATGCTGAAAAAGAAAACAAAAGGGGAACCTTGGTGGCTCAGTCAGTTAAATGTCTGCCTTCAGCTCATATCATGATGTCAGGATCCTGGGATCAAGCCCCGCTTGGGGCTCCCTGCTCAGATGGGAGTCTGCTTCTCCCTCTCCCTCTGCCCCTCCCCATCCACCCCTGTTCATGTGCTCATGCCCCCCCAATAAATAAACAAAATCTTTAAAAAAGAAAAGAAAAGGAAAAAAGAAAAAGAAAACCAAGACTGGAGGGATCACAATTTCAGACTTCAAGCTGTATTACAAAGCATTATAATCATCAGGACAGAATGGTACTGGCACAAAGACAGACACACAGAACAATGGAACAGAATAGAGAACCCAAAGAACCCTTCAACTCTATGGTCAACTAATATTCAACAAAGCAGGAATGAATATCCAGTGGAAAAAGACAGTTTCTTCAACAAATAGTATTGGGAAAATTGGACAGCCACATGCAGGAGAATGAAACTGGACAGCTTTCTTATACCAGACACAAAGATAAACTCAAAATGGATGAAAAACCTAAATGTGAGGCAGGTATCCATCAAAATCCTAGAAGAGAACACAGGCAGCAATCTCTTTGACCTCAACCACAGCAACTTCTTGCTTAGACATATCTCCAGAGGCAAAAGAAGCAAAAGCAACATGAACTATTGGTACTTCATCAGGATAAAAAGCATTTACCCAGCAAAGGAAACAATCAACAAAACTAAAAGGCAACCTATGGGATGGGAGAAGATATTCATAAATGATGTATCAGATAAAGGGTTAGTACCTAAAATCTATAAGGAACTTATCAAACTCAGCACCCAAAAAACAAAGAATCCCATCAACAAATGGGCAGAAGACATGAACAGACATTTCTCCAAAGAAGACATCCAAATGGCTAACAGACACATGAAAAAAAAATGCTCAATATCACTCGGCATCAAGGAAATCCAAATCAAAACCACAGAGATACCACCTTATACCAGTAAGAATAGCCTAAATTAATAACTAAGGAAACAACAGATGCTGGCAAGGATGCAGGAAAAGGGAACCCTCTTACACTGTTGGTGGGAATGCAAACAGGTGTAGCCACTCTGGAAAACAATATGGAGGTTCCTCAAAGATAAAAGTAGAACTGCCCTACAACCCAGCAATTGCACTACTTGGGATTTATCCAAAGGATACAAACATAGTGATTCAAACAAGTACCTGCACCCCAATATTTACAGCAGCAATGTCCACAATAACCAACTATGGAAAAAGCCCAGATGTCCATTGACAGATTAATGAATAACAAAATTATAATGGAAGTTAAAAATGGCTCTCTTAACTAAAGCTATATTCAGAATGTTCTGGTTTTAGCATTGGAAAACAATCTCCAGGTAACTGAAGGAGGAAAACTACATCCATTAAGAGATTCTCTCAGTTTGATCATCACTGGCATCTCACATGCAAGCTTCTAGGCCTAAACCGTAACACTTCTGTGAAGGTATAGACAAAACAAAAACATCTTGTTCTTTTCACTCTAGTACAAATGATACAGAAGAAATATCAAAAGAATTTATGAAATCGTGAGAGGGAATAACTGGGAAACAGGGAATGTGAGATAAATATAAAGAGTCTGGTTTCCAAAGAATTAGTTTATTCTTTATAAATAATTGTTAGCGTAGAGTCCATGGAACTTAATACTGGGCTCCAAGCATCTGTTAACCTATGAAATAATACGTAAGACATTGTGTACATTTGTATAGTCTATGTATAAAGGATGAAAGAGGACCTTTACAAATAGATAGAAAAGAAATTCTTGCTGTTGTCTATTATGTAAGCCAAAAGCAGATGGGGCAGTTTGGCAGAAACACTACTATAAGGGATATAAACAATTTGGTCCAAGTATACAAGCTCTCAGATTTGTATTGGAAGACTTGTGTTATATTATTCAAAAGTAAATTTCTGAATTTCTGGAATAAGAGTTCCTTCCCCTTTATTCAAGACACAGTATTCAAGAGATTCTGAGAATCTCATTGACATCACACTGAAAATTCTGTGCACATGTAAATGTGTACATTTCCTGAAAAGTCAATGAAATGTTCATAAGCCCTTCAATGGCACTTTCTCGTCCCATTTCTGTGCTGGGTCTCCCATTCTGAATGTAGAAATTCTAGGTTCTGAGACCTTTTAATCAGCAGGTGGTGAGGGACCCCTCTCCAACATTCTGCATCTTTGATGTGCCCTTAAGGGAAGTAAGCAGCCACCTAATTATGCACACCATTCCTCACAACTGTTATTACTGTATTTTAGAAGATTAACAGATGGGGAAGAAATGATAAGTAAGTAGACAGAGACTATCATAAGGGCCAAGGTGAAAAGTAACAGAATTTAAAAGATGATGGTATGAGTGGGGATCACAAAACTAAGAATGGGAAGGAGGGACAACTTGGTATCTGGTACTGTTGAAAAAGAAACAACAACCCAAAATAGAGTCACTTGGGCTAAGCCATGTATCAGTAAACCAAGACTTAATATCTACCTAACCTAACTGCAGTTTCAACCTCTCCTAAGAATATAATCCTAACCAGTCAGTCTGAAATTTCCCAGTCAGCACTAGTGAGGTAATCCACCCTGCCTTCCCCCAAAGGATGTGACCTTGCCTGAAATAATCTTTTCTTTTGATAATGATTTCCCTGTTCTACCCCTTTCTGCCTTTAAAAATCTTTCCTTTCCAGCAACTCTTGGAGTTCCCTTCTATTTGCTAGTTGGGATGCTGCCTGATTCATGGCTTGTCGAATAAAGCCAATTAGATCTTCAAATTTGCTCAGTTGTATTTTGTTTTTTAACAACACATACCACAGCATTTTTTTAAACCTAAGTTGTCATTCAGTGATTGGAAAACAAATTTTTTTTTTTTAAATTTTCACTAATTGGGAAAAGAATGAAACAAGGAAATCAGTGCCTGGTGTATAATAGGGATATAATACATTTCGGAAAAAAGCAGGCTACAAATTTTAATATTAGTCACATATTAACTTGCAGAACAGATAGGTATTGGACTTTTATATTACTAATGCTTACAATATTTGAACTTCTGGTTATCTCAAGTTCATTAGACCCCTGATTATTGTTCCACTGGAGTCCCCGAAGTTTGAATTTTGAGATATGGGTGAAAAATGAGGTCATGGCATAGATAAAGAGAGATGATGAAACTATAAAAATGATAAGGGGCTTAGTGAGCTGTAGTTGACCTCATTCAGGAAGGCAAGTGGTCACTGTTACTGAGAATACAGCAGTGACTTGAAGAGGAGAGGGCCAACATTACTTCCTAACATTAAATTCAAATTAGGGGAGGACAGAGAAGGTAGAATAATAATCAGAAAGTGACATAAATGTAAGGAGCAGACTGGCTTTCTTGTACTAGAGAAAGAGAAAGCTAAATTTCTGTTGAAAATAGTAGGGGAATCATTTGAAAAATACAAATTTCAATAGGACTGAAGAGGTCAGAAAATATTAATAAATAAAACTGAGTTTATTCAAGATGAACATAGAAGTTAGAGTTGCAAAAACTAGTGTTAAAACATGTCTTTGTCATTCATCATTTGAATAAATCTGGACTAACCAGGAAAACACATGAACTATATTTCAGATTAAGTTAATGTTGAGGAAAGTGGTATGTGTGTGTGAAGGAGCAGGAGGCTGGCTGAGGACAAAGCAAAAGCTGGCGCCTTGCACCCCCCCTTCACCCGCTCCCCTCCATATATGTAGCATTCCTCAGGCACCCCTGACTGCCATAAAATGATAAATAGTTAACTTGCTGAGATCACAATCCTGCAAGACAGGAGTCTCCCTTGGTTTGCAAATGTCCTTGAGATTTACAACAAAGAAGTTACCTTATCAATAGCCCTAATGTCACCCTCCCCTCCATAAAACACCGAAGGAGGTGGAGGTAGAAGGAAAAGTAAATAAAGTTAAATTTCTTCTAAACCTAAATCTCATTAACAAGGATGCTTGATAGCAGGAATGTAACATTCCACCAGGAGACTCCCAATTGTCTTTACTTGATAAGTAACCAGGCCTCCAATATCCTGGTAGTGCTTTTTTTCGCATGCGTGGGCTAACCGGCCAATTCTGCTTCTGTAAGATTGCTTTGTCTGCTTTCGTGCGGAGGGGGGGGGGGGGTCCCCTGACCCAATCCACTGACGCCAAGTATGCCTGTTCAAACTATCAATCAATCAGCTCAGCCCCACCCGAAACTTGTTTGTATCTGTCTATAAAAATCCTGCACCAACCCAGCTCTGGACCTCTCGGCGTTATCGGCAACGAGCGGCACAGAGGTCCAGGTTCGAACCTGCAATAAACGACCCTTGCTGATTGGCTTTGACTCACGTCTCTGGTGGTCTTTTAAGGTGGGGGTAATATTCAATTCGCATTTCGTGTGTGTGTGTGTGTGTGTGTGTGCATGCGTGCGCGCGCGCACGCATATATATTTACATATGTAAAGTATAATACAGTTGGTAATTTGCAATACTTTAATAGACGTTCACATTAAAATACGTAGAGAAAATGAAAAAATTATCTACCCATTTAAAAGAAAGCAGTATTATCCTTTTCTTTAAAAGCCCTGAAAGTTAAAGACAAAAAGTATTTTATATTTTGTAAATTATTCACTGAAGTTTCTGAAGTAATTACAAAGTTTGAATCAAAAGCAAATTATGTTTGGGGTACCTGGCTGGTTCAGTAGGTAGAGCATGTGACTTTTAATCTCAGGGTCATGGGTTCAAGCCCCATGTTGGGCATAGAGCTTACTTTAAAAAAAAAAAAAAAAAAGAGTGATTATGTTTAACAAGGATGTGTTACTGTTTAATGCAATGGAATGAACATGTTCATTGAACAGAGAAGTTCAGTGGGAATACATTTCCCTTGAACTTTCCCCTCTGGCAGCTGTTCTACAAAGGGAGCCAGCCTCTGCCCCTCATTTCCCTTGAATAAGGGTTAACTTCTTTCAGGAGGGTTAAACTTCATGGTCAAGAGCATGGGATTGAACCCTTTGTGCCTGAATCCTAGACTTACCCACTTGCTAACTGTACTTCTGACAAATTACTTATCTTCTCTAAGTCTCTTTATTTTTATTGGTAAAATGTGGGCAATACTTATGAATTGAATACTGAAAAAATTTATTAGCATGTATTTAAATTCTCAATAACTGGTGACTAAGGAGGTGCCTGGGTGTCTCAGTGGTTAAGCATCTGCCTTAGGCTCAGGTCATGATCCCAGGATTCTGGGCTCAAGTCCCACATTGGGAATCCCTGCTCAGCAGGGAGACTGCTCCTCCCTCTGTCACTCCCTCTGCTTGTGTTCCCTCTCTCCTGTGTGTCTCTCTACCAAATAAATAAATAAATATTTTTTTTAAACAATGGTGACTAAGAATGGTAACTATTTGCCATCAGTAGGAATTTGGAAAGTTAAAGGGGGATAGAAGATGAATTCAAACAGGAAATGCAGGAATGTTGAGTTTAGGCTGAATTGGGTTAGAATGAACCCTTTCAAGAAAGGTAACAACTGAAAGGAATCCTCCTTCCGCTTCAGTTGCCAGAAAAAAATTGGCGAGGTTAATAGAAAAGAACAGGTTGAAAACTTCCACATGCTTTATTTCTTTTCTTTTAATTTAATAGAATTTAAATTCTTTTAGGAAGGGCACAATCTCTCCACTTTGCCACAGGCCTCTTCCTTCTCTCTTACCTGTGACCTGGCCCAATTTGCTTGGCCCTATGGGCATCTGAGTAGAGGAAGCTGTTTGAAGGGATTTACATGCAAAAACAAAAGAAGCTATTAAATACTACCATCCAAAAAGAGATGTAGATATGTATTTATGTGTGTCTGTGGGTCTATTTGTTCAACATCTCTCTTAATAAGAGCTTGGAAGATAGACTTCTCATCCTCTCTGACACTTTTTTGGGACAGGGACAGCAGCAGGGATAGCAGAGAAACCTCAGACTGAAAGACAACCTACTGATACCAACAGGGACCTACAATTACTATTTCTTTACTCCTACCATTAGAGCTCTGAAAAAAGTGATTTATACCCTTTCATTGTCTTTTTAATTCATTTCTTCCATGTATCTCCCACAATCACGTTTACAGGTTTTTTTTTGTTGTTGTTGTTGGTTCTTTAAGATTTTATGTACTTATTTGACACAGAGAGAGAGATCACAAGTAGGCAGAGAGGCAGGCAGAGAGGGCCGGGGGTGAGGGAGGGGTGGAGCAGGCTCCCTGCTGAGGTAAGAGCCTGATGCGGGCCTGGGCCTGGATCCCAGGACCCTGAGATCATGACCTGAGCCACCCAGGCACCCCAAGGTTTACAGTTTTAACTTCATTTTCTTCTGTGGTGTTATAATGGCAAAAAGGAAGTGAATTTGGCTGATTAGTCTCTTTTCTTAACCCCAATGAACTAGAAACCAGTAGCTTTTCCTTTCTTTTATCTAGCAATCCACTTGTAGGATATGAAATCCTATAATGTGTAAGACAAAACTGTTCTCTTACAATATACTGAATTGTATATATATATATAAATCTTCACATTCATTATAGATATACAATATTCATTTGTTATTCATTATCTCTTTATTATATTCATTTACACATATAAAGTAAATGTGAATATTAATTCTACCCCTAAAAATTTAAACCCTCCAGGTAACAAATACTTTTGTCTTTGTGAACTATCTAGGTCTCTGTTGAATGCTCTGCTTGTTTTTTTCTTTTTCTTTTCTTAACTACCATCTGAAAATGTTAATAACCATTCTTAGCTCAATCATGAATTTGGCCTGGAGGCCATAGCTTATTTACTGCTGTTTTATGATAACTGGGTTCAAGGAATATACAACAAAATGTTAGATATTGCCCATTTTAATGCAGGTGAGAGACAACAAGTACTACAGTGAGAATACATTTACCAGTTCCCAAGAAATATAAGAACCAAGGTAAATTGAGTCCAATTATTTATGAATAAACCAGGCAAGCCGTGCCTGGGTGGCTCAGTTGGTTAAACTTCTGCCTTTGGCTCAAGTCATGATCCCAGGGTCCTGGGATCAAGCCCCACATTGGGCTCCCTGCTGATTAGGGAGTGTGCTTCTCACTCTCCATCTGCTATTCTCCCTGCTTGTGCTCTCTGTCAAATAAATAAATAAAATCTTTAAAAAAAAATTTTTTTTTTTAAATGAATAAAGCAGGCAAGTTCTTATCTCCTGGTTCAGGACTCTGAGTCTCCCTTTTCTTGTTTTCTACAACTGTCATTTCCTGACAGTGATTCCTTGCTTACATTAAGGTAGATTTCTCATTTTTGCCTTAGCTCTAGCCTTCTGAGAAAAGAACTCCTGTACTTATTTTCTCTATCTCTTATCATGTACAGCCTTTCCTCTTTGAAATAGCAAAAATGTTACTGTTGAAAAAACTATTTGCTTTGCCTATTAGTTGATCTCACCAACTTTTTCCTGTGAATTTTCTATGCTATGTTTAATCAACTTATTTTACTCATGGTTGATTTCCAAGCCTACCAATAGACCACCTCTGCCCTTCAATATTCACTCACCTTATTTCTCTGCACTTTTTTTTTTTTTTTTTTTGGTCTATCAATTTTGCTTCAGATTTCCTGTATTTAGGTGTTTTGTTAATTATGCATGATACAGTCATAGATATAGGAGAAACAGATGGAACACCTTCCTGCCAAGGCAAACACTCTCATTCACAAAGCACAGTTGTTGCTTAACTGTGTGCAGGGTCTGTTTGCTGGATGGGTCATTAGCATCTTTAAACATGTAAGACCAAATTATATACCAGCTGAACATCTCCAAATTCTGCCTATCTCCCAGGCTATAAACTTTAGAACAAGCTTTGACCCTTAAGCATCTGTTATAGTCTGAATGTCCATGTATCCACCAAATTTGTAGGTTGAAATCCTAATGTCCAATGTGATAGCATTAGTAGATGGGGCCTTTGGAAGGTGCTTAAATCATGAAAGTGGAACCATGATGAATGAAATTAGTGCCTTATAAGAGAGGCTCCCAAGACATCCTTTGCCCCTTCTACCATATGAGGACAGAGGGAGACATTGCCAGTGTAAGAACTCCAAAGAGGACCCTTAACAGAAAGTGATCATGCTGACTGGCACCTTGATCCTGGACTTCCCAGCCTCCAGAACAGTGAATATTCTGTTGTTTAGAAACTACCCAGTTGGTGGTATTTTGTTGAAGCAGTAAAATCAGACTAAGACAGAATCTTTCTCCCCTTAGGGGAATAGATTCTAAACCAATTACATAGTAAAATTAATGTATTGTGCACCACACACCAAGTGATGCCTGAGGAGGTAAAGTACAAAAACAGGTTTTCTGAAGAGTTTTATCATGATCTAATACCACATACACGAGAGATACACTTTCATTAGTATTAGAAGCTTCACATGGCCATGGTTTTCTTCATGGCAGTGTGGACACCAGAATCTTGCTACCTCTACCTAAATAAGTCTGGATGCCTCTCTCCTTGTCCTTGTTTGGCAACTACTCTAGTTTTGAGACTTTGACTTAGTCGATCTTCAGACTGGTTATGGTCATAAGTCTCTATTCTCTTGATTTTTAGGAACATTCCTTATTACTCTCATATCCCAGGGCAATTTTAGAAGTGTAGAGCATCAAGGAATATATTAACACGATGGGGGGGGGCAGATATTGTTCATTTATTCAACATTTATGAGTAGTTGCCATGTGCCAGGCATTCAAGCATTGTGCTTTTGAGGCTAGAAATAGTGAACAGACCCTGTTTTCAAGTGGTTCACAATAAAGCTGGCATGACTTTCAATTAGACAATATAATGAGTAGGTTAAGTGCCAGGATAAGGGTGAGGATTAGAAGGGGGACACAGAGAAAGAACAAGTTTATCATGAAATACTTTTGGAGAACAGGACATCTGATTCATTTTTTAAAGAAAAATAATTTTAATATGTTCAAAAATGAAAATTCAAGGCAGACGCAATAGCATGCATAATGAGCAATGGTGCTTCTAAAGAACTGTCAGTAGTTAAGTAAAACCGAAGTATAAGAGACATTTGAGTAAGTAGCACAAGGGATGCCAAAAATTGCAGTGAATAAACTATTGTAAGTATATACCACCTTTCAGGGCACCTGGCTGGCTCAGTTGGTAGAGCATCCAACTCTTGATCTCAGGGTTGTGAGTTTGAGCCCTACATTGGGTGTAGAGATCACTCAAATAAATAAAACTTTAAAAAAAAAATCATCTTTTTTTTTTTTTTCCTCCTTCCTTCCTTCCTGGAAATATTTACTGGGTGGCTTTTATATGCAAGTGATTGTTGTGGGTTCTGCAATGAAAAACCAAGACCCTACCATCATGGAATTTAAATTCTAGCTGTGAAGGAAAAAATAAATAAACCAGTACTAAAATATGCTGTCTGTTGGATGGAAATAAATGGATGGAGAAAAATATATCAGGGATGGGATAAGAGCATGTGTGTGTCAATGTATGCAAGGGTAAATATTGCACTTGTATGTTCACGTGCAAAATATATTTTTTTATAGGATGATCAAGCCTTCACTTATGAGGTGGCATTTGAGCAGGGATTTGAAGGTAGTTTTATCCCATTATTATATCCTCTATTATAAAATTTTAGTTGTATGCATTTAAATTTTCCAGAACGTTTCCAGCAGATAAAATTGTTAATGCAAGGGCCTTTGGATGGGAGAATGCTGTGTTTTGAAAGCACAGCAAGGAGGTTGGTGTTCCTGGTATGGAAACCTTAAAAAGAATGGTGGATAAAGTGGAGAGCCAGTGGTGGTGGAGTGGATAGATAGGGCTTTTTATTTTTTTTAAGATTTTATTTATTTGACAGACAGAGATCAGAAGTAAGCAGAGAGGCAGGCAGAGAGAGGAGGAAGCAGGTACCCTGCTGAGCAGAGAGCCAGATGCGGGGCTAGATCCCAGGGTGCTGGGATCATGACCTGAGTTGAAGGCAGAGGTTTTAACCCACTGAGCCACCCAGGCGCCCCTAGATAGGGCTTTTTAGAAAGTCTCTTTAAGTACTTGTACCTGCCTAGTTCTTCCCTCTTAGGGAGATAAAAGGAAATGTCTAGCCCCAGGCAGTAGAGAACAGGTATTTTTTATTTTTAACTAAATACTTAAACTTAGAAGCCCAAATAAAATCTTCATGGAGAGATTTTGCTAAATTTTTATAGCTTTTTTTTTTTTTTTTTAAACTACATCAGAGTAATAGATGAATAAATCCAAAGAGTTGTCAATGCAGGGAAAGTACCATCAGGATATATGTGTTTTGGTTTGCTTTGTGTTATATTTTTAATAACAGAGAAGAGAAGTTACCGTTACTACTTTGAATCTGAGAAAAACTGGAGCAGAGAGGCTAAATGGCTTATTAAACTATGAACCTTGGTTTAAGAATGGGAAAAGCAGGAGTGCTGCAAAGGCTGCCCTAGGCCAATAACCCACTCAGAGGATGGCCATTTACTTTCAATTGGCTCCCCAGGGCAGGAGCAATTATCTTCCCAACAACTTGGACAGCTCCATAAACAAGACAGAGTCTGGTTTCAGAAGTTTCTCATTCCTCTTCCCCAATCTCCAAACCCTTTTAACTTGAGCAATGGTCATCAAATGTATACCAGCAAAAAGTATTTCCTAGGATTTCCTAGAAATGCAATTACCAGGTGAGGTCCTCATAATCATTGTTTTGACAAGCTTTCTGATCTCCTGATTCACATTAAAGCCTGAGACCTATTCTCTCCTGGTCTGACAGAGACAGAGCCAGAAAGAAAAGGTGGGGGTGAGGGTGGGTGGAGGTGGGAATGCCCAGGAAATTGTGCCGGAAAGTGAATCCAAATAGCTTTTTATATGGGGCTTTTACCGTGATAATTTTCAAATGGTTATAAACAACCACAAATTGAAACACATAGTTACTTTAAGGTCTCTTTAGCAGAAATCAATCTTGCATTGTGACAGTTCTCCTATACTCTGCTCTATTACTTGATAGGTCATTTCCTCACATGGATGAGCAATTCAACAGAAAATGCTCTTTATATTTAAACAGCACTTTCTGTTCCAAGATGTCAAAATGCTTGACAAGTAGTGTAATGTAACTCACTAATTTTCTCAACCCCATGGCAGTAAATAGTCAACGTCTACCATCATGGCTGTTTACTGGTGAATTCTTGGCAAGTAAAGTTAAAATGCCTTGGGTGTCTCTAGGAAGTCAATGGCTGAAGAAAACATTGTTCATTTTGGATACCACGGGTCTGTAGTTGATGGATTGCTCACTGAGTTCTATTATTACATCCCAAGGATAGATAACTGCTCATCGAAGAGAAAGCTCAAAGAACATTCTTGTACTTTCTTTAATTAAGCCTGTTTTTTGAAAAATCATCTGGCCCAATCTACATTTAATAATGGTATAAATGCTACTCAAATCCCTCTTACTTTTGGTTGCTTAGAATTGATGCCACTTGAAGAATAAGAAGCAAAGGCTCAATACATTGGAGAATTCTTGACAGTCACAACTGTTTTAGTCATCCTTCACTCCCCAGTGACCAGTACAGTATCTGGAACAGTATATGTGAATAGTAACTATTCTTTGAATGTATGGTGCATAAATAAGTCAAGATACTTTTAGAGTCGGAAGCCACCTGTCAGGAGAAAAAGTAGTTTAAAAACTACTAAATTCTCAAAACCTAGTATGAGATGAATGCTGATACAAACTTGACCATGCCTTGTCACTACATATGATTCTGTAATACCAACATCTACTAAATGATGTGGGAAACAAAGGCAGAAGAAAAATTATTAAGTTTCCTTACTACCTACAGCCCATTGACAAGTCCTCATAACAGGCAGAGTGCCATTCTTGTAGGGACTCAGTTGGCCTTGATGTTAGATGTTGACACTTTGCTAAGGGCAAAAGGCAATCCTAGCCCGACCCACGGACTCCCAAGATCCTATAATCCTACTTTAACATATAAAAATTCTTTTGGAAACTTCCTTTATCTCTATCCCCCCAAGATACATGTTGGCAATCATCCCCCAAGCATATGGCCCACTGATATACACCTGAAGGATCTCATGACTGAGTTTTTACTAAACAGTAATAAATGACCTTTCCTGACAATAGCTGTCCCCTCAGGATCCTGGAAACCTTGCTTCCAAAATACTTAGGAGACTTAACACTGTCCCTAACCCCTCCCAACTTAAAAATATATAATGAGCCACTCCTCATGACCCCAGAGCAACTCTTCCTGTCCACGGGTCACATCCCCATGCTGTTAAAAAAACAAACAAACAAAAAAAACAAAAACAAAAAAAACATACCTTTTGCACCAAAGATGTCTCAAGAATTCCTCCTCGGCCATTGGCTTAGAACCCTAATGTCTTTTCCTACATCACTAACCAATCAAAAAAAGTTTCAGACTTCAAATTTGGGTGTGTTTTCATGATGAAGATTCCTCTCACCTACCATTTCTTATGATAAACTTTGGAAGCCTAGAATCAACAGGCAATATACTGGTTTGTGACTTAAAATTGTAAAGTGTCACCCCATTATGGAGGTGTGAAATACAACTGATGCACAAATATTAGAATTTTTATTGTGAAAAAAACCTAATTTCAAAATGCTGAAGATTGGTTTCTCAAAATATTAAAATGACCACAGATTATAAGCCAAGGCACCCTATTTTTTTTAAAAATAAGGGACTATAGGGGCACCTGGCCAGCTCTGTCGGGGAACATGTGACTCCTGATCTCCAGATAGTAGTTCAGTTCAGGCCACACGTTCGGTAGGAAGATTGTTTAAAAATTAAAATAAAATAATAATAATAAAAAAACAGACTTGAGTTTGCATAATTACTGTTAATGATTTATTGACTTTGTTTGAAAAAATTGCTTGTTTTAAATAAAACAGAGTTCAACTAGACTGACTATATATCATTAATCCTAAACTTCCTGTGTTAGATTTGTTCTAGCCCCAAAATGCCAACCATGCATATTAAAGCTGAGATTTGTTTTTGTGTATGACTTCTGTACCCCTTTCCTGTTTGAATTTTACCCTTTTTTAAGATTTTATGTATTTAGTTGACAGCGAGAGAGATAACAAGAGAGGGAACACAAGCAGAGGGAGTAGGAGAGGAAGAAGCCAGTTTCCCACTGAGCAGGGAGCCCAATGTAGGGCTAGATCTCGGGCCCCTGGGATCATGATCTGAGCTGAAGGCAGACATTTAATGACTGAGCCACTCAGGAGCCCCTGAATTTCATCCTTTCTTAACAATGTTGCTGGAAATCAGTGTGGTTTATAACCACTCTGTTTAGCGCTCTATCACCAGTCTCTAGGATAGTGGCTAGAACATAAGAAACAAATACAGTTTCTACATTACTTTGATGAAAATCCATAGTTATCCTGCCTTTCAGCACTTGAAGATAGAAATAGTTTCTAATCGCACATCTGAATAATCCAGAGTAAATGTTAACTATAAATACAAAATTATCTATTATGATACAGAACATATCTGAGATTTGGGATTACTTCCTGAAAACCCTGAATTCAGAGCTATGGTAAAGACTTACTTGAGCTATTTTACCATTTTCTGAGTACATACTGAAGGAAGAAGTTGACAAGAGAGTATGTAAGATTTTTCCAGGCTCAAACAGAGCTTGACTCATAGGCATGGAAACAGCCTATAAAAGACAGAAGGGCCCATTGTCTGCTGGATTAAGACACACACCCCCTTCCCCCTGCAAGACATGCAGGAGGGAGGAGACTGAGATGGAGGTTTCAGGGATCCTCACTCCTCACATCTGCTCTCACAGGATCAATTTATAGGCAAGTAAGAATGTGAGAACCATTGCTGTGTACCTTTAAACATGCAGTAACAGTAAAATATTGTCCAATGAGTGGTCCATTAAATCTGACCAATCAGAATAATTCCTCCTTTCTTGATGGAACAATTCTGGTAGAAATGAACAGACGTGAGCATGGGATGGGAAGAGGGTGATTTCCTTTTGTTACAGATTCTAAACTTCCTTTAATTTTCCTATGATTTAAGCCTAACCTAAAATCTTACTAAAATTTATGGGCTTTTGAAAAATTAAAATTAAGTAAGCAGAGTGCTGAGGGTGAAGAAAACCCTGATAATAATTTTAAGATATATGTATTGCTGTGAAAATTACCAGAATTAGTTTTGTTCCAAATATGAGACTGCCTTAACACTTCAATTAGGATTATTAGTAAATAGAAAGTCACTGGCTGTCTCCATCTGATAATATTATCGAAGACTTCACTTAAGAAAATTTTAAAATTATTTATTGCATTGAAAATGCTACAAGAACCTAAACTGAACATCATTATGTAGCAGTTATCAACGAACTGGCAGAACTTTGACTTCTCTCCTGCCTTCAGCTCTTCCTTCTTTACTTCCTCCCCTCTCTTTCTTTCCACAAGCAAGTAAATGGGCATATAACAAATGGTGGGATCAAAACCCTTACATTCATTACAGGGGTTGGGAATATGGATTCTCACAATAACAGATTTTAGATATTTTAAACTGGTTTTAAATACTATAGCTGTACTTTACTAGCTGTGTGACCATGGATAACTTAATCATTTTCTGTATTTATTTGCTTATCTATAAAATAGGTAATAACAGTGTCTTCCTCTTAGGATTGTTGTGAGAGGAAATCTATTCGGTTTTAGAACAGCATTTAGCACAGGGTAAGCAAAATAAGTATTATTTTTCACTTTTCCAAATATGTAAACATTTAGTATTTGCATCTGTAGTCTCAAAATCTAATATTCACTGATGTGAATGGCTGATTAATTAAATGGAGGGGGGGGAATGCTATAGTAACTATTCCTTTAGTTTCTCATTTTATTTTTTTTTAACCAAAAAACAGAATCACCATTTCCTGCCATTATCTGTTACTGATAAACAGTTCAAAAACATAATGTTATTTCTAAGAAGACAAAGTGAAAGATGAAATTAATGGTGATATATGTGAAAACTACAGAAAAGTTATACAAAAAGAACCTCAAGTACTTACAGAATAGTTGAAATTCAAATGACAGCAAATGACTAATTCTTAAATCAAGAACCTTCACTAAAATTAAAAACATAAATGCTTTCTTTTTCTTGCTTTCTTGTAGGAGGTGAAGGAGTACTTGGTAGGTGTCAGACTATTTTAAAAAGCAGATTATAGTGGTGATATTTCAGAAGCAGAAAAATACCGAGGCAGATCTTATAAATGACTTGTTTAAAATAATTTCATACTTAATAGAAACCTAGTAGAAATGCAATACAATTGTCCAATGTAGTTACAGAAGAGAATTTTCGGTGAATTTTAATTAACTTTTAAAATGATAGATTATATGGCCAAGTGCTCCAATTAGGTTGCAAATTATACAAATAATGTTCTAGTTTGAAGCAAAAATTATTTTTTGCTAATATGTGTGCAAGTGTGTGTATAAATAAAATGATGTAATCTCATGAAACTAGATTCACATACATTACTTAACTCAGATAAGCCGTCAGCATCATCCATGTTTATTAAGCAATGCAACCCTTTAAGTTGAAGGCATGGTTCTCTAGAAAAGAAGCTGATAATGACACAATACAAACTGGAATATGGTGAAAAAAACAGTATAGTTTTGTTTTATTTTGTTTTTTAATTAAACCTAGAAGCTTATTTAATATGACCACCTCTTTGAGTTGATGAAAGTAATACACGTAGATTGTCCTGGTGCAGGCTCCAGTGAGGTCTACAGGCAAATATATAAGTAGGAACAGATCTAAGCGTATTTCCATTTTCGTGCTTACCCTTATACATGTCCAATTTTTGCAGCATCTAGGAAAGCACTAGACTGACCAGGGCATGAAGCAAGCCTGAATTCTTGCCCTGCTATTTAATAACTCTGTGTACTACTGAAGTGGGCAAACTGCTAAACTTCATGAACTTCAGTTTTCCTCTCTGCAAAATGAAGATAACCATTGCTCTACCAGCTGTAGAGAGTTAGGATAATCCAGTAAGAGAATGGATATAAAAATGCTTTGAAAGTATACAGTACTTCAAAAGAAATTTTAATTTATTACTCTTATTTCAGGTTGAGGGAAAACTTCTCTTCCTCTAATGTGAACTTCCAGAAATCTATATAAAAATCAAACGTTTTAGCAACACTCGGCAAGGTTTAGATGTTACAAAACACATCCAAACCAGCATATATTCTTCTTAAACAGTTGAGTAATACATATACTTTGTAATGAGTTTGGAAATAGCAGATGAGATTGGTATTGAGAGGAAGTAAAGGTCACCCTGGCTTTCTATTTCTTAAGTTAATTATTGATAATTGATTTTTTAACTTTCTTTGGGTCTTTTTCCTCTATGTATGTGATACTCAAAACCAATATGCTTTATTTACTATTTAATATTATTCTCTTTTCTTAACATTTCTTAACACTAACATTAACTCTTTCTTAACATTTCTCAAAAAGGAAATTTTAGTTAGTTTCTATATTGTTTCCTACTTTCAGGATCTTAAAATAATTAACAGAGAAGGTTATTGTGTGAGCTATTAATGAAATAAAGTTCAACATAGATAATCTAAATAAACACATTAGAAATTCATGTTTTCAAGTATATCCCTGTTTTTGTGTGTTTGAGTGTTTTAAATGTTCCATAGATTTTCTAATATTTATATTTAATGAGACCATATAAATTTGTATATAGTATTTTTAAATGAAAAATGTTAAAGAATGCTCCACTTAGAAGCCAACATAAAAGCCCTAGAAAGCTTCCTTCTCCTTAAGTGAGATGGTAGATATAAAAGCACTATAGAAATACAGATAACAGGGTGCCGGGTGGCTCAGTTGGTTAAGTGTCTCCCTGCGATTCAGGTCATGATCCCAGGGTGCTGGGATCGAATCCCATGTCAGGCTCTCTGCTCAGCAGGAACCTGCTTCTCTTCCCTTCCCCAGCTCAAGGTCTCTTGAGAGCTCACTCTCTCTCTCAAATAAATAGATAAAATCTTGAAAAAAGAAAAGGAAATACAGATTACAGTTGAGTCTAAATAAAAATCTGAATAAAAACTACAGAACTGCTGCTTACTCAGTATTCTATTAATAACTGGTAAAAGGTATTTGGAGAATGATTAAACCTTAATAGTCACCTGCTATTTATTAAGATAACATTTATGTGGTATAATGATTTTTCAAAATTGGAATATCAGGTATATTTTATTGTTGAAGGTTGCCTGGCAAGTGGAAAGTCATTTTATAGGCTTGCTGTAAAATATATCATTTTACCGATATCCAAGAGACATCCCAGTATGTGATTAATTGGGCAGAAACTTTAAGCCAGGGATATTTTTGTCCTGGTAACGCGTTTATTTGAGACAGCAGTTATTAGAAACCAGAAAAATAACACCAATAACTTTCAAATTAATTTGACCCTAAAGTTACAGAAATTTTAACATAAGTTAGCATATTTACATACTGAATTAAAATTCCTAACCCTGTGGGGTACCTGGATGACCTAGTTGGTTAAGCATATGACTCTTAGTTTCAACTCAGGTCATGATCTTGGTTGGGGCCTGGGATCAAGACCTGCATCAGGCTCCTTGTTTAGCAGGGACTCTGCATGAGGATACTTTCTCTCCCACTCCCTCAATCTCTAACCAACCCTCCCCACATGCATGCACTCTTTCTCTCTCAAACAAATAAATAAATCTTTTTAAGAAATGTAAAACTGTGTGCTTTTTAAGCCCCCAGATTCATCATACTAAAGCCCATTTGTGTATTAACAATACAGTTTTTATAGGTGATTCATAGGTGTTTCCACTCAAGTTTTCACATTAATTGAGGCTTGATGTTTTTATTTCAGTTTAAAGGTGTTGCTATTGATCAACTCTAATCAATAGCGCCTAGGAATGAACAAGACTCTGAATATTAAAATACTTCTATGTTCTCTCTAAATTCTTGGAGCTTCAGTAAAATAGATATTACATACCAAAGAGTCCTTGGCATATGATATACAATGGAGTTACAAGTTAATTTTCGTTTTTGGGGGGCACCTGGGTGGCTCAGTCGTTAGGTGCCTGCCTTCAGCTCAGATCATGATGCCAGGTTCCTGGGATCAAGCCCTGCATCAGGTTCCCTGCTTGGTAGGAAGCCTGCTTCTTCCTCTCCCACTCTCCCTGCTTGTATTCCCTCTTTCGCTGTCTCTCTCTTTGTGTCAAATAAATAAATAAAATCTTTTAAAAATAATAGCAATAATAATAATTTTCCTTTTGTACAATTTAATGATATAATGAGAAACTTCTTCAATTGTTATACATAAATATATGTATTTATATAACATTTATATACATATATATATAAATAATATACCAAGTATATATATTTGAGTATAAGGCAGATAATTAGTGACTCTTCAAAGATTTTTGTTAGTGGAAGTGAATGTTAAAAATTCTTTATAAGTTAAAGTTGTTCTCTCCCAGGAACCTTCACACTGTATTACCTTCCCCCCCACCAAAAGTCAACTGTTGCTTTTAAGTAAGGAAGCCTCCCCATTTTATCTGTCACTTGCTTCTGATATCAACACCCTTACTCACAACCTTAATAGCATTTCTGTAATGGGTTAGTGACAAGAATGATTAGACATATGGTGAAATTAAAAAAAATAATAATAAGATGCAGAATTAATAGCCAACTGACTTTTGCCAGCTCATCCAATCAACTACTTACAGAGTTAAAAATAGAAACTAAGTCTCATTCCCCCAGCTACCGCCAAATTAGAGCTCCGGCAACTTTGCTTTGTGTTGGCTTCAACCTCTCCCACCAGTGGCATTACCTGCACAGAGACATCTTCCCATGAGGCTCCGGGTCATTTCAAAGCTTAGTTTAACTAACATGGGAGAAGCAGGAAAAAAGAGTTCATAAACATTTGGGAAAACCTGTGGTAATGAGGTCTGGTTGTAAGTTTCCCTTGAGAATAAAAAGGACAAAAATTGGAAACATTTATTAATCTTTACAATGTTTCAGATACTGCACTAAATTCTCTTTTATGTTCTCTAATCTTCACAAAAACTCTGTGATTTTCCTGTTTTAAATACCAAGAAACCACTCACAGAGGTTAAGTAATTTACCCTAAGTCACATAGCTAGTAAATCGTAGAGGTGGGACTGAAACTAGCTAGGATTCAAAGTTCACATTCACTTCTTAAAATATATGATTTAGACATAAGTGGTAGCCCAAACTTCCAAAACAAACAAAGGGAAGGGGAAGGTTTAGTGATCAGCATACTTTGAAGATGCTGTTTAGAGCATTTTGATTCATTTTGAAAGTGATCAAAAGCTGCCTGAGAGCTCTCAGTAAAATTTTATCTAACTGTACAAAAAAACATTAATTTTATCTTCAAACATTTTGAGATCAACTCGATTCTTTGCTTTCATAACACTCTACTGCCATGGTATTTCATTTTCCTTTTTATTTATTAAGGGGAAATTGAAACATTTATGTTTTTGGCTTGAACAAGTTAGTTTTGTTTTGTTTTTTTTTAAATAATAAACAAGATGCCAACTTTCCACCACTTATTCAATGAACTGTTTAGCGTCAGATCATTTTAGTGTCAGATTTAATTTTTGTGCTGAAATAGTGACTTCAAAAAGCTCCAGTGAAATGTTATAAGACCATGATCTCAAACCTGCATACAGGTAGAAATGCTTTCAATCAACTGAAATTTTGCTTTCTCCATAACAGTGTTCTTTACAAAAAATGAGATTGAAAAAGGTATGGAGAAAAGAGAACCACTAATAGTTTATTATTATTAAAATTTAAAAAAAAAAACTGTATCTTGCATGATGAATTTTCTAAAAGTCCAAATTCATTGTAGTTGAATGAAGAAGAGTAATGTCATGTTCTTCTGTCCTGGGTAAATGGACTGTGCTTGGTTGAGTGTCTTAAATTGCTTACTAGATATATCTCAAGCTTTAATATGTATCACTTCTAATTCCCACCTTATCAAAACCTCAGAGGGAAGAGAGTATGGTTTAGCAGTAAGAAGCAGGGGAGGGTAATTTCATCCATAACTCATCCCCACCACACCTACAAAAATACTCTAATGAACATGTGTAAAATGCCAATTACTTTGTGTTGGGGGCAGCTTTCTAAACTAAATTGTATTGATTCATTTTGTTGTTCAACAAATATTTTATAAATGCCTATATAGCCAAATATGAAACTAATCATTTGACTTGCAGAAATTTTTATGCTCTTGATACTTTAGTTTTATTTTTTTATTATTTTTTTAAAAATTTTTTTTTATTTATTTGACAGACAGAGATCACAAGTAGGCAGAGAGAGAGGGGGAGAAGCAGGCTCCCTGCTGAGCAGAGAGCCCGATGTGGGGTTCGATCCCAGAACCCTGAGATCATGACCTTAGCCAAAGGCAGAGGATTTAACCCACTGAGTCACCCAGGCGCCCCTTAAAATATACTCTTATACTTACTTATAAAATACTACTTATAAAATAGTACTACTTATAAAATACTATTCTTTCATGCTTTGCTTGGCTTTGCAATCCTAGGTTGTTCTCTAAGACGGAGATGATATAAAAAATGAAATTCAGATTTATCTTCTACAGGAGCATCAGCCATGTCTTGACCAACTTTTATCAATGGAAATTCTCAGGTTATTAAAAGACTGTAATCATTTGAAAATGCTAGTAAATATGGATGTGTCATTTGAATGTTATCCCTTTTGCTTTTTGGCTTGATCCACTGCAGAAAAGCACAAATTTGTTGAAGGCAGTTTCCCCAAGAAAAACCCACTTCAATATGAGAGATTAATTTGGATGAACAATGATCTGTCACAATTTGTTTTGGAGGGTAGTAGTTAAAAAAAAATATGAATGCTATCTTTTCAGAGTGAAGCCTTTTAAAAGTGCATTGTTCTCCAGTGAGCTTATCTTAAATAAACCCCACATGTGTAATTATACTTTTCTAAAATTTTCATATATTATTGTAGAGGAAAAATTTTTAAATCTTTTTATATCTTCACAATACTTAAAATTTGACAGTCTTTGGGGTGCCTGGGTGGCTCAGTCGGTTAAGCATCTGCCTTTGGCTCAGGTCATGATCACAAGGTTCCTGGATGAGCCTGGCATCCCGCTCCCTGCTAAGCGGGGAGTCTGCTTCTCTCTCTCTCTCTCTCACTGCCTCTCCCCCTGGCTCATGCTCTGTTAAATAAATTAATAAATTCTTTAAAAAATTTTTTTGACCATCTTCAAATCTGTACTTGGACTTGGTGAGTCTGACAGATTATTCTCACTGATTCCACTGGGTATCCACCAATTTGTATGCAACATTATTTTTGCAAGTTCTAGCAAGATTAAGTTTTGTTAGTGGATAGAGCGTATTAACACCCTGGTTGTTTTTCACTACATTTCAATTATGAGAGAACCTGAGTGTGAAAAATCATGGAGAGGAGTTTTAGAAATGGGATTAAAGGGGCACCTGGGTGGCTCAGTTGTTAAGCGGTTGCCTCTAGCTCAGGTCATGGATCCCAGACTCCTGAGATCCAGCCCGCATCTGGCTCCCTGCTCAACAGAGAGTCTGCTTCTCCCTCTCCCGCTCCCATGCCCCCTGCCTGTGTTCCCTCTCGGGCTGTCTCTCTCTCTGCCAAATAAATAAATAAAATCTTAAAAAAAAAAAAGAAAGAAAGAAATGGCATTAAAGATCACGGACTTCTTGGTTTATGCAGTCAGATTCTGCAGTATACAACAGAAGTAACAAAGTGGGTTGTACTGCTGCTATGATTGCAATGACCAAAACACCCAATATTTCTACCCTCAGTCTCATCAACATGGCAGTGCATTGATTAAGATGTGTGTTTCTTATTGCTTATTTAGGTAAAGGTCAGAATGCTTATTTGTTTCATGTCTGTTTTTAAAAGAAGGTTTGATCAGGCAGAAATAAAGACAAAAGTAAATCATAGAGAAATGCCTATTAATAGGTTCTCCATCCCAATTAACCAAAGAAAAAACATGCCTTAAAATACTGTTGTGAAATATCTACGCTATGCCTATCTATGTTCTTGCAATCTTTCAGTTTTAAGCAGTTTTTCAAAAATATGTTATAGGGATGCCTGGGTGGCTCAGCCAGTTAAGCCGCTGCCTTCGGCTCAGGTCATGATCCCAGCGTGCTGGGATCGAGTCCCTCATCGGGCTCCGTGCTCAACAGGGAGCCTGCTTCTTTCTCCTCCTCTGCCTGCCACTCTGCCTGCTTGAGCATACTCTTTCTCTCCCTCTGACAAATAAGTAAATAAATAAAATCTTTAAAAAAATATACGTTATAAACATGTTGCTTCATCCTTGACATTGTAGCATGTTAATGTCTAATTCTGGTACAACATGATGCAATCCCCCAGCAAGCTTCTTTGTTTCTCCCCTCTTGGACAATGCAAATCAAGATAATCTTCTGAGAAGGGTAGTGAAAAGTTTTGCCAATTCTGTTTTTCTTCATATGTACCAATATTCTGTAGTTTAGCTTAAATACAACACTCCTTTCAGGATAAATTAAAATGGATACATTAAAAAGAAACTAAAGAAAAAAAAAACCAACAAAATAAAAGATTTACTATAATGCAGGTACATATATTTGAACTAAAAAAGAGACCAAACTTTAGAATTGGCTGGATTCAAATGACCTATTGCTCGAGCTTAAAACACACACACACTTCTCACACACACCTAGATATAGATGTTTCTAGTTTTCTACACTGTTGTTGTAAGACTTGACAGACATCTGTGATGTACTCTGTAATATCTTTGAAATGATAAAATGTGTTGAGAGACTTGAAATCTGTCAAGACTTGTGTATAATATTTTTCCTCCATGAACAGAAATGAAAAAAGTGAGAATCTTTCCTTGCTCAAATCATAGTAAATGGATTCCCTTATATTACATGCACTCATTTTAAAGATAGAAATGGGTACAGAGGGGCGCCTGGGTGGCTCAGTGGATTAAAGCCTCCACTTTTGGCTCAGGCCATGATTCCAGGGTCCTGGGATTAAGCCCTGCATCAGGCTCTCTGCTCAGCAGGGAGCCTGCTTCCCTCCCTCCCTCTCTCTCTCTCTCTCTGCCTGCCTCTCTGCCTACTTGTGATCTCGCTCTGTAAATAAATAAATAAATAAAATCTTAAAAAAAAAAAAGAAAAGAAATGGCTGCAGAAAATACATAAATACTATCTGTTGAAGAAGTTTATGATTTTTATAGTCAACGTACTTTTTCTAATTATAAACGCTCATGTATTATCTCTGACCCAACAATACCACACCAAAAATTTCTTCATCAAAAATTAAAGCACCAATCCTGGGTCTTGGAACCATCCACAACAACAAAAAAAAGCGAAAAAGTAAAAGCACTAACATATGAAGATGGGCAAGTTCGTGTCCATTACCACATACCTTGAAATCAAAAAATAATTTGGAACTTAATATTTATCAGTTTTTCATTTAATAAAATCATGGGACATTCTCTGTACATATTAGGCCTCGACTAAAGGTGATATGGTAGTGTTTTGTGCTAGATATCATCAATGTAATAATAGGCAATGTACTGAAAATATTTTGCAACTAAAAAACACTGTAGGTGTGTATATGTATATATACACCCACCCCCCACACACACACACATATATATATCATTCAGCTTGAAAAAGTAATGCAATTTGGGGCGCCTGGGTGGCTCAGTTGATTAACTGCCTTCAGCTCAGGTCATGATCCTGGAGTCCCTGGATCCAGTCCCACAGCAGGAGTCCTGCTCAGCAAGGGTCTGCTTCTCCCTCTGACCTTCCTCCTCTCATGCTCTGGAGCTCTCATTCTCTCTCTCTCTTTCAAATAAATAAATAAAATCTTTTAAAAACAAACTAAAAAGCAATGCCATTCTGACACATGCTACAACATGGATAAACTTTGAAAACATTATGCCAAGTGACAGAAACCAGATATAAAAGGATAAATATTATATAATTCCACTATATGAGGTGGCTAGAATAGGCAAATCCATAGACCTAGAAAGTAGAATAGAGTTTACCAGAGGCTGAGAGGTGGGGAGATGAAGGGTAACTGCTTAATGGGTACAAAGTTTCTGTTTGGGATGATGAAAAAGTTCTGAAAATGGATAGTGGTGAAAACTGCTCAACATAGAGAATGTACTTAATATCTGTGAATTTCATACTTTAAAATGCTTAAAACAGCTAATTTTGTTATTTCTATTTTACCATAATAAAAAATAAAAATCTACTATAAAATAAAGTATAAATTTACCTTGCATTGGGCACATTATAAAGTTTCCATAAAATTGCCCTTATTTTGGGATACCTAGGATCAAACTCCCGCATTGGGGTCCCTGCTGAGTGGGGAGCTGGCTTTCCCCTATCCCCTCTGCTGCTCCCTTCCAATCTGTTGCTCTCTCTCTTTTTCTTCCTCTCTGTATGAAATAAATTTTTAAAAAATTGCCCTTATTTTAGGAGCTTATACAGGTATTATCATATTTTGGGAAGTATAGGGAAACCAAAAGCTTAAGTTGGCCCTTTGAATTTTCTTTCTCTCCATATCTGTTTTTTTTCTAGATTAATGTTGTCACACTTCTTTTCGAATACTAGCATCAGCAAACCATGCTAGCTAGTACTGGTTTCTTCAGGTATCGGTTAATTTTTAATGTACTTTTATGCTGGCAATTGTTTTATAACTTAGGAGGGATGAATATAACTTGTCATTCTCCCCTTAACATGGTAAAAGCAAATACATTACTGCAGACAGCGTCACCAGAAAGAAATAGTAACTTTGAGGCAAACATACATCCATCGTAAGAAAACTGAATATGTTTCAAAGGAGCCTACATCGCTCAACTGCTGGCAATGTTCTTATACATATTTGGCACTACTACTCTAAGTCTAGAACGGTTTCTTTTTTTGTAAAAAATGGTTTTGATTGGAAAACCCTAAATAAATCATTTGGAATGTGTAACATTCAGAACTCCTTCTGGGATTCCTTTTCCATGAATCAGGGTTCTTTGAATCACTTTTCTCACTGGCACTTACTTGTTTTCGAATCATCTTAGCTGCCTTTGTGCCAGTGATAATGAGGAGCTCTCATTTTGGGTTCCAAGGCAGGGAGAAGAATAGAAGGAGAATGTTGTTTCAAGTACCAAAAATGTCTGGACTAATAAAGGACACACATCTTGTTAAAGTGAACCCAGAGCAGATGTTCTTAAACCATTTGCTAAGGAGTACTTTAGTGGGTCCTTAAACACCTGCAATTGTATGCAAAATGCTATGTGTATTTGTGTGTGTTTGTGTATATACTTGGGGAGTGGATGCATAGCCTTTACTGAATTATCAAAGGGGATGTTAAGGCCCAAAAGTTTAAGAAACACTGGAAAAATTAATTACAAAACAATTTTTAAATGACTCTGATAGCTCTGACCTTGTGTTTTTATAATGCTTTCCTTCACTCGTAACACTTCAAAGAGCAGCATGGTAACATGGAAGGAATGTCTGCTAAACATTTAGGTGAATCTTTGAGTCTCAGTTTCCTAAAGTAAAATTAGCATAGAGTAGAAGCCTGAAATTTGATTTCATGGATGAAAGTACCTGGCAGAGTGCCTTGAAACTGGACAAGTGCTTATATATGTAAGGCATCTTCTCCTGCTTACTCTTTTTCAATAAAACACAAGCATGTTGAAAGTAGATACAATATCTTCTTTAAACTTTTGTTTTGGGGGCACCTGGGTGGCTTAGTTGGTTAAGCGGTTGCCTTCAGGCTCAGGTCATGATCCCAGGGTCCTATGATCTAGCCTGGAGACAGATTCCCTGCTCAGCAGGGAGTCTGCTTCTCCCTCTCCCTCTGCCCCTCACCTGCGCTCATGCTCTCTCTCTCTTTCAAATAAATACATAAAATCTTTTTAAAAACATTAAGTTTTGTTTTGGGGATGTATGTGTGGCTCACTCAGTTAAGCGTCTGCCTTTGGCTCAGGTCCTGATCCCAGGGTTCTGGGACAGAGTCCTGCATTGGGCTCCTAGCTCAGCAGGGAGCCTGCTTCTCCCCTTCCCCCTGCCTGCCACCCCACCCCGCCATGTGTGCTCTTGTGAACGCTTGTGTACCCTCTTTCTCTCTCTCTGTCAGATAAATAAATAAATTTTTTTTTAAAAGTTGTGTTTTGTTTTGTTAAGCTTATCATATTTTTAATATATATGAGCTAATATACATTGAATGACCTGTAAGCTCACAATAACTTTTGTTGAATATAATTATTTGAATGTGCTTTCACTATATTTATTATTATGTAAATATTTTTAAAACTAAAAGTACTTGCACACAGTTTGGGAGTTGAACTTGCCTGATGGTAAAGAGTGGGTAGAGATATACCCCTGAAATAATAACTAATTTCTTCACTAAAATCAAACTGGGGAATGTCTACTATGCATATACAAAAGTTTCCTGACTTATGATGGTTCAATGTATGATTTTTCAACTTCATGATCATGTAAAAGAGATATACATTCGGTAGAAACCACAATTCAATTTCTGATTGGATTTTTTCCCAGGCTAGCAGGAAGTACAGTAATCTCTCCTGATGCCAGGCAGTGGCAGCAAGCCACAGGTTCCCAGTTAGCCACACAGTCATGAGGCAAACAACAGATACATTTAACAACCCTTCTGTACCTACGTAAAGATTCGGTTTTTCACCTTCAATATAGTATCCAATAAATTACATGAGATATTCAACACTTAACCATAAAATAGGCTACGTGTTAGATGATTTTGCCCATCTGCAGACCAATACAAGTGTTCTGAGCTCACTTAAGGTAGGCTAGGCTAAGCTATGGTGTTTGGTGGGTTAGGTGCATTAAATGCACTTGACATAGGGTATTTTCTTTTTTTTTTAATTTTTTTTTTGATATTTTATTTATTCATTTGAGAGAGAAAGAGAGCACAAGGAAGGGGAGAGAGAGAGGGAGAAGCAGACTCTCTGCTGAGCAGGGAGCCCGAGGCGGGACTTGATCCCAGGACCCTGGGATCATGACCTGAGCCGAAGGCAGACACTTAACAGTCTGAGCCACCAAGGAGTCCCGACATAGGGTATTTTCAACTTATGATGGGTCTATTGGGATGTAAGCCCACTGTAAATCAAGGAAGAACTGTACGTAGCTAGGCACTGTACTCTGAGTTGCAGGTAATAAAAGGTTGTCAGTTACAAACATGCTCTCCAAAGCTATTTTAGGAGAATAAGGCATTGGTTCACACTAAAGAATAGACCAAGATATAAAGTGCAATAGGAATTTAGACAAGGGAGAAAGCTCACCTGATAAGAGGATGGTGGGTATGGGGAAAGCTTTATGGAAGAGGAAGTGTCTGATGTGAGCAAGGTTTCAACATATATGGGGTGAGTGAAAGCAACAGATGAAGACATATAGGCGTGACATCATAGGGCACAAACTGGAAATCAAGACTAGCTGGTTTAGGCTGATCACAGGATAGCTTAAGGGGATTAGTGAGAAACTAGATAAAGAGATATCTCAGTTCCTGATGCATATTACTTATTAATGATACTTAAACATGAATATTTAATTTAAAAAGAACATGGATGAGAACTTAAAAATAAAGACATAATGAAAAAAGGTGAAATATTACATAAATCTGGCAGTTAGGAGAGCACTGACAACTTTCAAAATTGCACTTTTTCTACTTATTTGCAGCGGAGACACTGGGTAAATAGAAATTCACTTCTTTAGCTTTATTATTTCTACTTTTTTTTTCTTTTCCATTTTTCAAAATCTCAAAATAAGTCTATTTCAGTTGCAGCTAATGGCAGTAAGACAGCGTCAGAAAATGCCTTTTTTTATGAGGTCAACTTTGATGTCTAAATTTTTACTAAGTTACGGATAACACTGACCACACACCATACTAAATTTTTTTTTTATGTGATTAGAAAGCAGTAGATTGACTTCATTCTATCTTGTCAAACCTACAAAAATGTCTGCAATTCATTCAGCATCTAATAGTGCACATCCTTTTTTTTTTTTTTTTCATTCCTCCTCCATCTCTTGAACACCAGGCAATTAATTTTTCCTTTCCCTGGGAAACAGTTAAAGAAAAGGATATAAAGTCATAAATCAATTCAGTCATGAAGTCATGAAGTCAGACATATATTTCTTCTTAGGACTCTGAATTTAGACACTTTTCTCAGAAAAATTGTTTTATTTCAATATAACAAAGTCCAAATTCAGAAATCCTTTAAATTTATTTATCTTCCTCAGTTGCACTGAAATGAAAAATTAAATTTTCTTTTTTTTTTTTTAAAGATTTTGTTTATTTATTTGACAGAGAGAGATCACAAGTAGACAGAGAGGCAGGCAGAGAGAGAGAGGAAAGCAGGCTCCCCGCCGAGCAGAGAGCCCAATGCGGGACTCGATCCCAGGACCCCGAGATCATGACCGAGCTGAAGGCAGCGGATTAACCCACTGAGCCACCCAGGTGCCCCGAAAAATTAAATTTTCTAACTTATTTTCTCCCTTCCCAAAAAGGCTTCTCCAATGTAGGTCCATAATTCAGTGAATTCATCTCCCTTATAAAATCACTGGCAGGTATGATGCCAGCTTAGGCAGTACTAGTCCCCTAATTCTGACCCACTTCTTCTCAAAGAATTCAGTTTCTTCAGAAACCAAGTAATAGACAATTTCAATTTCTAACTAGTATTAGGATATTCTCATGCACTAATAATCAACATGAAGAAAACTCAAATTACAGAAATTTTTACTATACCTAAGGACAATTATACTAATCTGTACTTCATAATTTCTTAAAAGTGAATTATCATATTAACATTTATTATCACTTAATAAATAATTATTTATATAGTTAAATATTTTAAGATTAGTAAAGAAAGGTGGTAGAATAAAGGGTTTTGTTGTTCTTGCTCTTTGTTTCCTTTTCTATTTGGTGTGCTGTGCCTGATTCAAAATTATAGAATCTTGAAATTTTAATATTTCAAACCCACATCACACTCAACACATAATAACAACAACAATATGCTAAAAAAAAAAAAATGGTGCTGAGGTTTTCATGATCCAGGGGAAGAGTTCCTGGAGTGGGCCACTTGGAGTGGGATTTGCCCACCCCCTCCACTCCCTCTGCATCATATACTAAAGGTAGAGACAAAGAAACCAACTCAAATCCTTCTAAAGTGTATTTTATAAAAAGAATTTGTATTCAGAAAAGCAATAATGGCATATAACAGAATTAATATGATTTTTCAAAACTAGTATCTTTGTCTAAAAGCAATATTTAAAAAGGAAGGTAAGCAGAGATAAAATTTTAGCTATAAACCTTGCCTCTCTTTTTCATTGAGCTCCTCTTTCAATTTGCTAAAATAAAATTACATGGTTATGGAGTCAGACTGTCTCATTTGAAATTTAAAGATAAAGATCCCCAGTTAAATAGAGTATTGGCACACAGACACCCCAGTCTGGCTTATTGCAAATACTCTCTGTTGGTAAAGTGGCACATTTGCAATCCCCATCACAGCCATCTTACCCATTTCAGAGCGTATTATTCAAATGTACATCCCTAGGTGGCAACAGGAATAAGGCACTTGAGCTCAGTAGCAAGAGGTTTGTGGGGGAGATCCTAGAACAAGTGGTCAGAACCCTTAAATGGCAAGACTAACTTGAGGATGCTCAAATAACCTGAGGCTTAGATTGGCCAGCTCCAGTGGCTTCCTGAATGCTTGTGGGGAAAGCCTCTCTGGAAACTCTTTCGAGGTTATTGGGGAATCCTGGGACAGACATACTGCTTGCTTTTTGAGGAGTACCTACCTCAAATCCTATCAAGGTAGGTGTCTGCCATCCAGTGCCCCCCCCCAAAAAGCTTCAAGGAAAACTGGATAGACACATTCACATTTGTACTTCCATCTATGCCTATGCACAGGGAGCAAAATACAAGTACGGTCCACTTTCTGACACCCCAACAGATTCTGCTGTCCTCGAAATCCTCTTCTCTTGTAGCCGCAGTGACTACAGCGAAGGAAGTTACCGGGAACCATGTTGGTACTAGGTTAAAAGAAGGATTTTTCGTGCCACGTATTTGGGGGAAGGACACAGGTTAGAGTATACAGAGAGAATACTAAAACTGGTGTAGGGCAATGCCCTTTGTAGGTCCTTGACAAAATCAGTCATGGAGCAGAGGTGGTGGATTGAATCTGACAAGATCTGGCCTGTGAATGGACCCGGCATCCCAGGGAAATCAATGAAGTAATTGACGAGAGAAGATGATAAACGAAGGGATAAGGTAGAAACAAGTGCTGCTCACCCCAAGCTGAACTCCAGGAGGTAAGTTTCTCCTCTAATATGAGACTCTTTCTAAAGGTTCAGTATTGAAGTAGGTGTTTGACATTGAAATGGGCACAGACCAATTTTGATAACTAGGAAGGGAGAGGACAGAGGAAGGTAGGAAAGATTTCTGATTAGTTCCCCAAGCTGCCTCCAAGGACCTGCTGCTCCAAAACAACAAAATAACCAAGTGAAGGCTGAAGTAGAAAGATAAAAGTGCAACTCCCAGTTATTCCACATTCTGAGTCTTCAATGCCTAAGCGAGTCTAGCACTGAAACGGTCGACTATCTTTAAGAGTATAGAGGCTGACCGCCTTCTTTGTTTGCCCAGTAACACCGCTCCTCCAATCTCAAGCACTTGGCTGATTAACAATTCAATTCCAGTTGTTGCTCCTTTTCCCATTGCAGTATGCAGCAAGGATATTTCCCTTCCCTGTGTATTGCAAAACCCATTATTACCCGAGCGGAAAGAACTAAACGGCGTGGCGGAGGCTAATAATAGCCGGGCTGCTTACCTTCTCTGGATGCAGTCAGCGCGAGTCCCAGCGCCCGCTGCCCCGGGGCCGCAGTGCCGCCGCGCCCGGCCGAGTGCGTGGTCAGCTCCACCGGCCCCAACCCCACCTGCCGGCTGCAGCAGCTGCTCCCGCCGCCGCGCTCCGGCTGCATGAAGTCATCCTCCTCCCCGGGCCGGATCACCACATTCCGTGCCAGTCGCGGGGGGAGAAGGACCTCTCCCGGCAGCGGGTATGGGCTCCTGGAAACTGTGCCCGACGACCGCTACCCCTCCGGGTTTTAGGTTTCTTTTCTATTAATGCTATTACGCAGGAAGCGTTGCCAGATTGTGGACCGAGAGAGAAGGACCAGAGAAACTTCTCTGCATAGCGCCTTTCCTCCGAGAGCTCCCCTATCACGCCCGCTGCATGGACAGCTCCATTCGGCTGTGTGGGTTTCCCACCCTCTTCATTTTTCTTATCAGTATTGTTCATTTCGCAGAATTTGAGACTGGGATTGTCTTTTTAAGATAAACATTCAAACACTCCGGAAATGTTTTAAACCGGCAATCGATCTTTCTAAGCCCCTTGAGGCACGCCTTACTTTCCCCCAACGTATACACACATGCAAACCACTCACAAGCATGAAAGCTGGGACCTCTCACTCTCTTGCCTACGTAATAGAACAGGAAACTCCCAAAGGAGTGGAGAAGTAGGACCGACCAAAGAAAGCACTCGAGGAAACAGAGAGGGCTGGCCCCAGGATTTTTCTGTTCTTTAGTGGTGCATTTAGTGGACAGATGTTGCCTCTAACACCTTCCCCCCACCCTTCAATTGGGCTGGCTGCTCTGGTGACAGCTATAACATTTGGAAGCCAAGAAACAGAATCCACAGTAACAGATGGCTGTATTTCCCCCACCCCACCCCGCCCCAAACGCAAGGATGTATCAGAATTGGCTTTAGGATAATGTAAGCGAATACACATACAAGCCCCTTCTTAACCTCTTTAAATGGGCACCAGCTATTAAACCCCCGCCCTCCCATTCTGTCTCTTCCTTTCCCTCTCTCTCCCCCTCCCTTCCTTTCTTTCTCCTGCAGACCAGTGTGGGGATTTAAGGGAAGAAAAGGCCAAGGATTTGTTCCCTTTATGGTGACGCCAGTGTCTCTTTCTCCCATTGTTAAGTCATTTCCAAGTAAAGAGGTTCTTTGACAGTAGAGTTTAGTGTGAGTGGAATTTCCTCATTTAATTTTACTTTGGGAATTCCCCTCAGTAGGTCCAAGCCAGTTTTATCTTGTGGATTTGAAGAGCAGCATAAGCAGAGCATTGCACAAGGCCAGGAAAGCACATTTGATCCATGAAGAGCTCCCATCTCTCTGTTTAGCAGTTCCAAAATTGGTAGGTAGTGTAACAACAGAATTAAAAAAAAAATCATTAAGAATTCTTGGCCCTAGAATGAATGTTGTTTGGAAGCTGAAGCAACCTAATTCATGTCTTTGAGTCTTAATTTCATAAAATTAAGCCATTAATAAAACCATAAACTGGGAGGTTCTTAATTTGTATCAAAGGGTATGTAGAATCTGGATGGGAGTGTTCCATCTTTAGTCTTACTAACCTATAACTGAAATTTATAAATTTAAATATAAATGCAAACAATGAACCACAATAATATTAGGAGTACCTATGACTTTGTCACGAACAGAAATCACAGATAATTTCCTATTTCAGGTTTTACAGATATCTCAAAAATCACTATGCTGATGTTACAATTAAATCATCACCACCTTTTTTTGTTTTATTTAATAGATTATATATGTTCTTAGAATAGGTTTAGATATACAGAAAAATTAAGGAGATAATATAGGGTTCCTATATATTCCACTCCCAGTTTCCTCTGTTATTGACAGCTTACATTAGTATAGTACCTTTGTTACGATTAATGAACCAATAATGCTACACTAATATTAACTAAAGTCTGCACAGTTTCCTTAGGTTTTACCTAAGGTTTTCAATTCTTTTCCCATCCAGGACACTATGCTACCTATAGTTGTCATGTCCCCTTAGGATCCTCTGAGCTGTGATAGTTTCTCAGATTTTTCTAGTTTTTAATGACCTTGACAGTTTTGAGGAGTCGTGGTCAAGAATTTTGTAGCGTGCCTCACTACTATAATCTGTCTGATGCTTCTCTCATGATAAGACTGGGATTATAGTTTATTGGGAAGATGACCACAAGATAAAGTGTCATTTTCATAACATCACGTCAGGAATATATACTATCAAAATGATTTTCAACTGTTGATGTTGACCTTGATCACCTGACTGAGGTAGTATCTCAGATTTCTCCACTGTAAAGTTACTCCTCCATCTTTTCTTTCCATATTATACTTGTTGGAAGGAAGTCACTATGAGAAGCTCATGCCTAAGGATTAGAGAGTTATGCTCTACCTTCTTGAGGGCAGAGTATTCATATAAAGTATTTGGAATCCTGGCTCCATAGCTCAGGGGTTAGAGCACTGGTCTTGTAAAGTATTTGGAATCCTGCACAGGAGATTGTATTTTCTACCCTAAATATTAATTTATGCAATTGTTTATTTATAGCAATATAGAGTCATGCATATTTACTTTATACTTCGAGTGATAATCCAATACCACTTTATTTTGTTGTTCAAGTTGTTCCAGCTTTAGCCATTCCAAGTTCCTTTTGTCAGCGCCTATGCTCCTTTGACATACTTCCTTTGATGTCTGTGGGTGTGTGTTATTACTTTGTTATTTACTGGCATTACACCATGCTAAGGCCCACCTTGTATTTTCCTACCCCAGTCCTAGAATCAGCCATTTCTCCAAGAAGCCCTGATTCCTCTTACTGGAGGATGATAATAGCAAGATCTGGGCTTTCAGTGTGGTGGTTGCTAAGGGGGCACCATTTGTTTAGGCTCTCTGAGAAAGTAAAGAAATATATATTCCTCATACATGGGTACATATGTATAAATATTCAATATGTTACTGCCAGTACTTATATTGAACTAAATATGATTTCATACTAATGCCTTCAAGCCTAATCCATTAACACCTAGATCATTTTAGCTCCTCCCCTTGCTTATCCATAAATGCCTACAATAATAGTAAGAGGCATGAGCTTCTCATAGTGACTTCCTTCCAACAGTTGGTTAAGCATCTGCATTGGGCTCAGGTCATGTCCCAGGTCCTGGGATTGAGCTCTGCATTGGGCTCGCTGCTCAGTGGGGAGTCTGCTTATCCCCCTCCCTCTGCCTCTAGCTACTGCTCCTGCTCTATCTCTCATATATATCTCAAATAAATAAATAAAATCTTTTAAAAAATAGTTAGAAATGTGACTCTAACAATCTCATCCATTTAATTGTTCCATTCTAGTGCACATGTATAGCAATATAATCATTGTTAACTCATTAGCTCAATATCACTATTTTTGAGTATAGTATTTAATAGAATCACTGTTACAGCTTGTTATTTAGTGAATTTAAATGCCTATACATTTCTGTATCACAAATCTTGTTTCTTAAATATTTTAATAACTGCATTTAAAAATTGGCAATTAGTTTCTTTTGAAATCATATATATTTTATAAATTTAAAAGTTATTTTTTCTGTCCTCTTTTTTAAAAACATGCCTTTATTCACTTTAGAGGAAGAGAGAGAGCGCAGGGGGAGGGGCAGACAGAGAATGAGAGAATCCTAAGCAGGTTCCCCACTGAGCACAGAGCCCTACTCTAGGGCTCCATCCCAGGACCCTGAGATCACCACCAGAACTGAAATCAAGAGTGGGAGGCTTAACCAACTGAGCCACCCTGGCTCCCCAAAAGTGTTATTTTAAGAAAAGTTAAAGAAACTACTCCAGATTGTTAAAGGGAACCATGGTGAAAAGAAGGCTAGGATCCCAACCACAGAAGAGTTTTTTGAAGATGTTCTTAAATGACAGGCATTATTTTTTTTGAAGATGTTCTTAATGACAGGCATTAGACAGAGTCCATGCTTGGTAAGTGCCACCCTTGGCCTCTCGGGCTGGCTTATCTTCTTTTAAAGTTATACATACCTTGGAAAAGAGAATATGCTAAATCTTGTAGTTAATAAGTTATAATTTAGTGGCCTGGGTGGCTCAGTCAGTTAAATGTCTAACTTCGGCTCAGGTCATGATCTCAGGGTCCCCACATGGGGCTCCACACTCAGCGCAGAATCTCCGTGTCCCTCTGCCCCTTCCTCCACTTGTGTACACGTGTTCTCTCTCCCTTGCTCTCAAATAAATAAATAAAATCTTCAAAAAAAAATTTATAATTTAGTTGCAGTGTATGGTAGGTATCAGGTGCTAGAGGTAAAAGTCTGTATAATGTTAAGGAGAAGGAGAATGGGAAGGCAAAGGGAACCAGAAGACTAAGATGACTCTGAAGTTCAGGGGTTTTATAGTTAAACAGATCTGGTCTTGGATTCTCTCATTCACAGTCTGACTTTGTCCATTTTTAAAATAAGAAGAGCAATGGCTGTCCTTAAGAATAAAAAATATATGTTTGCAAAGTCTTTCCTTCAGTTTGTCTTGAAGCAGTGGAGATTAAATATGGTGACTTAGGACTAGAACATAGTCTGTTGTCCTTCCTAGTGTAGTTTTTGTCCTATGAAGCCAGACTCACTGGAGGTATAGACAGTGTCTCATGATAATTAGGCTCCTTCATCCATCAAAGTACTCTTGTCAGGTGTTTTTACTCATGACAGAGAATCAATGTTGATGGTCCTAGGGAAAAGACAAAAATAAGATGTAAAATGGGAGAAATTAGCTGTTCAGGTACTATACCATGGCAAGAGGCATAAGGGAACTAGAAAGAAAAGGAATAATAAATGAGCAACATTTTATGTCGACACATAAAGCTTGAATCTTTCTTCTTGGAACTTGACATACACCAGTTTGCCAAACAACTTCATTAGTGAAGGCTAGAGTAAGGTGAAAGATATTTATTTATTTATTTATTTCAGTCTTTAAAAAAAATAATAATCTTTTGCTTCTGACTCTGAGGTCTGTAATTCTTCCTTTCTGATATTCTGGAGTTAGAGATCAAGTGGCCTAATGATCTCATGAGTCTCAGCAAGGGACAATGTGAAAGTAGAGCCAGCGGCCAGGTGTGCCTGAAGCAGTCAGTAGTAGAACCAGTTCTTTGGGTTAAGGAGTCCTTCCAGAAGGGGCTCATTTAAATGCAAATACACTGTCAAGGAGTGGTAACGGAGTATAGAGTATCTCATTAGCAGCTATTAACAATTTAGCAGAGATTAGCTTCTCAGATTTATTACAGAGAGGAGTTGTCAGGGTGATACAGCTCCAGCGTCTGTCACCCACTGGCTTGCCAGGTCTCCTGCTCTCCTCACTCCATAGGAGTCTGTTTAAAGCTGGGAATTTGGTTTATTAGGACAGAATTGGGCACTTAGTATGTGACAGTCAATATTGTCTTACATAATCTTGATTTATAAGAAAGGGTAGGAGGAGAATTTTTATAATAATGGTACGTGTGTGTGTGTGTGTGTGTGTGTGTGTGTGTGTGTGTGTTTGGTGACTGCTCTGCTTGGGTTCCACAGAAATCTTAAAATTTTATTCCAAATATCTCTTTCAATGAGGTCAGAAAATATATCCTATAAAACGCATACAAATGCAATTCAGGGGTAACAAAGCTATAGTTATAGTACAAGTTGCATTCAAATAATTACAGATAGTGTAAGATTTCCTACATTAATATGAAAGCACTGATACAAAAGTACAAGATAACATTCATTCATATGAACATTGGTATTAGATAATGAATGGTACCAACCCATATAACTGAAAGAAGGGAAGTGCTACAAACCGAACAGAAACTGTTCCTTTAGACATTGCTACAAATTCACCTTGTTTTTACTGGTAAGGAGTTGACATATAATACCAGACCAATATAATACAGGGAGTATTCTGTAACTGGAACAGTATATTTAATTGTGAAATGTTTATTAGTTTAAGTGAAATGCTTAGTAAACAGCATATGATACATTCAACAGCATGATGTAAGTAATTTTCAAATAAACCTTTCTTTTAAAATCATTATTATGAAGTCATGAAATAAAACAATCTACTTAAGTAGTACTCTCTATTTTTTTTTAAAGATTTTATTTATTTATTTGACAAAGAGAGATCACAAGTAGATGGAGAGGCAGGCAGAGAGAGAGAGAGAGAGAGAGAAGCAGGCTCACCGCCAAGCACAGAGCCCGATGTGGGACTCGATCCCAGGACCCCGAGACCATGACCCGAGCCGAAGGCAGCGGCTTAACCCACTGAGCCACCCAGGCGCCCCTTAAGTAGTACTCTTTAAATTTTATTTTTTAAGTTGAAGTCTTTTAAAGAACCTGACCAAATGAATAAATCCCTTCTGAAGAAAGTACTCTTTATTGAAAACTTTTCTATTATAATGAATGGATTATTAGATAACATTTATTAAAAATGTTTCTATAATTCTTCATTTTTTTCATGAAAAAGGATTGAATATCAATTCCTCAAATCCAATTAAGGCTAATAAAAAAAGGAAATTTAAATTTGATTTAAACATAAGTTTCAGTGAATTGTGTTTGGTCAGCAGGAAGTTGATATTTATTCAGCAGATATTGGTGGAGTATCCAATATGTGCTGCTGTTCTAAGAAACAAAGTTACAGAAGTAAACAAATGAATCTCTTCCTTAAGGATCTTCTGTTCCAGGGGAAGAAGATCAGAAGCAGATAAATATAGTTTTTTTAGTTTTGGGAAGAGCCATGAAGCAGCAGTGTAATGATGCAAAGGTGGAGGCAGTTTTGTAGGATGATTTGAGCAGAGATGTGGAAGGAGTGTAGGAACAAGTCATTTGAATACAGTTGATACTTGAATAACATGGCTTTGGGCTTCATGGGTTCACTTATAGGTGTATGTTTTATTGTACAGTACTGTAAATGGATTTTCTCATGATTTTCTTAACATTTTCTCTAGCTTACTTTGTAAGAATAGAATATATAATACATATAACACAGAAAATACGTGTTATCAACTATTTATGTTATCAGTAAGGCTTCCGGTCAACAGTAAACTCTTAGTAGTTAAGTTTTGGGGGAGACAAAAGTTACACATGGATTTTTGAATGCACAGGATGTTGACATGCCTCTCCCCCATTTGTTCTAGGGTTAACTGTACACTGAAAAGAGGTTTGGCATTTGTAGGTAGGTGAGCTTATACTTTATGTGTTCCAGACTAGAAGGCTAGTTTGTTCACAGTGAATTACTTAATGGGAAAATTGTTAGAAGATGAGGTATGTGAGAAAGGTATGTGAGTGAAAAATCATTTAGAACTTTTTGAACAGTGGTCAAGAGAGAGATTTAAGGGATTAGAAGTTTATTTGGGGACCTGCTAAATTTGTGATGCCTATCAGATATTTGTGGAGATGTAAAGTAGGCTATGGATATACTAGTCTGAAATTCAGGGAGAGAGGGTGCCTGGGTGGCTCAGTCAGTTAAGCAACTGCCTCTGGCTCAGGTCATGATCCCAGAGTCCTGGGATCAAGCCCCATGTCAGGCTCCCTGCTCAGTGGATAGCCTGCTTTCCCCTCTGCCTCTCCCCCTGCTTATTCTCTCTTTCTCTCTCTGTCAAATCAATCAATCCTTAAAAAAATGAAACTCAGGGAGAGAGGTGTCATGGGTATAATAGAAAATTTGTGAATCATCATAATAAAGCCTGAGGATAAGATGAAATTACTTTGCCAGTAAGTGTAGGCAGAGAATACTTGATGTTGGAGGATGGAGCAGTGGGACAGTGCAGTATCGAGAAGATTCAGTAAAGGGTAAAAGAAGTCAGCAGACATAAGAATTGTCCCAGAAGCCAAGTGAAAATGTGTTAGAAGGAAGAGGGAGTGATTATTAGTCCCATTGCTGCTAGTAGATTAGGATGAGAACTGTAATTTAGTATAGGATTTGGCAACCTAGAGATAACTAATAACCTTGACAAGAATAGTTCTTGTATAATGGAGAGAACAAAAATCAGCAAATGGGAGAAAAGAAGCAGAAACATTAAGCAGAGCTATCCTTTTTGACTAGTTTGCTATAAAGAGAAGCAGAGCCATGGGGTAGTAATTAAGGTGTGATATGGGAGCAAAGACAGTTTTTTTTTTTTTCTTTTATAATGGGAAGTATTACACCTTTGTATACTGAAGGGAACTTCTAGTAGAGAGTGAATAATTGATGATATGGAAGAGAGGAGACATAGTAGAAAAGAAATCCTTCATTAGGTAAGGGGAGAGGAATCCAGTGTAGAGTAGAGGCCTTGGCCTGAGATCAGGGGACAAATACTTCTTCACCAAAGGAGGGAAGGCTGAGTGTGTGGTTTCTCTTGGCTTGAAATGTTGCAGAGAATAATCAGATCTGCAAGAGACCAAGAGACACTGAGAGAAGTAGAACTCGGATTTATTTTACAGTGGCGGACCCAGATGAGCTCCTGCTCGAAGTTCCGTGGCTGGGGCAACCGGGTTTTAGGGCTTTTGTAGGGTAGTGCAGGTAGTCAGGTTCTAAGGGCTGTGCTGACTGAAGGTAGCTGGACTTAAACTGGGGGAGTGGGGGCTGCTTTAGGAGGGAACAGTAGTGCAGGGAGCCTGTGGAGGGAAGCCTGTTTACAGAAGCAGAAGCAAAAGCAGAAGCCGCTTGTTATCTCTTGCTCCCAGAAGGGCTTCTGGTTATCTCTAGCTTATTGTTAGTAACTTTCCATCTTCTGGGGCCTCCTGGCCTAGGTCTGGTCTGGGTAATTTTTCTCTTGACAAGCAGGTTGGTAGATTTGATGTTTGGAGCTTATGGAATTTTTATTCCACCCATATTCTATGTAAAATAAAAAGCATCTGGGAATTTAGAAAAAGGAGTAAGTGTTGGAGATGTTAGGAGAAAGAAGTTCTGAAACCATCATCTAGGAAAGAGGGAAAGAAAATTGATTAATTAATCAGTTTTCTGGTAAATACTAAGAGTTCACATAGGGTTAGTGATTATGAATTAAATGAGACCAATTAGCCATTGTCATTTTTCTCCAACCATATTTAGCTCCTTGGCATAGGTGCTGAATTGGCACAAGTTTCTATTTTGCAAGGGTTGACATTTTGGACAGCTAATACAATAGAGAATGAGGGCGACCAGACTCTAGAAGCTACAGGAAAGGGTGATTCTGGTAATCAAAGATTCATGGACTCTAACTGAGGTAAGCAGGGAACTGAGGAATTAGATCTTGAGGACTGCACTTGATTTTAACTGTATATTGGATCAACAGAGCAGAAAATTCTGACTGACAGTGCTATGCTAAGAGCAAACACAGCAGGAGCCCCCAAGGTTCACTCTGTCACATAGGAATACACAGTGTGTGCTTCAGCTTCATTCCTGACTCTGATTTCTTGACCCTTAAGTCAATGACATCATCTAAAGTGAGGTACGCATTTTTTAAAAAAAGATTTTATTTATTCATTTGAAAGACAAAAATCACAAGTAGACAGAGAGGCAGGCAGAGAGAGAGGAGGAAGCGGTCTCCCTGTTGAGCAGAGAGCCCGATGCGGGGCTCCATCCCAGGACTCTGGGATCATGACCTGAGCTGAAGGCAGAGACTTTAACCCACTGAGCCACCCAGGCGCCCCTGAGGTATGAATTTTTGATAAGTCCTTCAAAAATTTATTTTACAAAACTTTTTAAATATCAAAATTCTTATATGGAAATAAGTATAACAGAGCTTGCCGTGTTTTCAAGTGCTTCCCAAGTTATTCCTGGCTCTGACTTTCAGATGTACCTTCTCTAGCATCAGAAGTAAGAATAAAAAGTTGAAATTAAACAAATATTTTATCTTTAAAGACATATGTAGCCCTGGTGTTTTGCTTTGTTTTGTTTTGTTTTCCTAATCTGGGCCAAATCTAGTTACTGACTTCACTTCCATTTATTTTTCCTCCAGTGTAAGCGGTTTATTACTGCTAATTTTCCCCTGTGTGTATGAGGCATGTTTGCCCCCTTGTGGATGATTCTGTAACTGTCACCAGGAATTTTTCTTGTTTTTAGTGGTAGGGGGAAGAGACTGAAAGTGCAAATATTGTGGTGGATGGGAATTACTTTTTAAAAATGTCAAAATACTGACCAAAGAGATTGAAATCACTAGATATTTAATCCTCTGCTATTATTTTCAATATTTGGGATTATGTTAAAACCACACTTGGGGTGCCTACGTGGCTCAGTCAGTTAAGTGTCTGACTCTTGGTTTCAGCTCAGGTCCTGATCTCAGGGTCCTGGGATTGAGACCTGAATGGAGCCCCAGGGGCCTTAGAATTCAGCGGGGAGTCTACTGGAGATTCTCTCTCTCCCTCTCCCTCTGCCTCCCCCCTGCTCACTCATGTTCTCTAACAAATAAATGTATTTAAGTAAATAAATCTTTAAAAGGACAAGTCAGAGAAGTTAAAATTTTGACATTCTTTTTAAATACGAGAAAGCAGAATTATTGAAAAAGCTAGTCTCACCCTTATTTAAATATTAAAATCCTTGTTGTTTGCAACTTAATTGAGATAGAGGAAAGCCTGCCATAGACTAATTTTCACTTACTGCATATGAAAATATACAAGTTATGAGAAAGTCCATTCTTAAGAAACATCAATGAGTCTAACTTTTCCTTAAGCGTTCTCAGGAACATACTAGAAAAAGTAACTTCAATGTACTTAATTAAACATGTATAATATAACTCCTAGAGAGCAAAGAGTATCTTCCAACAAACATTTCTTCTTTTATTCATGATTTTATTCATAAAACAAACAAGAAAAAAAAAACTATTGAAAACTTACATGTACTTGGCACTGTTTTAGGTTCTGAGGATAAGATGTAGTTTCATTCCTTCAAAGAGTTGCATTCTGATGTAGAGACAAAAATTGCAACAAAGTGTTATAAATTTCACTGCAGAAGTTTTGTGCATTGTTTAAATGCAAGCAACTTATTTTAAGTTCATTCTAAAGGATTAGTTCACAGAAGTTTCACAGAAGAGAGGGCCTGAGATGTCTTGGGAGGTCTTTAAAGAGATGAAGAGTGAAGTAGTGTTGGGGGTTGGGGGGCAAAGGCAGTCTAGTCTTAGTAAATGTATATGGATATGATTTTGTGGCTTATTTACCCATCCTTAATCTCATAAAAGGAAAGTGAAGTAATATATTTTAATGTTTATGGTGCAGTTTGGTGAATACACTTAAGTGTTAAAAATAAATAACGAAAGTGAGAAGTACACAAAAAAATCATAAAAATTCATATTTGTACGTCTATTGGGACAAATAATTTATTTAAATGTTTAACTTCGTATGTAACAGGATTCCATATTCATGTCATTGTTCCTTTTTTTTAAGATTTTATTTATTTATTTGACAGAGAAAAAAGAGAGATCATAAGTAGGCAGAGCAGCAGGCAGAGAGAGAGAAGCAGGCTGCCTGCTTAGCAGAGAGCCCAATGCGGGGCTCGATCCTAGCACCCTGAGATCATGTCCCCAGGTGAAGGTAGAAGCTTAACCCACTGAGCCACCCAGGCCCCCCCATTCATGTCATTGTTAAGCTACATCAGAAGCAGCATTCAGAGGTGCACAGATGCATGAAAAGATCATTCACATTGCCTGCACATTATAGGTAAGTACTTATTACAATAGTTCTCTAAAAATGAAATAATTAGGTGTTTCTCATTGTACTTATCAATTGGTATAATTGGTATATATGAATCATGCTAGGTGAAGAATTACTGATTAGAAATTTTATGTTTGAAGTTTTTTCATATAACAGTAAACATTTTCAGCCTTGAAATATCACGTTCAACAAATGGGTTATTATGCTGGAGAAAGTGATCAATGCAGTCAAGTGTCCGGAATAAACCCTGTGAGAAGTAACTGAAGAACTGAGAATATGAGATGAGACAAGACCAGGGGCCAAAGGTGATGGTTCTAATCTACTATTGGAGTTTGACCTATGAAAAGAATTAGGCTTCTCCACCCAGAAGATATATTAGCCAATTTTAGGTTGGTAAAATGATGAACTATTTAACAACAAGAGCCTTTCAACAATAAAAGAGACTGCATTTTAAAATAATGAACTTCCTGTCACTGAAGTATTTTCACAGAGATTGAAGCCAAGAAGTTGGAAAAGGAAGAGTTTTTACAATGAGAAAATTCCTTAATTCTATGGCTCACCAACTCCTCAAATATTCCCCACATTGTGACACTTACGTGTGTGATATCTTTAAGTGGTCATTCAAAGTTGATTGTTTCCTGTGCCACACCTTATGAATGTTAGCCTTCATTCTGAGTAAATCTTATCTTCCTCACAGAACTAGCATTATCCCTAAACAAGGAGACATCTTTCATAAGGAAATGCAAAAGAAGAAATGTCTAAACTAAGTTTTTATAAAATTCTGTTATTAAATTTAGTTTACTAAAAAACTTCAGAAAAGCATGAATTCCCATGTGCCTTTTACCCAACATCCCTAAATGTTAAGTTTATCATATCATATATCATAGCATGTCATAGCACAATTATTGAAACCAGAAAGTTTGCAGTGACACAATACTACCAACTAATTTTTAGACTATTATTCAAATATTGTCCTGTGGTCATGTTCGAATCCAGGATCCCTTATTGCATTTATTTGCCATATCTTCTCATTTTTCAATCTAAGATAGTTCCTGTGTTTCTTTTTCTTTATGACCTTGAACTAATGGAGAATCCTAGAAAATTAGTACATGTAAAACAATGTAGAATGTTTCTTAGTTTGGATTTGTTTGATAATTTCTCCTGGTTAGACTGATGTTATGCATTTCCCAACAAGAATACCAAGGATGGGGCACCTGGGTGGCTCAGTGGGTTAAGCCTCTGCCTTAGGCTCAGGTCATGATCTCAGGGTCCTGGGATCAAGTCCCATATTGGGCTCTCTGCTCAGCAGGGAGCCTGCTTCCCCCTCTCTCTCTGCCTGCCTCTCTGCCTACTTGTGATCTCTGTCAAATAAATAAATAAAATCTTAAAAAAAAAAAAAAAGAATACCACAGGATGATGTTATGTCCTTACCTGCACCCTATCAAGAAGTTCAGGAAATCATATGTCTCACTACTGGTGATACTAACTTTGATGGCTCGGTTATAATGATAGCTGCAAAGTTACTATCTTTCCCTTTGTAATTATTTGGGGTTGTTCAAGTATTCTGCTTCTTGTTTTATTGCATCACACTAATTTTGTTATCCATCAAAATCCCTGGCTTCAACAATTACTGTGATGTTTGACAAATTATCATTTTCTATTCCCATCATTTCTTCTACATTTTTAAATTAACATATAATATACTATTTGTTTCAGGGGTACAGGTCTGGGATTCATCAGTCTTACACAATTCACAGCACTCACCCTAGTCTTCTACATTTATTGACTATAATTTGACTAAAAGGAAGAGTTGTTCCTTCTCCCTCATTTATGTATTGATTCAGATATATATATATATATATATATATATATATATATATATAAAATCAGTATAAACTTGTTGATATTTATTTTATTCTATGGGTTAAAATCCATTGCTATCATTCATTATTTTGTTTCTCAAACTGTTCCAGATTTGGTCTTTGGTACTCCATCACTCCCATGTTTTTTCCACACAGCTCTATGAGTTGTAGCTTACTTTCTGGCACTACAAAATATTTCAGACATTTCTTTCACTTTTCCCTGTCCCAGCCTTGAATCAGTCATCTCTCCATAGAGTTCTTGTTCCTTGTATTAAATAATGGTATTTAGAAATCAGAATCTTGGTATGATGCTGATCATACCTTTGCTATCCAAGCTACCCTATTGCCCTGTGAGCAGACAGACTTAAAAGCATATATACAAATACATACATACACATGTACAAATATCTGTTGATTTTTATATTTATCTGTCTGGGTGTGTACATACACACACAGTTCAAACTGATACATGAATTCAAACTAATACCTTGATTCTGATCCAACACCATAGGGATTATTCTAGCCTCTTTCTTACCATTTCCTTATTTGTAACTACTTTCTTTAACAACTAAAAATCCAATTCCCATTATCTACAGTCGATTTTTCGCTCAGTTCTAAAATACACATAAAATATTTAAAAATCATTAACCTATACCCCTGTTAAAAATAAATTTACTAAAAAGTTTAATATTTGTGGGTAGGTAGATCTTTCTGTCTTTAGCCTTGCAGTATATATTGTGTATATTTAATTATAGTATATTAAAGTACTGTTTTCCAAAGTTACTTAGGTTAGTTCTTTCCTACGGCCTTCAGTGTGATTTTGTTATTCGTTTGTAAAAAAGTTAGGTTTGTTACTATTTATGTTCCATTTTTGGGATCCTTTCAAATCCTGCTTGATTTTAATCATTTATTTACTTGGGTATGTGAAAAATGTTCATAGTTTTAATTGGAACTATACAAAAATATATGCTCACTGTCATCTTCTTCTCATCCCTTCTATCATATTCCCATTCTTCCTTTCTTTAAGCTCATTCCCAACTGCTTTCTATAGATAGCTAATCACACTTATTTCTGGTTTATCCTTTCTGTATTTCTTTTTGTACAGATGAGTAGATATATGTACATTTTGTTATAGTCCCTTCTTTCTTACATGAAAAGTACAGATATTCTTTTGAACTTTACCTTTCAAGTATGTTGGAAATCACCTTATATCAGTTGCTAGAGATCTTCTTCATTTTCTTTTTCTCCTTGATAGCTGCACAATATCCGCAGAGTAAAAAAAAAAAAAAAAAGTACGCTACTTTGTGCTCAACTCAGACCTAATGAATGAGAATTTCTAGCAGAAAAATTGATAATCTATATATGTAATAAGTTCTCTAGGTAATTCTTTTCATTGGGTGGTTTGAGAAACACTAGTTGACATCTCTGCAATGAAGATGTTTAAAAGGAAAACTTCAGTTATTTAATTATTCCTTTTTCCAAACTGTTTCATCCTGCAAATCTTTTCTTCCTTAGTGAATGATGCCATGATTCAAATACTCAAATACTAACTCAAAGCAAAAACCTAGGAATAATCCTCAATTCCTTACCTTTCTTCAACTTTGGCATAGTTTTCATCAGTAAGTGCTCTGGAATCTATCTTCAAATATATGTGTATATATTTGTCTTCATATTCATTGCCAATTGCCACCATCTTAGTCTAAGCCACTATCATTTCTCCCTTATTCTACCTGAACAGTCTAGTATTCCATGTGAATCTGGTCATTTCCACTATCTTCTCAAAACCATTAATGGTTTTCACTTGCATCTCAAATAAAATAAAAATCCTTAGCTTTGTAGATTCTGGACCTTATCAATCTGATCAATAGTGTTTTATGTTGATCTCCTTCATACCAGTATCAATCATTTACTTAGGCAAAGGATGAGATTCTTCATGTAGGGCTTTTGAGTAGGTAGTTTCTTATGTTGTACTTCTTCTTCTAAGCTTTTTTCTTTTCTTCTTCTTTGTTTTTTTTAATGCTTTTGTTTCAGCTTTAATGTCAGCTCCTTTTAGAGACCTTTTCTGGAATCTTTTCTAAAACAAGTTACTCTCCTCTCCCTTTAGTCAGTCTTTATCTGATCACTTTGTTTCCTTATAAATAAAGAAATGTAAATAAAGAATAAAGAAATAAAGAAATGTAAATAAAGAAATGTAGATGGACAGATTTTTTTCTTGGTATCAGAATTTAGCAAAAGTTCTAAAGAATGGAATCAGTGAGAGCATTTATGTTATGTTTTCTGAACTCTCTCCTAACTTGAGGGAGAAATACTTAATGAATATTTTGTTTACACTGCAGTAAGATGAGCTCAAGCCCCTTTTGCCAGAGTACCATATCCACCAGTATTCCCTTCTTGTGGAAACCCTCATAAATGATCCTAAAACTCTGGGTTTTATGCAGCTCAAGGAGGTAACAGTCCCCATCTATCTAAGTGTGACAAGCGTGGATTTGTTCTTTTCTGTTACTGATTCTTGATGCCACATTTGGTAGCTACAGACACTTGTCTTACGTTTCAGTTGTATGATGCTGGTCCATTGTTGATCCAGAGCCTTGTGCACCACATGGAGCGTCCCTTGTATTGCTAATCCCTTATTGACTGACCAAGATTCTTTGGATTCCCAGCCTTGCGATTCTTAGTCTTGATTTCATCATTTATAAGTTATTCATATTCAAGGTTAATGAAAAAATCATATAAGTACTTCATTGAGCTCTTTAAAAAGCAACCAATTCACATTAGTTAGTATTATATTTACATTTTCCCTTCATATTGGCATATTTTGTTGATTTTCTCACTGTAAAGTGCAAAAGTACATTTTACCCTAAAGATGAGTTTTAATGTTAATAAGGCAATTTAAATACGTATGAAAATTATTTCTCTTTGCCTAACACAAATATGTGCCTTATATTCACCTATTAGTAAAGATGTCAAATGAGTCACCAAAAGATTTTTGTTTATTGTCTGTCGTTGAGCTTTAAGTTCTAAGAAGGTTTTTTGATGTAGTGAAGGATCAAAATTTTATACTATTTAAGAACTAATGTCGTAGCTGTTCTATTTTATAATTAAAGATGAATTGTTTTCATTTGCTTCCTAATGTGCAATTTTTGAATGGCCTGGAATGAGACAAATTATCCTTTGAGCTGAAAAAAAGGATAAAGAGGCTCAGTGCTGATGAAAGGAGGAAGCCAAAGAAGAATAGGGAAAGCAGGATTAGCTCCCCTTTCAAAAGAGGGGCAAAATACTAGAACTTTCCATAGGGAAACCGAAGCACACCTTTCTTTCTGAGATTTGAAAGGAAGAGATGCCCTACATTTAAGTATCTAGAGTATATCTTCCTTTTAAAAATGAAACTAGCTAATCATCTATTGAGGAAGAAGAGAGTAAAATAGCCTGTGAACAAGTCCTTTTTGTGGTATTAAATGAAACTAATTATAATGAATCTCACATATCTAATGAGTTTTAGAATTCCCCTTGGGAAAACTGGCCTGCCCTTTATAAAGAAGAGTAGAGAGTCCAATTGTATGTAATAGGACAGCTCTACTAACTCCCTAAATCACACTTATTTAAACCTCCTGTTCAAGGTCTGTTATAATTTTTTATTATATATGTAATTATATGAATGTAATTATATAAATACATATAGTGCCAACAAGAAATCTTAGCTACAGTTCTTTGATTAGTCTCCTTATAGTTACATATTTCCCTTTCCTTTCCAAACACTGAATAGTGAGTTATTTTTAATTGAAGTGAAAAAATTGATTGCGACTATCACAATACCTTGAGGTACTTAGAGGAATTAGAAAATCAGAATTCAGGATCATGATTGCTCATTGACTTTCTTCATAAAGTCATTAGTTTTACTTATTACTAAAACTCTTATTTTCTGAGTATTGACTGGGTTTCTGTGATATTTAAGTAGATTATACGAATGATTTTGTAATTGTAAGAGTTAGAAGTTGATGCTTTTTTCCCATTACTGGCAAACATTTATTTTAAAAAGTTCTTGTAAACAATAGTGTTATTTGAAATATATGGAACTTTTAAAATTATATTTTGAGTAAATAATGCCATTGGTTTTGAGGAGTGACCTTTTTTTTTTTTTTTTTACTAATCTTATTAGTTAGTGCTGTTTGTTCCAAATCATCCCCATTATGCTAAAAAGCAAGAACTTATTTTTCCAGTTTTAGAAAATAGAATGTGTAGAAAGTTTCTGTGGGATTGATGGACATTCTCTAAATAAAAAGGAGCCTAGGGACCTACTTTCATAAGAAGCATTTCTATCATTGTCACTAATGGTCATCTTGCTGCTATATCCAACAGTCAATTTTCTGAACTAAATTTTATAATCTGTTATGAGCCTGTGACACAGTCAGTCTCTCTCTCTTTGAACTACTCGCTACCTATAACTTCAGTCCCACCACCCTCTCCTAGTTTCCCTCTAACCTCACTGATCATTTCATCTGGATCTTCTGTATTGGACATTCCTCCTCTTCCTGACATTAGAACTCTTCTTCTTTTTTAATATTTTGTTTACTCACTTGACAGACAGAGATCACAAGTAGGCAGAGAGGCAGACAGAGAGAAAAAGAAGGAAGCAGGCTCCCTGCTGATGCGGGGCTCGATCCCAGGACCCTGAGATCATGACCCTAGCTGAAGGCAGTGGCTTAACCCGCTGAGCCACCCAGGTGCCCCCCGAACTCTTCTTTTTATCCAGAGGCCCTGCTTGATGTAACCCATGCAGTCTCCTGGAGAGTTGGTGAGATTGGCTGTACTGAGAGGAAATTGGGGAAACTAATTCTTCCTGTATTTTGAAGAACTAATTCTTCCAACCTATAGTTCCTGTATGGAAGGAGATGTGTAGAATACTGTCATATTGCTGTTTCTTGCTACTTTGGGTATATCTTTTCAGAAGGGAGGTGAACTCAATCTAGAATTAGCCAACCTACAGATGGAGACGGAAGGGAATATTGCTATTTTCCTGTAGCCTGTAATCTAAACTGATCGAAAGTATGATAAGTTAGGACTATGCAGCGTAGAAAAATCCAACTGTTTCTCTACCTGAAATGGAAGTGTTTACAAGACATGGCTGCAATCTCCTCAAAAGGAGATTTAACTGTGGCCTCAGGTCTTTCATAAGCATTTTCCTTTTAAAAATCAGGCAAGACAGTGGGAAATGGTTCAGGCAGCAAAGATCAGATTAAGGATAATACATTTCTACCTGTACAGTCACATCTTATATACTGCCTCACTTTCTCTCCTTCACCTCGGGTTCCAGCCACAGCTATTGTAAAAAAAATCTTGTGTAGACATTATTCTCTTTGCTTGACAGGACTCTACCTCAGAGCTTGTATTGGGTATTTATCTTTGCCTGTTCCAGGGCTTTTCTAACCCTTTGGCATGGGACACAGTGGCATCCCCTCAGTACTCATAACTCAGGAAAACTGGGGTGACCTACCTAATAGGAGATGTGAATCAGTGGCTGAATGCTTCTTTATGTCTCCTCAGGCAGAAAATTTTGAGAATCATTTCCCGAGTCTGTTTAGAAAGTCACACATAAAACCAGTCATCTGTCATGCCACAACTGAAACTACTTCCTTTCCTTCTCTATTCGATTTCCAGAACCTCCTGCCTGCTCTCTGCCAACACACTCCCAAATAAACTGCCTGCACACAAGGAAAATCTTGTGTTAGATATGAGAGAGACCTTGGCTAAAACACCACCTAAACCCATGCTCAAATAGGGCCTTCAGAGAGTTAAGTTCAGATAGAGTGGAATGAGCAAAACACAGAGGTCAGTTGGTGCAATGCCAGAGCCTTGAAAAGTTATGGCTAGATGAGAATTTTGGCTGTGGTAACTCACACATGGGGTTGACTGGAAACCAACTTCAAATCTACCAAGTTTTTGAGGGGCTTGCTTTGCAAAGAACCCACAAGCCTTACTTGAAATGTTTGGTCCCTAACTTGCACCAGCAGAAAATGGCCTGTGAAAGTCTCTAAGGATACCATTCTCTTTAAAGTCTATGTCAAGTATGACTATGGAGGGTCATGGATGAAGAATTTTTTGCAGAGAACAAAACCAGCAACTACCATGTTGGCTAATGAAGAAATTCATTTTACCTACAGAACCAAGCATGTTTGCTATTGCTGCCCAACAAGATGTAAAAAAAATTTCTATGGAACTTTTCCAAACACTTATTGAATATTATTTAATTTGGAAGCAGATAGCTTTAGTTTATAGATTACTGGTCCTTGAGGAGCTCCCTTCGCAATTTGTGGAGAGAACTGAATTATTAAGAGTTCCTGGATTTCTTGCCAAATTCACTAATGTGATGGGGCTTGGTGCTTGTTCCTCTGGAAGGCAGTTCCTTTTTTTTTTTTTTTTTTTTGGTAGAAAAGAAAGGATGAGTACTGATGGGCAAATGTCCAAATGGGCAGATTGGCTGAGACTTAAAGATTTCTGATGATTAAGTCTTTTCTTTTTATACCTTTTTTTTTTAAAGATTTTTATTGGGGCCCCTGGGTGGCTCAGTGGGTTAAAGCCTCTGCCTTCGGCTCAGGTCATGATCCCAGGGTCCTGGGATCGAGCCCAGCATTGGGCTCTCTGCTCAGCAGGGAGCCTGTTTCCCTCACCCCTCCTCTTTCTGCCTGTCTCTCTGCCTACTTCTGATCTCTGTCTGTCGAATAGATAAATAAATCTTTAAAAAAATTATAAAAGATTTTATTTATTTATTTGACAACCAGAGATCACAAGTAGGCAGAGAGGCAGGCAGAGAGAGAGAAGCAGGATCCCTGCTGAGCAGAGAGCCTAATGCGGGGCTCTTTCCCAGGACCCTGGGATCATGACCTGAGCCGAAGGCAGAGGCTTTAACCCACTGAGCCACCCAGGTGCCCCTCTTTTTATACCTTAATAGAACTAATTTATACTCAGAATAAAGGTATTTTCTATAGCTAGTCCTCTTAGTTAGATGTGTCCCTGTACTTATGTTCCGGCCAACAGTGCGTAAGCAGACGTGATTTTTGCAAGTTCTGGCATGTCTCTTAAGTGAGGACCCTGTTCTTTCCTCTCTACTTCCTGCATCCTGGTGCAATATGGACATGAAGGAGAGTCATCTGGATTATGAGGAATAGAGCACATCCTAAGCAAAGTGGAGTAAAAAACTGAATGAGACTCTGTTTTGTACAACACCAGAGCCACTGTACTAGCCTCAACCTGTCTATATCTAAATGTGTAAGTGAGAGACAAAACAAGTCCATCTTTAGAAACATTGTGTTTGGTTTGCTATAAATCGCCTAATTTACTTACACAGCTTTAGACTTAGGTGTGATGTGAAGGGCTATATGGTGTGGGTTTTCTCGGGAAAAGACCTTCACTCCTAAGGAAAGCTACCCGCACCCCGCCCCCACCCTCCTCCCCCTGCTCCCTCGTGAACATTGCCATACCTAGATTGATGCTTGGTGCTGTTATCATCTTGCTGCAGCCTAAGGTTGTAGTCATCATTGAAGTTGGCTCTGTGAGTCAGAGTTCAGTCAGGAAAATGGACCCAGGTGCTCAAACAGAGGAGGATTTAATGCAGGAAAATACAAAGCCATGAAAAGGGGTGGAATGGCAAAGAAAGAATGAGCAAGGCAGGAGAAACAAAGGGAGAAAAGAATGCTGCTCTCACCCTTGGGCTGAGGTCTTTGTCCTTATACCTGCCGTTCATTTGCTGAAGACAGTACTAGTGCCACAGAGCAGGATTAGAAGAGTTTGTACTATTGATCATGCTGCATAAAGCCTGAAATTTTCTGCATTGGGCAGCCCTCTTCCAACACCATTCACTGATACTGCTGCATCAAAAGCAGCACCAGAAGAAAAAAATAGTTTCTTTCTCTTCCCATTGTACAATCTCCCACCATAGTTTCCACTGACATTGATTCCTTGGAAATGTTGTTGAAGGCGTCTAGCCCGTTGTGACACAGAGGAGAGTACAAAAGTAGGAAAGGAGCTGACAGTCATCAGACAATAACTAGCTGAGTGACAAAATGGAAAGAATTGCATTCTTTGATCACATTGTTAACCTAGCATGTCAATCAAATCAGCAGTCTGCATATTTCTGGATTTCCTCTTAAGTAAAAAAAATAATTTCCTTATAACTTAAGATAGTTTGAATTGAGGTTTCTATAATTTGTGACTAAAATTATGCTAAATTTCATATATAGAAAACATTAAATTGAGCATGAGGTTATGTTGTCTTCATAGTTTTTCTAATAGTTTTTCAGCTGGTACTATGCATTTTCCATAACATTAAAATTATTTTTACTGTTTTGTAATATTCTAAAGAGATTTATTTTTTTTAAATATTTTATTCATTTATTTGAGAGAGAGAGAGAGAGCACGAGTAGGGGGCTGGGGTGGGAGGGGAAGACAGAGAGAGAGAAGCAGACTCTCCACTGAGCAGGGAGCCCGATGCGGGACTTAATTCCAGGGCCCTGGGATCATGACCTGAGCCAAAAGCAGACCCTTAACCAAGTGAACCACCCAGATGTCACTATATTTTAAAGAGGTCTAATATCTTCTGGAGACAGATCTTTTTAATAAACACTTCATATAAATTTCATTCACCAAAACTTTGTATTTATATGAAGAATTTTATTTTCTTTACCTTCCTTTCTTTCTAGTTATAGAGAGGTACTTCAGTGTGATTTTAGGACTTGTTAGGGTGCGTCAACAATTTCATAGTAAATATATTTCTGTTCTTCAGTGTTTCATGGGGTTTTTAACAGGACTTTTCACAGAATAAGGACTCTACAAACATCTATTAATTAATAAATAAACATATGAATGGATGGTAAAAAGAATGAATGACTATGAATACATGACAGAAGGGGCTCTTTATTTAAAACTTTTGAATCATACTCTGTCCTCATTAATGGAATGAAAACATGAACTCCCATTAGTTGGCTATCACTAGTCAGGGTTTGATACACAGTACATATTTTAATCACCAATCTTTTAAGGTTGGGATGCTCATAACCACTGTATGGATGATGAAAATGAAGTTAAAAAAAGTTGATCGTTCTGCCCAAGCGCTGTTTAGCACCATGATCTGATGGATTCAAATTCATCTTTATTTAATTTCCAATCATTAATTTTTTTCTTTGGTATTGGGCAGACTGTACATGATTATATTTGTGTAATGTTAAATTTATATGAGGTTTGTTTATATTATTTTCACATTTTCAGCATTTATATTATCATACTGGGGTTTTATATTAAGTTTTTTTTTCTTGTATTGACTTGCTTTTTAACAAGCACTAAAGCACTTTCCTATTCAACATGAAACTATTAAAAAATAAATGAAACTCATGGGGTGCCTGGCTGGCTTAGGTGGTAGAACATGGGACTCCTGATCTCTGGGCTGCAAGTTCAAGCTCCATGTTGGGTATAGAGATCATTTAAAATAAAATCTGAACACCCCCCAAAAATAAGAAGGAGCAAAGGGGTGCCTGGGTGGCTCAGTCGGTTAAGCATCTGTCTTTGGCTCAGGTCATAATCCGAGAGTCCCAGGATCAAGCCCAACCTTGTGTGTGGGGTGGCTCCCTGCTCCTAGTGCTCTGACAGAGGAGGGCCTGCTTTTCCCTCTCCCCCTGCCCTCTTCCCTCCCCCCTGCTTGTGTTCTCTTTCTCACTATGTTTTTCTTTCTCTCAAATAAATAAATAAATAAATAAAATCTTTTTCAAAAAAGAAAAGAAAAACTATAATATTATCATAGACAAATAATCATCTTTTATCTTTCATTTATTGTGCTATTCCAAAATATGCTTATTTATATCAACATTTATTTGATTTAATTATATATATTTAAATATACTATCTTTTATTCCCACGTATTCTGATGGGCAACCACCATGTTTATTATTTAGGCAGATAAAACTTACCTTAAGAGCAATGAAGACAACTTTAGATTTTAACTTAATGTAACTTATTTTTCTTTGTGAAATCAAAATATAAATTTTAGAGAACAATCCTGGATTTACATTTAAAAAATTGACAATAAAGCAGAAAAGCATATATTCATTTGTCAATGAATCTTTCACAGAATACAGAATTTATGTCTTGAGCAATAAGAGAACTCATTACTGTCTTGGTAAATAGATGATAAAATGTCTTGTTTATTTTTCTTCTGACAAATTCACTGGACCAGCAAAGGTAAAAGTACAACAAACAACTGTACAAATCTTGGTTAATTCAAAAGATAGCAGAGTTGGAACAATTTTATCAAACTTTTATGTCCTTTGATTGTCACTAGTTTCATCATAATTTAAATACTTCTTGATGATCTTATAAAATAGATCTGCAAAATTTTAGTGCCTTTCTTATTAGTAAGGGTCTTTTAAAGACACAGAAAGGAAGGTAATATACCCACGAAGAGTAAGATATTCAATAATAGAATGATTTTGCTGATGTCGGTTTTTCTCAAATATGCTGTGGTTCATAGATACACTGCGTTCAATGGTTAGCTACAACTTTTTTCAGAAGGAATAGTTAACACATATATATTTCACAAATATAGTAAAAATTATTTCTAGGATTAGAAAAGGAAAACAAGGGAAAGAATAAAGAAGACATAAAACTGAATTTTCTTTTAATTAATATTTCAAATTTTAGTATGCAGATAATTTATTGCAATCTGGAAAGGAAAAATTATAACTGTATTTGTAAATTTCTTATAAATGCCATTTTTGGGGGGAAAATTTGGCCTAGCACAATTTTGGAAGTATTTGAAAGATTTTTCTGATTATAGTTGTCTATAATATTATTTCAAAATGAATATCTGGATATTAATCTCTAACACAACATGGGGCTCTAACTCACCACCCCGAGATCAAGAGTCACATACTCCACAGAATGAGCCAGACAGGCACCCCTGGACTGAACTTTGCAATATTGCTTTCACTGTCTTGACAACTTTGAGACTTTATTATTGTTAAGGTTCTCAGACACCTAGGTACCTTCCAGTGGATAGACAGTTCTGTTTATTATGCTTTTCCATTATGATTAATTTGATTGGTCTAAGGGATGCCCAGGTAGGTGGTAGAACATTATTTCTCGGTATATCTGTGACAGTGTTTCCAGAAGAGCTTTGAATCTGTAGACTGAGTAAAAAAGATTGTTCTTACCACTCTGGGCAAGCATAATCTAATTCGTTAAGAGCCTGAATAGGACAAAAAGGCAGAGGAAGTGTACAAATGTACTCTCTGCTTGAGCTGGGACATCCATCTTCTCCTGCCCTCAAACATCTGTGCTCCTGGTTTCTTAGGCCTTTGGACTCAGGCTGGGACTAACACCAAGGACACCCTTGGTTCTCAGGCCTTTGGGTCTGGACTGGAATTCCAATGTTGGTTTTGCTGGGCCTTCCAGCTTACGGCACACAGGGGATTGATGAACCTCTCAGTCCTCATAATCATGTGGGTCATGCTTTACATACATTTATATTTACATTTATGTTATATATATTTCTATTATTTATTTACATATGTTTATGTAATATTTATGTGATATATTTATCTATCTATACATGCAATATCTTATTGGTTCTGTTCCTCTAGAGAATCCTGACTAATAACAGATTGTGTTACCAAGAGTGGTTCAAGAATGGAATTTTAAGGATGAATTTTCTGAATTGGTTCTGGAGTTTCTTTGGCTTTCTAATCTGATTAGATTTAAAAAGTCTAATGACTCCATTTCCATGAGTAGAGAATACTGATAACCCAGATCTTGAACGGTTGGTTTAGAGATATGCAAAGTAACTGCATTGGTTACTTGTAATCCACTACTTTCAAGAAGTAAGGAACTAAGTAAATCCATATAATATTTCTGAACATTTGGAAAACTAAGAAATACAGTGACATTGGTTGTTCCCAATGCCTCTGGACAAAGTGTTGAAATAAACAAGGAATTGTTTAAATTCCCAGTTAAAACTATAGCAATGACCTAAGAGTTTCCTTGTGTGCTCTGAGGCAGAGCCTTATCTTTTGTAATCACAGGACTGAAATTGCTGAAAACCAAATGCAGATCCCATTTTGTGATTGGCTCAATTACAATGCAACCTGAGCTCCTTCAGAGTGTCTGTTGTTAAAGTGAGGACCTTGATTGGGAAAAAGTGGTATTTATAAGTAGTGTTGGGGATATGTGGAAAGACTCTGATGAAGCTGGGATATTAAAACCTAAATTATGATGGATAGTCTTTACCAGGGGAAGAGGTCTCCCCACTCCTAGTGGCAGGGGACATTCCTGCCCACAGTGGTATGTGACTTTTTCTCTCTATTTGAGGGGATTAATTCTACTTTGCCTGAGAAAACAATGTCCTCCTCTAAGGCAGTTGCCATGCAAAACAATGCTGATTCTCTTCAAAATCTACCCATACCACCCCTTTATGCTCCTAGACCTGTAACTGGTATTAAAAAATAGTAATAAAATTTTTTTTAAAAAAAGGTCCCAATTGGAAACACTTGCTCCTAAGATAGCAAACCAAGACTTAATTTTAGGACATGACCTTTAACCAGTTATTCTGGAATTTCCTGATCATATTAGTAAGATAATCTGCATAATAGACAACCTTCCTTCTTCTTCCAAAGGAAAGTGACCTGGCCTTAAATCATCCTGTCTTTTCTTTTTCTAATGACATTTTGTTTTTTCCCATTTCTGTCTATAGAATCCTTCTACTTTGTACAGTTTCATGGAGGTCCCCTCTACTTTCTAGTGTGGGGTGCTGCTCCAGGAATTATTGCATAAGCCAATTAGATCTTCAAATTTACTCAGCTGAATTTTGTTTTTTAACACTAGCCTCAAGTCCAAACATGTTCCTAAAGGTGACATTTCAAGTGTGACTCATGAGGGGGTGAGCTACACTCCAAAAGAACTACTTGAGTTTTTTAATTTATATAAGCAGAAATCTGGGGAACATGTCTGGAAATAATGTAAGGGAAAGGGATATGTCTGTATTGTTTACTGTTTAATTGTCAGTACCTGGTGCTGTCTCCAGCACAGAGGAGATAAGTATTCTGGAATAACTGAATTGTTGCTAAAATAAAATCTATTTTTCTTGTTGACATTTTTCATACAGATAGGCAGAAAGATTTATAGATAGATAGATAGATAAATAGATAGATATGGATAAATAATATTAAGAATGGAAGAAGCAGTGGGGTTTTCTTATCTGCTTGTCCAGATGTGGGAAATAAAGGAAAAAGAAAGTGGTAGGTCTTGAAATTTGTCAGCAATCCAACATCAAAAATGGAGTTAGGCTCTTTATTACATATATTTATTTATTTTATTATTATTTTTTAAAAATAATTTATTTATATTTGAGAGAGGGAGAGCATGAACAGGGGGAGGGGCAGAGGAAGAAGAAGACTCCCCATTGATCAGGGACCCTGACCCTTAGAACCCTGAGATGATGACCTGAGCTGAGGCAGACGCTTAACCTACTGAGCCACCCAGGCATCCCACGTGCATTTATTTTTATGATAATTATTTTAGTATGCATTTCTCTCACTTGACCTATAATACTACAAGGGCCAAGACCACGTCTTGAAAGACCCCTGCCCTGGAAAGTCCCCTCCCTTAAGAGATAGATAGGAGAACTAACCGCTTGTTTGCTTTTCTGTGAACCGCTGGCTTTTAGGTATAAGGTTAGATTATAAATTGTGTGATGAATTATATAATTAACTGCTCTTTTGCCTTTCTGTAACCGCTTGGCTTTTAGGGTGTGACACTTGTCGCCTGTTCAAACAAGATACCTTCTGCTAAGAGGCATAGTCACGTAGGCAAGGGGCCACATAGTCAAGTAGGCAAGATATTTTCCTGCTGAGTAATGAGGCCCAACCCCCCTCCTTGCTCCCCCTTCGCGCGCACAAGCTTTTTCAAATGTACTCCCCCTTCGCGCGCGCGGACCCCCGAAACCAATCCACTAACACCGAGGGTGCCTCTTTCAAAAGTTCAAATTGTCAGCCAATCAGCTCTACCCCACCCAAAACCTGTTTGTGCCAATCTATAAAAACCCCGCTTTCCCCTCGGTTGGTGTGCTCGGTTAGCTGGAGCTGCCGACCACCCGCCGGTACCTGCGTCCCAATAAACCTCTTGCTGTTTGCATCCAGTGGCAGTGTTGGATTCTTGGGTAAGGGGATCCGCGGGTCTTTCAGTCTGTGTTTGTATCTGAATACCAGGCACCAACTTTAGTATGTAACATAGATTAGGTTCTCAATAATGTTTGGTAAATGAATAAAATACATGATTAAAACAGCTATTTAATAGTCAGAGGGCACACCTGGGTGGCTCAGTGGGTTAAGCCTTTGCCTTTGGCTCAGGTCATGATCTTAGGGCCCTGGGATCGAGCCCCACGTCAGGCTCTCTGCTCAGCAGGAAGCTTGCTTCCCCCTCTCTTTCTGCCTGCCTCTCTGCCTACTTGTGGTCTCTTTCTCTGTTAAATAAAGAAATTAAAAAAAAATCTTTAATAAAAAAATTAAAAAAAAATAGAGATATGTACATTCTAATGGCTAAAATGGCTCCATAGCAATTTTATAGGAGTTACTTCAAGAGTGATTAATAAGATAATTATGTGGCAAATGAAGCTTTTTATTATTAAGACAAATCTGTTGTGAAATGCATGAAAAACACTAGGACAGGCCAAGAAGTGTGCACACATACACACACATACATATTGATTGATTGATTATAAAAGTGGTTTTCTTGGAGAGGAAGCCCAGAGATGTAAAAGGTATTGATGTGGAAATCAAGAGATTTGAGGTCTGATTTCATTACTGTCACTAATTATCTGGCAGAACTGAACAAGCCACTTAATTTCTTGGTTACTGTTTATTTACTTATGAAAAGAAAGGACTGGAATTCTGACTTCTAAAATGTGTTGAAATTCTCAATTCCTATGAATTTTTCTGACTGTTAGTTTTTACCCTTACTCATATTGGAAGAAGTAGAATGACCTTGAACTGTTTGGGGTCAGTAAAAACATTTTTACTGCATTCAGGTATAAGTGGTTCTTATAACTGATCTATATGAGGGCTGCCTCATGTGGCAGAAAGGCTGTGATAGTTTATGAATTCATCTTGTCTGGCAGATTTACTATTGTGTATTTTATTGATTTTTCCATTCACTAAACTTGCTAAACCAGGTTATTGGCCACTCAGAATTGGATAAACTGAGAAAAAAAAAATACAAAAATACTCCTGGATTGAAAACAGAGTCTAAAAGGAATATGGAGTTAGAATGGATAAGATAAAACTTCATGGAAGAGAGACAAAAAGAAAGATCTCACTTCAAAATTCTTGTCACATTGAAAAATAGCTTTTGAAGTTGAAAAATTATGTGCATATATGTACGTACACACACACATGCATGCACACATAAGTTATAAAGTATAGCTCAATGTGACTTCACAGAATATTTTCAGGACCCTAGAAATTTCTGTTGAGTCTCTTTATAATCGCTTACCTTTAGAGTGTAAATAATGGCTTGTGGATTGTATCTATGTTGAAGATCAATTTACTCCCATTAACATAACTTTAAATTATTAATTTCTCTAAAAATAATAAAACACTACTTTTCATTTTCTGAAGAGGGAATTGTGGTCTCTCATGTCAAGCAGGGGCCTGTGTCAAGCAATGATGTAAGCAGTTAAAATACTGCAGCTAGGAGATCCCGTCGGGACCAGCCGTCACCCCAGAACTTAGAACAAACAGAACCAGAGGAGGATGGCAGGGGCCCAAGACCAATTCAATCCCTTTAAAAAGGGAGGATTTTTGTAGCAAATTGTCAGACCTGACCCCTCTATGTCTGACCACTTAAAAAAGGCAGCTGCCACCAAAAGCTCACCTGATTGATCTCCCTAACAGCACTGAGTTCCTTCGCTGCTTGAACATAATAAGCAGTAAGTGCCCGAGTTGACCCACACAGGACTGGGGCCTCGTCTCAGCTGTGTGCCCACATGCTGACTTTGCATTTGGTTCATTAACTTCCTGCACCCTCTTCTTGTTTGTTGTGTGGCTTGTCTTCTTTCCTGCTCTGTGTGCCCTGGAAGAAGCCAAGTTTAATCACTTGGCAAACTGTCATGGAATTTGGAATCCTGAATCTGCCTTCTAATTGTGATTAACTTTGCTTTATTTGAATAAAGCTGACATTGTGGGAAGACACAACTCGTGTGTGAGCCTTCATTGCATGCTTATGACACGAATCTACTTCCCAGATTTACCTTATTGAGTTTGTGTTTCGTTATATTTCTCATCCACATAATCATATCATGTGATTTATGCTAATTTCACTACCAGCTTCCCCACTCACATCTGTAGCATAGTGACTATACAATTTTATAATGAATATGAACACAGAAAAGTTCTCAGTACCAAAAACTAGCCTGTCTTTCCCATTGGATATAATCCTGAGTGACCGGAATAGGGCACTTTAAATTTCTAGGTAGGTCAATGCGTTATTTTCTAAGGACCCCCTCTTAAAATTAAAATATAACCTAGGGAGACACCACACTAACCCATGGATAAACTTGATTTAGTTGGTCTAATTTCTTTGACTTGTTTTATTCAGATACTAGGGATTAAATGAGACAACACCAGTTAATTTTTTAAAAAATTATTTTTGTTAACATATAATGTATTATTTGCCCCAGGGGTACAGGTCTGTGAATCATCAGTCTTACACACTTCACAGCACTCACCATATCACATACCCTCCCCAATGTCCATAACCCAACCACCCTCTCCTTACCCGCCCCCCCCAGCAACCCTCAGTTTGTTTTTGTGAGATTAAGAGTCTCTTATGGTTTGTCTCCCTCCCAATTCCATCTTCTTTCATTTTTTCCTTCCCTATCCTCCCAACCCCCCACTCTGCCTCTCAAATTCCTCATATCAGGAGATCATATGATAGTTGTCTTTCTCCAATTGAGTTATTTCACTCAGCATAATACCCTCTAGTTCCATCCACATTGCAAATGGCAAGATTTCATTTCTTTTGATGGCCACATAGTATTCCATTGTATATATATACCACATCTTCTTTATCCATTCATCTGTTGATGGACATCTAGGTTCTTTCCATAGTTTGGCTATTACCACCAATAATTTTTAAGTTACATACACATTGCCAAATGTTGTATCATAGGCCTGTCACTGGTTGTAGATAGATACACAACATTCAGAGATAAAGGCTCAGTGGTATACTATGGTGGAGGGCCCTTTGAAAGTGTGAGATACAGAAGTGAGGACAACAGTTGGTTGGCAGTAGTACTGAAAAATGTAAACAGACAAAATGGACTGAAAAAACAAGAAAGGGGTGCCTGGGTGGCTCAGTCCTTAAGTATCTGCCTTGGGCTCAGGTCATGATCCCAGGGTCCTGGGATCAAGCCCCACATTGGGCTCCCTGCCTGCTGCTCTGCCTATTTGTGCTCTCCCTCTCTCTGTCAAAAAAAAAAAAAAAAACACACACACAACAAAAAAAAAAAAACAAAAAAAAGTTCATGTCTGGTTCAGTTCATTTATGGTCAGTCATAGGATTTAGTGACCCTAAAACTCAATAGCACAGACAATGGATTTAATATAGATAATGCCCTGCAGAGTCCATTCAAAGCATAAACTCAGTGAACAAGACACAACTGTAGGGATTTTCTCTTTGCCCACTTGAAGGTTTGATATTGTCTTCATGGTTGGAATTTGAGCTGTTACTGCATATTCAGAGAACAAAGAAAAAGTGTGTCTGGAATGTATTAAAGGGTTAGAAGAAACAATGAGGACCAAATACAGTGGGAGAAATGAGATTGGTGGTTTGAATAATGGGTCAGTTGGAGAATGAGGAAGTGGTTAAATAAACTTGAATGACAAATGGTGTCATAAAACAACACAAATTCAGTGCATCCATGTAGAACACTCACATCTCCAGGATAAAGGAAGTGCTGGAGGTGGAAATAAACTGCGAGGGTTTGGTGAAGTGGGGAAGGAACTTGTGTCCTAGCTTCCATCTTTGCTCTTGGCTTTCAGAATGAGGCCTGTGTAAAAGTGTGGGCAGAAAACTGATGGTCTAGGGATCCACCCATCCCCCTCACCTACCAGAAACCTCATTTTGAATAACTATCTGCTTACAAAAATACCTTCACAAAAGCCAAGGATTCCAGGAGAAGGTCTCCAGCACCCGGGGTGAAGCACAGAAATAAGAGGGGATACATTAAGGAGGATAGAAAAGGTAGATTCACGCCACTTGTACCATTACCAGTAAGGAGAGAAACATCATCTCCTTGGGAGAAGGAGAATAAGAGTGAATTCTTAACTTCATCTTGGACCTCAGAGTTGCCTGCCTCAGCACAAGGCTGACACCTGCCATAAGACCAATCAGTTCCACTTTTGGGTATATATCTAAAGAAAATACAATCTTGAAGAGAGATCAATCCCTCCATGTTCATTGCAGCATTATTCACGGTTGCTAAGACACAGAAACTACCTAAGTGCCTGTCAAGTATGAAAGCATAAAGAAAAAAAAATGTGTGTGTGTGTGTGTGTGTGCGTGCGCGCATGTGCATATATGTGTATGTGGAATATTATTCAGTCATACAAAAGAAGGAAATCCTGCCTTTTGTGACAACATGGATGGACTTTGAGGTTATTATGTGAAGTGAAATAAATCAGACAGAGGAAATACAAATAAATGATACCACTTTTATGCAGAGTCTAAAAAAAGGTGAAATCAGAAATAAATAGAGTAGAATAATAGTTGTCAGGAGCTATGAATGGGGAAAATGGGAGGTGTTGGTCAAGTATATATACACTTCCAGCTATTAGAAGAGTAAGTTTTGGAGATCTAATTACAGCATCATGACCATGATCAACAGTACTGTATTACATACTTGAACATTTTTTAAAACAGTAGTATGTCAAGACTATCTCAATAAACCTGGCAGAAAAGTAGGGCCATTTAAATATCATTATTATGTTAATCCTATAATAGGAAGTTCTTGTGAATGAAAATTGGTTGAATATTTCAAAGAACACATTTGAAAAGCTATCAAGCAAAGTAAAAAGAAAAAAAAAAGGTAATTCTATTTTTATTTTAAATAGTTTTGTTTTTCTCTACCACCTAACATTGTTTAATACCTAACAGGAATCTGTTTTGAGCTGGGAATATTAACTAATATACATTAAACTATTTACTCTGTGCCAGGCTCACTTATATTTTTATAATAAACGTATGCACTAGAAGATAAACTATTTTATCTTTTGATAAAGGAAGGTGAGGAAAGTAAAACACAGAGAAGTTAACTGATTGGTTTAAAATTAAACAACTTAGTGTTACATGGCTAATATAGAAATTTAGTATATATTTATGAGCGTCTACCTTTTTGTCAGAAAATTTAGGAGATATTGTTATTGAATAGAAAACATGGATATTTTAGTGGACAATTATTAGAATTTTGTTTATTACTGGAATTTCAATATGTATGTACTGTAACAACAGATTTTTAAGTCAGTCAGGCCTGCATTTAAATCTTGGCCATGTCATTAATTATATTACCTTGTGTATTAGTGCTCATCTTTTTTTTTTTTTTTTTTTTTTTTTTTTAAATATTTTTTATTTATTTATTTTGACAGAGAGAAATCACAAGTAGACGGAGAGGCAGGCAGAGAGAGAGGGAAGCAGGCTCCCTGCTGAGCAGAGAGCCCGATGCGGGACTCGATCCCAGGACCCCGAGATCATGACTCGAGCCGAAGGCAGCGGCCCAACCCACTGAGCCACCCAGTGCTCATCTTTTAAGTCTTAATATTTTCATCTGTAAAAATCACACCAACCTTGTTGGGTTATTTATAAGACTATAGAACATGCACATTAAATAAAGTACAATGATAGGTTCATAAGGGTTCCTTATAAATGACGGGGTGTCAGACTGTGTTTGCTGTCCATTATTCCCCTCCTGGATAAAATAATGTTCATTTTGTTCAGATGACAGTCGGCCATGTGCTTCAGGACCTTTCTCTAGCCCTAGCAGTGAAACTCTATTAGTCTTAGCCAGTTGCAAAGAAGCTGTTCTCTAGAGATTTGTTCAGCAATGGACTTATGACATGATTCTGATCAATAAGTCAGAGGGGAATGTCTGCTGAGTGGTGGAGAGACCTTTTTTTAAATTTATTTTTTAAAGATTTTATTTATTTGACTGAGAGAGAGGGAACACAAGCAGGGGGAGTGGGAGAGGGAGAAGCAGGCTTCCCACTGAGCAGGGAGCCCAATGTGGGCCTTGATCCCAGGACCCTGGGATCATGACCTGAGCCTAAGGCAGCCACTTAACGACTGAGCCACCCAAGTGCCTGGTGTAGAGACCTCTTAAATGTTCTTTCTTGCTCCTAAATAAAGACAAAAAGCACAAGCTTTCCTTTTCCCTCTCTCTCTCTCTGTCAAACAAACAAACAAATAAATAAATAAATAAAATCTAAAGAAATGTTATCAAATAGAGAATAGAGAAAAACAAAACTATTTAAAATAAAATTGGCAATTAAGAAGGTATTTTACTCCTGGGTCAGTGGAAACATTTAAGCATTTGAATGAAGTAGAGATATTTTAATATTGATATCAGCTGTTTTTAAAAGCAATTACCATTGGGCGCCTGGGTGGCTCAGTGGGTTAAGCCTCTGCCTTTGGCTTTGATCGTGATCTCAGGGCCCTGGAATCGAGGCCTGCATCGGGCTCTCTGCTCAGTGGGGAGTCTGCTTCTCCCTCTCTCTCTGTCTGCCTCTCTGCCTACTTGTGACCTCTCTCTCTCTCTCTGTCAAATAAATAAATAAAATCTTTAAAAAAAAGCAATTACCATTATGAATAACTATATTAGATAGCACTAGTACTGCTAAACTGATAAGGATTAGCACTTATCAGTTACTGTTCAACTTTGAAGTAAGAAAATGGAAGTAAAATTTAAATCCCTCTTACTTTTTTCAGTTTGGTTAAAAACTACTTGATAAGCTCATTTGTGAAATCTTTAAGTAAAATAATTTGGTATTTCTGGGGATAACATTTTGATTTGGACAAGAATGTCAGTCATAACATTTCTTTCCTTGTTCATACAGATTCTTATTATTTTGATTTCCTTGACAATCTATTGCATACATAAAACTACAAATTTTACTATATAGTGGGTATTTTATATGTTTATTCAATACTTACATCAAATCTATGAAATAGTTTATGTTCTTTGTGTTTCCGGTTCCTAATATACGAAATTAGAATATTAGTAAAGTCTATGTTATGGGGTTATTCTGAGAATTAAATGAGGTGACACATATAAAGGCATTGGAAGAATTATCAGTGTAAACACTCAAAACCATTAAAGTCATGATGATGATGATGATGAAGTTATTATTGATATTTCTTTCACAGATAACTGAGTTTATGAGTGTGAATGATCTCAAATTACACATCTCTGAAATAGTAGAACCATGATTTGAACCCAGGCCTGGCTAACTTGAAGTCTTTTCTTATTTCAGTACTCTACACTGCCCCTCAATTTCATTTCTCTCTCTCTTTTAAAAGATTTTATTTATTCATTTTTCAGAGAGAGAGAGAGAGAGAAAGCTCACAAGCAGGGGGAGCAGCAGGCAGAGAGAGAAGCGGCTCCCCACTGAGCAAGGAGCCCGATGCGGAACTAGATCCCAGGACCCTGAGATCATGACCTGAGCCAAAGGCAGACGCTTAACTGACTGAGCCACCCAGGTGTCCCCCCAATTTCATTTCTTGAGCTGGTTATTAAGTAACCTAGTGAAGCCTTGAAGGATTAATAGAACTTTACCAAATAGATGTGGTATGGTTTGCAGGTACAGAATGGGATGATAATAAGGGCAGAGGAAATGCATATGGATGAAATTGATGTCATGATCGTTCCAGCATGCATGAAGACTTCTGATTGCTTGGGCTTCCCAAAATATAAACTTTCTCAGGACATCTGGATTGCCCAGTTGGTTGAGCATCCAACTTTTGGTTTTGGCTCAGGTCTGATCTCAGAGTCAGGAGATTGAGCCCCACATCGAGCCCCACAACGGTCTCCATACTCAAAACAGAGTCAGCTTGGGTTTCTCTTTCCCTCTCCTTCTTCCCCTCCCCCTGCCTGTATGCATTCTTTCTAGGATAAATAAATAAATCTTAAAAAAAAACCCCAAACTGTTTCTCTTAATTTAATAAATCCTTAATTCCTGCTATATGATTGTTATAACTCTATTTGCTTAAACGGAATGTTGAAAATTGAATATATTCCTTTTCTCTAAAGAAATTTATATGATTAGATAGTTCTATGAGGAAGAATAAGTACCATAACAGTTCATAAAACAAAACTATGAATAAGGGTTAAAATGAGAGGATAAAACTTAATTTAGAGAGTAACACTTGAGGTGAGTCCTGAAGGAGGGAAAAAATGACTTAATAATTAAATAGAGAGAAATAATTTTTTGGGTTAAAAGTAAGTAGAGACCATGGAGTTTCACTCAGGAGAAAAAAAAAAAAAGGACTAATGTTCTTTTAAAGCTGCCTTTAAGAAGTTCTATTGAATGAAATAGATTCCTATTAATCTGTTCCCCAACAAGAGCAGAGTAGAAGAAATGGTTTGAAATAGCAATTGGTATGTAGCTGCCTTACTGGTTTTTTGAAGAATCCAAAGGAGATCTGACTGGCAAGACTTTTAGATTTTAGAACTATCTCTCAAAGTGAGGATAGCAATCTAGCAGCATTGAATGCCTTGTTGTAGAGATGTCTGTGAAACTGAAAGGAGGAGGAATGTGAAAAAGTTGCTTACTGACGTCCACTTTATCGTTACAAGTATATGCAAGTGCTAAATTTAATGAGCATTTGTATTCTGCTTTCCATTAACTTTAAGGATAGCGAATCTGATAAAGCCACAACTAAGGACTGAGTATTAGGAAATTGTGTATTTTCCTCTCCTGAAAGAGAATGGAAAATAAATTCTTCCCTTCTTATAGATGATGATAGTGAGAAACAATGGGATAGCAGATGGTTGGGGAAATATTGTGCATATTACTCAGGGACCATTATTACTTCAGGCTAAAATGCTGGGACTTTTGAGTCTGTTCTTGCCTTCAGCCTTCAAAATTCAATTAGGGAGTGTACAACTCTTTTTGTCTTTTCTGTCTTTAGTCTTTCTGTACCCCTCCAACCACCCCTTTCTGTCTGATTTTTATGTCTCCTGATAGCACTACTTAAAACTTTCTGAGATTTTATCATCTGTCTGAGCTTCCCCTCTTTCTAAACTTGCAAGAATTGGACTTTTATTGACAAAGGAGTTCAACATGTAAATAAATCAGTTTTTGAGTGTACATATTATTTACCTGTTCTTCCCCCTAATTTGTATTTATATATGAAGTATTAATAATATCTAATCAATGTACAAATCGACTGGGTAAAGTTTCTCAATAACTATTAATGAAGTATCATTGTTTGGAAACAAAGCTGTTGCACTCAGTCTTCACATGACTCACTTTATCATTTGTTCAGTAATCATATGAAAGTATGTTTCTGTTTATATTTGGTTAAACAATGGTTTTGGAGACCCACTGTCTTTTCTCATTCTCTGACAATGAATCTATTGTTAAAACACTGCATTCATGCTGCTACAATACACACATTGTAATCAATGAATATTATTATTGTTTAGAATTCCTCCTTTAACACTAACTTATATTAAAAATTGAAAAGTGATTTCAGCATAGTCCCTGGATATAAGATCACTATATAAGCAATGACATTTGGATACCAAAATGTTTAAAAATGTAGCATCACTTGAGAAAGCATGATAACTAAATTCTTGGGGATACATGTGACAAAAGACACGCAAGAATTTTATAGTAAAAACTACAGATATTGCTGAGATAAATGAAAGATCCCACAAACAAGTGGAGAGATAAACATGTTATTGGATGCAATGACACAATATAATGTGTTAGTTTTATCCAAATTGATCTATAGATTTCAATCAATCCCAACCAAAATCCCAGAAAATCTAGAAACTGACAAGGAAATCCCAAGGTGCATATAGTAATGAAAACAGCTCTAGAATAGCAAAAGGAACCTTGTAAAATAAGAACAAAGCTGGACTACTTATGTCACCTGACTTCAAGCCTTACTAAGTTACAACAGACAGGACAGAATGGTATTAGCATCAAGTTAGACAAGTAAATTAGTGGAACAGAATAGAGAGGCCAAAATAGACCTGCGTATATATGGCCAAATGATGTGTGACAAAAAAAGATGTGTGCAAAGGCAGTTTTACCGAGAGATGACAATCTTTTCCAAAAAAATATTGCTTCAGCAAATGTATATCTATATGCAATCAGCTTTGATTAATACCTTAACCTGTGGGTGTGCCTTGGTGGCTCAGTTGGTTAAGGGCCGCCTCAGGTGATGATCTTAGGATCCTGGGATCTAGCCTTGCATAGGGCTCCATGCTCAGCAGAGAGTATGCTTGGATATTTCTCTCCCTCTGCCCCTCACCTCTGCTATTGCTCTCACACACTCTCTCTAAAATATACCTTAAACTGTTGGAAACATTTCCTTCATTACTGGATTCAGGTTATGCATGTTTGGCATTAATTCTACATGGGCTATCTTATGTCCTTTTTCAGTGCAGCCATAGACAATTTAAAAAATAAATAACAAAAAGATATTGGAAAATCACATTATGTCAGTTTATCTCATTATTAGTATTTGATTACTTAGTTAAGATAGTATTGGACAGAGGCACCTGGGTGGCTCAGTGGTTTAAAGCCTCTGCCTTCAGCCAGGTTATGATCCCAGGGTCCTGGGATCGAGCCCCGCATCGGCTCTCTGCTCAGCAGGGAGCCTGCTTTCCTTCCTCTCTCTGCTTGCCTCTCTGCTTACCTGTGATCTCTGTCTGTCAAAAAAAAAAAAAAAAAGATAGTATTGGACATGGGGCGCCTGGGTGGCTCAGTCAGTTAAGTTCTGCCTTTGGCTTAGGTTATGATCACAGCCTTCTGGGATCGAGCCTTGCATGGGGCTCCCTGTTTGGCAGGAGGCCTGCTTCTCCCTCTCCCACCCCCCTGCTTGTGTTCCCTCTCTCACCCTGTCTGTGTCTCTCTCTGTCAAATAGATAAATAGAATCCTAGGGGGAAAAAAAAAGTGTTGGATGTACTTTTCATTGTAAATGTATGTCTTTCCATCTGTAACCAATAAGTTATCTATGTAATGTTACGTTAAAAAGACTAACCGGTCCCACAACAACATTTGCTAATTGATTTCATTATCTATTAATATGTCTTTGACAAATACTCCTTTTTAATTTGTTAGGAGCAAAATAATGGAAAGACTGCTGTTACATGAGTGGGAACTTTTAATGATTTTTTTTTCTTCAAGAGATCACATGGAAATACTGACTTAGAACTGCTTAACATGGGACACCTGGGTGGCTCAGTTGGTTAAGCGGCTGCCTTTGGCTCAGGTCATGATCCCAGCGTCCTGGGATTGAGTCCCACATCTGGCTCCTTGCTCGGCGGGGAGCCTGCTTCTCCCTCTGTCTCTGCCTGCCATTCTGTCTGCCTGTGCGCTCTCTCTCTCTCTCTCTCTGACAAATAGATAAAATCTTAAAAAAAAAAAAAAAGGACTGCTTAACATTACTTTTTTACATTAATTTCTTGATAGATGGTTTATATAGTTCTTACAAACTCTGGCAAGTTGCAACAGTGTAAATTCAGACACCAAACCTGAGTTTGTGAGAATAAACCTGTGTTTACCAATTATTAAGGAGGCCCTTAAAAAGACTCTCATTCTCATATGGAAATGTGGAAAGATAGCTTTATTTTAAAATTATGTTAATAATGGTAGAGGTTTTTTTTTTGCAAATCATGATCTGTGTGAGAATCTCATTCCAATTCCTTCTCTTGCTTTGGTCCAAATACTATTCTTATGTCTAAAAAGCAACCCTTCCAACAAAAGCCTCTAGGTTAGAGGTCAGTAAACTATCGCCCATGGACTGATTCTAGCCCCACAGACTGTTTTGGAAAGTAAAGTTTTATGGGAACAGGCCATGTCCATTAATTTATATATTGCGTATAGCTATTTTTGTGATACAACAGAATCAAGTGCTGTGATACTACAACCAGCTAGTTAGCTGAGAAATTTACCATCTGGCCATTTTTTTGGGAAATATTTGTCAACCCCTTCTCTGGGTCATAGCAATCAGGAAGCATCTTATGGACAAGTATACTTTTTGGGCACTATCATTCTTCAGTTTAGATTTCTATCACAGAATTATTTTTCTTTTATGTATTTAAGTATTTACCTGTTTCATTTATTCTAGCGTAGGTCTGCTGACAGGAAATGTTTTCAGTTTTTTAAATTTGAAAACTACTTTTACCTTTGTTGAAGAATAGTTTTGCTAGGTATAGAATTCAAATTTAGCTGCTATTTTCTTTCAGCACTTTCAATATATACTTTTATTACCATCCATCTTTAAATGTTTTAAAGAAGTTATCTACAAGTTGAATTGTTGCTTTTTCAAGGATAATATACCTCCTGCCTTAATTTGATTGTGCTTTAATTTTTATGTTCGTTTTCAGCAATTTATCATAATATGCCTAGATGTGGTTTTCTTTGGTATATTCTTCATGGACTTAGTGATGCCTTCAGATCTGTGGCTTGATGTCATTAATTAGTTTAGGAAAATTTTAGCCAATATTTTTATGTGTGTTGCTTCTGCTCTATTTTCTTTTTCTTCTCTCTTTCTAGAGAATTACATATTTTTTATGAAGTCTCTTTTTAACTATATCTAAATAGTTGCTAGAGCCATTTATTTTGTCATTTCTATTGTTACATCTTTCAGTTTCAGATTTTCAATTTTAAATATGATTTTTAGTTCTTTGCCAAATTTCTTATTTTTTAAATTTCTTTGATCATATTAAAGATAGTTATTGCAAAGTCTGTTTTTGATAGATTCTTTATCTGGATCTCACATTTATTTTTATTGTTTTTTGTTTTAGTTTTCACTTGTTTTATTGTTTCTTTTCTAACTGGTTATTTTTATACTCTGATTTTTGGATATCAAAAATTATAATAAAAATAGAGTGCTCAATATGATGTCATTTTCCTCTACAGAGGATTTGGGTTTTGGGTAGGTAGCTAAGGGCATTAGCAATCCTGGATTACATTAAGGAATTACAATTCAGATGATTTAAAAGTGGCCTTCAATGTGTTTTTAGGAGGAACAATTTCTGGTTAGTAATTATTTCCAGGCCAATTTAAAGCTTCAGGGGTGTCCTTCGAATACCATGTGCTTGATGTCTCTCAATATCAATTCTGTTTCCCACTAGCCGTAAAAGGTTTAAAAAAAAAAAAACAAAAAACAACAGTCTATGCTCAGTTTCTCAGGCCCTTTCTGGTGTTCCTAGGAAAAATTTGTGTTCTACATGTGTTCCGAGGTTCACTTTTTTGAGTCTATGTTTTCTGCTGGCTATGGTGCAATAATTCTTATGGCTTAGTTCCTTAATGCCTTTGGGTTTTCTAACTGCCTATGGTCTATGTTTTTTAGTCTGGGATTTACAGAAATAGGTGTTGAACTCTGTAATGGAGCTGGGATATACCACCTAGAATCACTTTTATGAATAAGAAGTTCTTTCCAGAGGTGCTGACTGATGATTGCTCACAGCAGAATTTCTTTTCTGGAGGTGGTTCTCAGTTTACAGTTGCTGTCTTGCTTAGGGGTGCTGCTCGTTCCTAGGGGCAGCCTAAACCAAATGACTAATTGATGTGGGGCTACTTAGCCTTAGCTTCAGTATCTCAATTTAGAGCTTCTTTGAAGAGTCATTTCATCTTGAGGCTAGAGATTTGAATGGGGTATCTGTTGAAATTTCATATCAGTTCAAGTTCTACTTCTGCCAGTTCTACTTCCCTATTTCCTTACAGGCTTTGTTTCAGAGTATTCCCCAATAATCTACTGCATGTAAATCTCAAAACCTTATAAAACCAAATTATGAGAATCTATTTATTTATTTTTACTACAATCATTTAATCATTTAAGGCCCCCCCCACCCAGTGTTTAACTCACTTTTGGGGAGAGAAAGTCAGTGTTGGGAGAAGTAAAACATTTAGTACAAGTAGTATACTTTGGGTATGGCACACACAATTCAGGTATATTATTTTGTTTTTTGCCTGAGGGGCCACAACTTTGCTTTTTGTTTCACATTCCCTTTTGAGTTGGTACGAATAAGAAGTCTCCTTTACGACATTTTTATGGGATGATTTAGAATTTATTTTTTTTTTAATTTTTTTATAAACATATAATGTATTTTTTTTAAAGATTTTATTTATTTACTTGAGAGAGAGACAGTGAGAGAGAGCATTAACGAGGAGAAGGTCAGAGAGAGAAGCAGACTCCCCATGGAGCTGGGAGCCTGATGCGGGACTCGATCCCGGGACTCCAGGATCATGACCTGAGCCGAAGGCAGTCGTCCAACCAACTGAGCCACCCAGGCGTCCCAACATATAATGTATTTTTATTCCCAGGGGTACAGGTCTGTGAATCGCCAGGTTTACACACTTTACAGCACTCATCATAGCACATACCCTCCCCAGTGTCCAAAACCACACCCCCCCTCTCCCAACCTCCCTCCCCCCAGGAACCCTCAGTTCGTTTTGTGAGATTAAGAGTCTCTTATGGTTTGTCTCCCTCCCAATCCCATTTTCTTTCATTTATTCTTTTCCTATCCCCCAAACCCCCCATATTGCATCTCCACTTCCTCATATCAGGGAGATCATATGATAGTTATCTTTCTCTGATTGACTTATTTCACTAAGCATAATACCCTCTAGTTCCATCCATGTTGTCGCAAATGGCAAGATTTTATTTCTTTTGATGGCTGCATAGTATTCCATTATATACATACATACATACGTACATACATATATATATGTATGTATGCCACCTCTTCTTAATCCATTCATCTGTTGATGGATATCTAGGTTCTTTCCATAGTTTGACTATTGTGGACATTGCTGCTATAAACATTCGGGTGCACGTGCCCCTTTGGATCACTACGTTTGTATCTTTAAATACCCAGTAGTGCAATTGCTGGGTCGTAGGGTAGCTCTATTTTCAATTTTTTGAGGAACCTCCATGCTGTTTTCCAGAGTGATTGCACCAGCCTGCATTCCTACCAACAGTATAGGAGGGTTTCCCTTTCTCCACATCCTCGCCAGCATCTGTCATTTCCTGACTTGTTAATTTTAGCCATTCTGACTGGTGTGAGGTGGTATCTCATTGTGGTTTTGATTTGTATTACTCTGGTGCTGAGTGATGTGGAGCACTTTTTCATGTGTCTGCTGGCCATCTGGATGTCTTCTTTGCAGAAATGTCTGTTCATGTCCTCTGCCCATTTCTTGAATGGATTATTGTTCTTTGGGTGTTGAGTTTGCCAAGCTGTTCATAGAATTTGGATACTAGCCCTTTATCTGATATGTCGTTTGCAAATATCTTCTCCCATTCTGTCAGTTATCTTTTGGTTTTGTTAACTATTTCCTTTGCTGTGCAAAAGCTTTTGATCTTGATGAAATCCCAATAGTTCATTTTTGCCTTTGCTTCCCTTGCTTTTGGCAGTGTTCCCAGGAAGAAGTTGCTGTGGCTGAGGTCAAAGAGGTTGCTGCCTGTGTTCTCCTCAAGGATTTTGATGGATTCCTTTCTCACATTGAGGTCCTTTCTCCATTTTGAGTCTATTTTCATGTGTGGTGTAAGGAAATGGTCCAATTTCATTTTTCTGCATGTGGCTGTCCAATTTTCCCAACACCATTTGTTGAACAGACGGTCTTTTTTCCATTGGACATTCTTTCCTGCTTTGTCGAAGATTAGTTGACCATAGAGTTGAGGGTCTATTTCTGGGCTCTCTATTCTGTTCCATCGATCTGTGTGTCTGTTTTTGTGCCAGTACCATACTGTCTTGATGATGACAGCTTTGTAATAGAGCTTAAAGTCCGGAATTGTGATGCCACCAACTTTGGCTTTCTTTTCCAATATTCCTTTGGCTATTCGAGGTCTTTTCTGGTTCCATATAAATTTTAGAATTATTTGTTCCATTTCTTTGAAAAAAAATGGATGGGATTTTGATAGGGATTGCATTAAATGTGTAGATTGCTTTAGGTAGCATAGACATTTTCACAATTTTTATTCTTCCAATCTAGGAACGTGGAACATTTTTCCATTTCCTTGTGTCTCCTTCAATTTCTTTCATGAGTACTTTATAGTTTTCTGAGTATAGATTCTTTGCCTCTTTGATTTAGGTTTAATCCTGGGTTCTCCTATGGTTTTGGGTGCAACTGTAAATGGGATTGACTCTTTAATTTCTCTTTCTTCTCTCTTGTTGTTGGTGTAGAGAAATGCAACTGATTTCTGTGCATTGATTTTATATCCTGACACTTTACTGAATTCCTGTACAAGTTCTAGCAGTTTTGGAGTGGAGCCTTTTGGGTTTTCCACATTAAAATTTATTTTTATTCAATAGACTTAATATACTTCTGCCAAGCTAAGTTCCTGAAACATTCTTTCTTCTAGATTTTTACTCTTCTTTCTTCTTGCAAGTCTGGCAGTTCTTCAAGATTCTTCTTCTTCTTCCTTTTTTTTTTTCCCCAGACCTTCAACATCCATTCTTTTGCAAACCACTTCTTTCATGGTCTGCCCACATCACTAGAACTGTCTGGTCAATCCACATTATAGGTCCATGGAATAGCCAGAGGTATTCCACTAGGTATAGCAGGCTTAAACAGTGAGGGAGCTGAAACCATATTCCCATCTCTTAAATATGCTTTTCTGCTCAAATGATGGCTAAAGTAATTAAAAGTAGTGCTTTTTGTCTGTGCCTTGCAATTTCAGACAAGTCTGCCCTTTAAGTGAATTCTGCAGAGATTTGTGTATGTACTTGGCATCCTTTCTCAATCTGGAATTAGTTGTGCTGTATTTGGCAGCTATTATTCATAGATTATGCTGTAAGGTTAGGCTGTCTTTAGTTTCGTTAAAAAAGGAAGTGTCTTGTCTATTTTTCTTTTTTATTATTTTTAGTTCGCATAAATTAAGAGAAGAAAGACCTCTTTCTTCAGGCATCTTTGGGTGGAAATTATCAAGATTTTGATAATGATTTTATTAATAAAAACAGACAAATGGTATATTTCTATGTATTTTTTTAAATGAGGGAAATGTGTTTCCCCTGTATTTAGATTTTTATTTGTTTTGTTAATGACCTATAATTTTTTTCATTGTAATGGATATATTGCCTATATCTATTAGATATCTGATAGAATGTTTAAGCTTCAGAATTAAGTTTGGTTTACCTATATTAGATTTTAGATTTGGAACTGAATAAACATCTGTGTAACATTGATACAGTAACTTAAATGAGATTATTTGTTTTTTATTGAAACATGTTCCGTCAGGTTTAAATTCCTTCTTTAACAATCAGAGCAAAAGTATTTTATTTGTTATAGCTTGGATTTTTAAATCACATCAATAATCACATAGTGAACACTTTTTGGATAAATTATTCTCAAATTTATTTGTCAAATAATTGTGTAAGTTGGCTCTGATGCTCCAAATCCTAAGCATAATTATACTGTAATTTCAGATAAAGATTTATATAATTGCTGTTATTCTAGCAAGTAAAACACACTATTTATTCATGGTTGTGTGTGAAAAAAATCATTGCCAGTATCACACTCAGACCTTATGATAATAAACAGATTATTAGATGTACCTCTAAGAATTTGCCTGACTTTCAGAGCATTTGGCAAGAAGTTCAGCTGATTTAAGCAACAAGGAACAACATCACCTTATTGCTACTGCTCAAGCTGCAACCTTGTTAAAATGATGATCCTTTTTTGTCTTAACTTTTTTTTTCTTATTTATCCCGTGTACCAGACTGATTGTGTATTGTGTGTGTGTGTGTGTGTGTGTGTGTGTGTGTGTGTGTTTATTTTTTGTTCTCATACCTAATCAATTGCCACTACTTGGTGGATATTAATTATAAGCTCTCCAGTAACATTCTATCTTAGAGGAAGCATGATGTAGCATGGTTGGTGAATTGGGTAAGCAAATCCACTTGGAATACACTTACCTGCCATTGGGGAATTCAATCATTTAAATTTTTTGAAACTCAACTTCATGATCTGTAAAATTGGGAGATCGGATGATCTCTAATATCCTTCATAGCTCTGTCATCTATATTTTTATAATATTTTTCATGATCTATTCTTGATGGAGTCTTTCATAAAAACAACTGAAGATTATTTATGACCTTGTAAGTAAAAAACAGTGAAGTGAATAAAAAAATCACTCTCCAGCTGTATTCCTAAATAATCTTTTATACCCCCATTTTTCACCCTATAGTTCATGTGTAAATGAAATCCATTACTTAAAATTTCATAGGCAAAGACCATCTGGTCTTTATAAATGCTGTTTCTGCTTTACCAAATATTGATAAATTGTGCAGCTTTGTGCTGCCAAATACTTAGGCCTCTTTGTCATGGCTTCATACCAATTTCAAAATGAATACTGAATATAATTATTTAGGGATGAAAGAGCAATAGTAAATAAAACCATATGCTTACTATTAAAGCATTTTATTTGAATAACTCTTAGTAGCATATTTTCAAAACTTGGTCCACTTGTAATACTGGAAGAGTCCCATTTTTTATTTGATTCCTGAAATTACAACTCTTGGGCAATAAGCCCATATGTATTAATGGTCTGGGCTGAATTGAGCTTGATTAGTATTTGAAATTGATTCTGTCCAGATACCAGATGGCCCAAGTTGGTATTTTATTTGTCACTTTCAAAGGAATTTTTTTTTTAATGTGGAAATGAGCAGATTCAAGATGAATACTTCTCCCCCAGGTTTACAAACAACATTTAATATTAGTGTCTGCATAGATGGTCCCAACAGAACTCACAGTTAACTGATGACTCTGCTCTAGTTATTTTTGCATTTAATTTTTCTGTCAAGAGTCTAGCTTCTTCAGATTTTTCTTTTATTCCTATCTCTTTTAAAAATCTAATTTCTTAACTAAAATACTGCAGCAAGTCCAGATAGTATACTTTGACTCCTGGGATTATCCTAGGAGTATATTAATAACCTGTGTTTTAGAGAAAACTGGAGTCAGCTGGCCTATTCACAAGAGTGGAGAATTTATAAAATGGATAATAGGAGGTAAGATAAGGACAGTTAATGGCAAGTTTTTGAAATGGAGCTAAGAAATATAGATTTTTTTTTCAATGTGGGAAATAGCAATTCCTGAAAATTTTTCTCAGCAAGAAAGTGGGATAGGAGAGCTGGAAGTAGGGGCGGAGAGATATTTGCATTTAGCCTGGTAGGAGATGATCAGGATCTCAGTTTGGCAGTTGACTGTGGCGAAGCAGGGAAAGGGGTGAGTAAGAGTTTCTTTGGAAGAATTAATGACAGTTATGATACAGGTAATGAGGGGGCTGTGCTGCCACCTCAGCTTCTCAGCTTTTCTTACCTCCCACAAAAATACATAGACTTGTTGGCCTCATTCTCCATAAGCTTCTGCAGGCATTTTGAAAGCATTGTAGAGAACTTGTATCAGTGGAAGTTGAAATTTAAGAGATAGTTAGTTTTGTTCCAACTCCAAATAAAAATATTCAAGTGAGAGCCTAGAACTGGAATTCTCCTTTTGGGATTCACTAGAGCGTGTTTGTGTACAGGAGGTAGGGGAGTAACATAAGCCAATTGCTGATACTCTCTTTCAAGCAAGGAGAGATTCAAGTTCATGATTTACCAAATAATACTTTTTTAAAATTTCATTTTACAAAATTCTCAAATCTTTTAAAAATAAAATGTAAATAAAATGCACAGATGAGGAAATGCCCTTGAAAAATTGCAGAGCATACATTTTGCTCCTCCTCCGACTTCCTCACTGTGATGAAACACCATAGCGAGGGCTTGAGATCTGCTTTACCTAATAGTCACATGAAGGCGCCTGATGTGCAGGACAAGTTAAGACACCATAGAGTCGACATTGACCAATGAGAAAAAGGAAATAGGAGGGAGTATTTCCTCCTTTTGGTGAACTGAGGTTTCTGTAAAGCCTATCTGGAAATGTGCTCACAGACTAAGCAGTCAGATGATCACTTTGTGAAGTCTTGTTTTGCTGCCTCTCCTTTTCTGTCTTACTTTTTCCTCATTCTCACTCCTAAACTTGCATCTCTCTAAAAAGCTGTATCCCTCAAAACTTAGTGTAACTAAGAATCACCTGAGGAATTTTTTTTTTTTTTTTTTTTTTTTTGTAATATACCCATGACTGGACTCAGCACAGCCATGCTGACTCAGTATGTTTGGGGTACGGCCCAAGACCTTGTATTTTAACAAGTTCCAAGGCCATATGGATGCTGATGATGGGTGACGAATGGAACATACCTGGAGTGTTACCGCCTGGAGCATTAACAATTAAGTTTAACTTCGGGCCCTTGGTTTATTGTTGTTGTTTCTTGTTTTTTAATATTAGCTGTATACATTTAAGATATACAACATGAGGATATGTTATACATAGTGAAATGATTATGACAATGAAGAGAATTAATATATTCCTCCTCTCAAATAGTTATCATTTTTTTCTTTCTTTTTGTGGTGAGAGCACATCAAATCTACTCTCTTAGCAAATTCCAGTATTCATTACAGTACTGTTAACTACAGTCATCATGTTATGTTAGATTTCTAGAATTATTCTATATAACTTAAATTTTGTACCCTTTGATCAATCTCTCCCTATTTCTCCCATCTCCCTGCACCTACTAACCACAGTTCATTTGACATTTTTGACAAAATTGGCATTTTGACAAAATTGACATTTTTAAAAATGTTTATGTATTTGAGAGAGAGAGAGAGAGCATGAGCAGGGGGAGGAAGAGGGAGAGGCAGAGGCCTGTTTAGCAGGGAGCCCAGCATGGGCTTCGTCAATCCTGGGACCCTGGGATCATGACCTGAGCCGAAGGCAGACACTTAATTGACTGAGCCACCCAAGTACCCTTATGTTTGACTTTTTTAGGTTCCACAGATAAGTAAGATGATGAAGTTTTTTCTTTCTGTGTCAGCCTTATATCACTTAGCATAATGTCCTCCAGGTTTATAGGTTTATTCATGTCACAAATGACAGGATTTCCTTTTTTGATGCTGAATTATATTCTACTATATATATTTCCCACAATTTCTTTCTCAGTTCATCCATCAAAGGACACTTAGGTTGTTTCCATATCTTAGCTATTGTAAGAATGCTACTACGAACATGAGAAAGCATCTCTTTGAAGTGTTGATTTAATTTCCTTCCGATATATAGCCAGAAAAGGGATTACTAGATCATATGGCAGTTCTAATTTTTAGTTTTTTGAGTAAACCTCACACTGTTTTCTATAATGGCTGCAAACATTTACATTCCCACCAACATTGTATAACGATTTTCTTTTCTCCATATCCTTGCCAATATTCGTTACCTTTTTTTTTTTTTTTTAAATTTATTTACTTGACAGAGAGATAGAGAGCAAAGGTAGGCAGAGTGGTAGGCAGAGGGAGAGGCAGAAGCAGACTCTCCGCTGAGCAGGGAGCCCAATGTGGGGCTTGATCTCAGGACCCTGGGGTCATGACCAGTACCAAAGGCTTAATTGACTGAGCCACCCAGGTGCCCCTACTCACTACCTTTTTTTTTTTTTTTTTTTTTTTATTTCCAGCATAACAGTATTCATTATTTTTGCACCACACCCCGTGCTCCATGCAATCCGTGCCCTCTATAATACCCACCACCTGGTACCCCAACCTCCCACCCCCCGTCCCTTCAAAACCCTCAGATTGTTTTTCAGAGTCCATAGTCTCTCATGTACTCACTACCTTTTATCGTTACTTTTTTTAACCTTTTATCTTTTTGAGTATAGCCATTTTAACAGACATGAGTTGATAACTCCTTGTGGTTTTGATTTGCATTTTCCCAATAGTGAAGTTGAGCATCTTTTCATATACCTGTTGGTTATTTGAATTTCTTCTTTGGAAAAATATCTGTTCAGGTCTTTGCTCATTTTTAAACTGGGCTGTTTTTGTTGTTGTTTCTCTTGAGCTGGATGAGGTCAGACTCTATTTTTCAAGTAATCTAATACAGCATTAGGAGCTGAAAGATAAATTGCCAGCCCAATTACTAAACTTTTTATCTATGACTAATTGTGATAAAGTAGAAATGGAAGCTAATATATTGGAGAACAGTAACTACTGCATGTAATAGATGTGGGGGAGATGATAATTGTAATTGTGAAGTTGGTTGTTTTTTTAAAAAGGTCATTGAAGGGGCACCTGGGTGGCTCAGTGGGTTAAGCCACTGCCTTCAGCTCAGGTCATGATCTCAGGGTCCTGGGATCGCTTCCGGCATCGGGCTCCCTGCTCAGCAGGGAGCCTGCTTCTCTCTCTCTCTCTCTGCCTGCCTCTCCATCTACTTGTGATCTCTCTCTGTCAAATAAATAAAATCTTAAAAAAAAAAAAGGTCATTGAAGACTCTGCCTCCTCCTCTTCACAAATAATCAAATTATACCAATTAATTGCTCATTAAGGGCAAACTAGGAAAAAGTCAAAGGGCACTCTGACAGTACTAAAAATAACTTGCATTTCCTCCACCCATAGTGTCTTATCACACTGAAAATCAGTCCCAGAGTGTTATTATAAGATTGCCTGAGCTGCAAAGAAGATTAAATGCATAGCCTCTACTGGTCTTCCTGATGAAAATCAGGGTCCTGATTAGGAAAGACCTTTTCTCTGAAATCTCTTATGGGACTTTTGGCCAACAGAGGTGATCTGTTTATCTTTGTCAGAGGACAGCGGCTTTTCACTGCCTCATTAAGAGGACACCGTTCTTCTGAAAACCCACCTCCACCACACTTTGTTAGGTCAAAGAACATTAGAACTGAAAAGTTCTGTTCTGGGAAGCATAGTAACATGCCAATGGAGTTGGAGGACCTATAATCAGAGAACAGGGGAATATGTAGAAGAATGGAGAGGGTAATACTGATGGGAAGGTGCAACATAAGACTGTGGAGGGCAAATTCATGATTTGGGGATACTCATCTTTTTTTTTTTTTTTAAGATTTTATTTTTTTATTTGACAGACAGAGATCACAAGTAGGCAGAGAGGCAGCAGAGAGAGAGGAGGAAGCAGGCTCCCTGCCGAGCAGAGAGCCCGATGTGGGGCTCGATCCCAGGACTCTGAGATCATGACCTGAGCTGAAGGCAGAGGCTTAACCCACTGAGCCACCCAGGCGCCCCGGGGATACTCATCATTAACTCAAGATTCAATCTTTTGCTAAGAAAGCTGGAGTTGGTTTTAATTGTTGAAATTGGAACTGTTTCTTGATTATTGGAATTAATGACCTGCATTAATAAAGTAGAAATGTTAGAACTTAAAAAAAAGTATTGTAGATGTGGAAAGAAGATGCAGAGAACGTAGGAACATTGGAATAAATTTGTTGTGTAAGAGCTGAGAAACCTTTGAAAAATCAGTGTAAAATAAACATTGAGTTTTGGACTCAATGTGAAAAAAGATTTAGTAGACTTCTTTCAAACTTAAAACTTCCTGGAGAACAAGGGGGGAGGAGAAAGAAAAATCGTTAGTCCAAGTGTCTTACTGCCCTCTAGTGGTTATGTGTGGCCTAACGAGCAAAATGCCAGAGTGCTTTACAGCATAAGGCTTAGAGAATATTTCAATCTTTTTCACATTAGGTGATTTATGAGATGCTTAGAAGAAGCAAACTTATGACTTCTCTGGTTTGGAAAAATGTTTTTATTATCAAATTCCTAAATATGATTAAACATAAGCTAGTATGCTCATAAGTCCTTATAAAATTATACAACCAATACAAATTAATAAAAAAATTAAAAATACTGATTTCAAATTAATGTTAGTGTGATGGACTATAAATAATATTAATATGATATATGTAGCTCCTTTGCTAAAACTAAATTTTGGCTCAAACCCATAGTCCGGTCTCTTACTATGCATATTGTTTTTTTTGGCTTTGGCATATTCATATTGCCTGTACTAATACTAATATATAACATTAGAAGTCTCAATTATTCCACAGTTATATCTACCATACTATCAGGAAATCTTTTTTTTTTTCTACAGCTTGACTTGATGGGAGGGTATTGTCTGTATCTCATTATTCCATGAGTGTTTTTAGAGGACGGTTTCAGATAGTGAGGTATTGCTTAGTATATGTGAAAATATAAAAATGAATCCTAAAACCCATGTTGGCTGTGGGTTATGAGGCATCCTATGGATGATCTGGAAAAATACTGAAGTTAATGCTTAAAAGATTAAAACTCTGAGATAGAGATTGTAGATCACTGAGGATATATCCATTGATTACTAAGGAGTCTTAGACTCTATTTTTATTTATTTTTAATTTTTTTATCATTATTATTATTATTTTTTTTTATTTATTTGAGAGAGAGACAGTGAGAGAGAGCATGAGCGAGGAGAAGGTCAGAGGGAGAAGCAGACTCCCCATGGAGCCGGGAGCCTGATGTGGGACTCGATCCCGGGACTCCGGGATCATGACCTGAGCCGAAGGCAGTCGTCCAACCAACTGAGCCACCCAGGCGTCCCAATTTTTTTATTATTATTTTTAAATATTTTATTTATTTATTTGACAGAGAGAGGAGGAAGCAGGCTCCCCGCTGAGCAGAGAGCCGGATGCGGGGCTCCATCCCAGGACCCTGAGATCATGACCTGAGCCGAAGGCAGAGGCTTAACCCACTGAGCCACACAGGCGCCCCTCAGACTTTATTTTTAAAGCATAGTGTACTTTAATTTCTTCATATTTCACACAAGAAAACTGAAATCAAAGAAATAAAGCCATATACTTAAGAGGTCACAATTAGTTAATAGTAACTCCTGGAGTAGGACCCAGATCTTAGTACTTTCATGCCAGTATGTTTTCATTAAACCATTTTGTTTATATAAAGAGGGAAAGATGCAAGGGACTGGAAATGATGTTCTCTGATTCTGCACCGGATGTTAGTTAAGGTAATAGAATTTTTATCTAGCATTTTTCAAATAATGAAATTTTTGAGAACAGTATTATTTTTGGCATCTATCAAAGAACAAAATAAGTTGAATCTTCCTCTATATATAGCCATCTAAGTACATCATCTATATCTATCTAATTTAAAATATGGGAGGGGCGCCTGGGTGGCTCAGTTGTTAAGCGTCTGCCTTGGGCTCAGGTCATGATCCCAGGGTCCTGGGATCAGGCCCGGTGTTCAGTTCTCTGCTCAGCGGGAAGCCTGCTTCTCCCTCTCCCACTCCCCCTGTTTGTGTTCCTTTCCTTGCTCTGTCTCTCTCAAATAAATAAACAAAATCTTAAAAAATATATGGGAAATTTGGATTAGTAAGTAATCTAGAAACATATTAGAGTAGTGTTTAACATATATTAATTATCATGATTATTTTTCTCTATGTCTCTCATCTAAAAGTCAACTTACCTTGTTCCTTAGCAGGAAATCACCCAGTCTTTCACCATGATATGATGTTAGTTCTAACTTTTTATTAGATGCCTGGTTAGAGGTTCATAATTAATGATTTTTTGAAAGAACTAATTTTTGGTTTTATTTATTTTCTCTGTTTCTTTGCTTTCACTCTGATCTTTTATTTGTATTGATTCGCATTTAATATGCTCTTTTATTTTTCTGTTGTTTTTAAGGTAGAAGGTGAAATTATTTGTTTGGGATCCTTTATCTTTCCTTCTTTTCTAATGTAAGTGTTCAATATTATCTATTTATAACTACATTAGCTGAATCCCCAAATTTTGATATGTTGTATTTTCACTTTCATACAGGTAAAGCACTTATTTTTTCCTGTTTTTTTTTTTTTTTTAAGATTTTACTTATTTATTTGACAGAGAAAGACACAGTGAGAGAGGGAATACAAGCAAGGGGAGCGGGAGAGGGAGAAGCAGGCTCCCCGCTGAGCAGGGAGCCCACTGCGGGGCTCCATCCCAGGACCCTGAGCCCAAGGCAAACGCTTAACGACTGAGCCACCCTGGTACCCCTTTATTTTTGCTCTGACTTCTTCATTGGTACATGATTATTAAGATGTGTGTTAACTAATTTTCAAATATATTCAATACATCTTTCTTTTATTGTTTTCTAATTTTATTCCATTATGGTCAAAGAATGTGCTTTGCATGATTTCAGACTTTTAAAATTTTACTGAGAATAGTTTTATGATCCACAATACAACCTATTTTGCTATATTTTCCACATGCACTTGAAAAGAATGTGCATTCTTCTGTTGTTGGCAGGAGTTGTCTATAAATGCCAATTGGCTCACATTTTTTGATAGGGTTGGTAAAGTTTTCTATAACCTGAATGATTTTCTGTCTATTTTTAGTATCAGTTATTGAAAAAAAAAAAAAAGGTTGGATTCTCCTACTACAGTGATGGGTTTGTTTAATTTCTCATTGCAGTTCCATCAGTTTTTGCTTCGGGTATTTTGAATCTTTCTTTTTAAGAGCATAAATATTTGAAAGTGCTAATTCTTAATGAATGGACTCACTTACTATGTGGAAATAACACTATTTATCCTTTATTTTCTCCTCACTTGCCTCGTATTCGAGTTAGTCTCGTTTTCCTCTGATTAGTATACATATTTTTCTAACTTTTTGTTTTTAACCTATGTGGTTCCTTATAGTTAAAGTGTGTTTTTAATAGGTAGCATATTGATGAGTGTTGCTTTTTTTTTTTTTTTTTTCCAATTCAGCTTGGCAATCTCTCACTTTTAATTGAGATGTTTAGGTGATTTTTTCCTTGGATGTGATTATTGATAAATGGTTAGGTTTAAATCTACTACCTGATATGTCTTTACTATTTGTCCCATTTGTTCTTTATTCTCTAGAATGTCATTTGTGCTCTTAAACTCACCAAATGTATCTTTTCACCTCTGATATTATATTTCAACCTCTAGAATTTTAATTTTGGTCTTTTATTATATACAAATAATAAATAAAATTTTTAATTTATTGTTTTTTATTATTTATAAATAATAAATAAAAGTTATTTATTATTTATCTCCCATGTCTCCACTTAACATTTTCCCCCTAAGTTATTGTACATACAGATTATAGTTATAGTGATTGTTTTGATGTCCTTGCCCACCAATTCTTAATCTGTGAAATATATGATATTATTCCTCATTATGGGTTGTGTTTTTCTGCTTAATTGTTTGCCTGGTAATCTTTGATTGGATGCCAGATATTATGAATTTTACCTTTTGAGTGCTAAATATTTTTTATTTCTATATATATTCTTGGGATTGTTCAGTCACAAGGGTAAGTCACTTTATAACTACTTGATCATTTGGATCAAATATTTTAGCTTTGTTATAAAGGGTTAAGTAGCATTTAGTCTAAAGCTAATTTTGTCCTGTCACTGAAAAAAAAGCCTCTGAGGCTGTCCCCATGCTTCCAGAATTAAGGCAATTTCTACTTTAGCCAGCGGGAACAGGAACTCTTCCCAGTTTTGTGAGAGCTTCAAAGATGTTTTTCCTCTGCTTCTCTCATGTAGTTCTTTCCCTAGCCTGGGGTAGTTTCCTCAGACACATGTGATGATCCGTACTCAGTTAAAAACTTAATGAGACCCTCTCCAGATCTTACTGCACATCTCTCTTATACCCACTTTTTGGTCCTGTGAACCTAGCCACTTGAGTACCCCCTGGGTCCACAGCTCTGCCTTTTCAGCTCCAGAGACTTACCCTCCACCTCATTTTCCTTTCCCTGTGCTGCAACCCAGAAACTCTGAGCAGTAAGCTATAACAACTGTAGGACTGACTTTATTTTTGTTCCCATTTTTCAAAGATGATTGTCCTTTGTTGCCTGATACCCAATGTCTTCAAATCCATTGCATCGCATATTTTTGTGGGTTGTTTCATGTAGAAGGGCAGATTTGGTTTCCTTCACTTCGTCTTGTTCAGAAGTTGCAGCCCAATCTTAATTTTTGAAAGAATAAATAACCAAGTGATTAATCAATACCTAGGGTATTTTATTTTTGACACACTTATTAGAACACAATTTCTCTCTCTTTCTTCCCCTCTGTCTTTCTCTTTGTCTCTATAATATATATATACGGGTTGTCTTTCTCTTGCAGGCATCCGAGTTTCAATATTGAATGATATAGATGACAGTCATGGAGCTTATATTCTAAAGAAAGGTAGTGGTAAGGAGTCAGACCACCCTGAGTCATAATAAATAAATACATTACATAGTATACGAATAGGGGAGAGGTGTTATGGGAAAAGTAAGATAGAGGAAGGGGATAAAGACTGTGAAGAATGGGATGCAGACAAGGTCTAAAATATAAATGGCTAAGACAGAACTATTTGTTAAGTTGGTGTCTGGATAAAGACATGAAGGAAGAGGGTTGGCATGCTGTTATCTAGATAAGAGTGACCTAGGCAGAGTTGGGCAATGTCCCTATAGCAGAAATGTGTCTGGATTGTTGAGACATAGCAAGGAGGCCATTGTGGCTGGACAAAAATGAGTTAGGAAGTAAATAGTAGGATGGAAGCCAGAGAGTTAATCAGCCAGATCATGTAGGGCTTCATAGGGAATTATAAAGACTATTCCTTTTATTGTAAATAAGATGGGGAGCCATTGGAATATTTGAAACAAATATAGTCACATTTTTTGAGTATGTTTTAAGAAGATCTCTCTGGAGAAAAGAGAGCAAGTGTGTGGGTGTGTAGGAAGGGTACAAACAGGGAGACTAATTAAAAAGGTTGTTTTAGTAACTCAAACAAGAGGTAATGGTGACTTGGATAGAGTCTTAGTAATGGTGAGAAGTGGCTGCATTGAAGATTCCTGGCAGATTGATTATGGGATGTAAACAGAAATGAGAGACTAGCAGCAAGTTTTGGGGGCCGAGAGCCAGGCAGGATGGAATTGCCCTCATCTGAGATGGGGAAGACTTTGGGAAGAGCAGTCTGGGAGGGTGAAAGTTGGGAATTCAACTTTGGCTGTATTCTGTCTTTAGACAGTAGAACAGAGAGCTTCAATAGGCAGCTACAAAGGCAGGTGTGGACTGATGATCTAAATTCATGGAAAATGTTTTAAGTTTACATTTTTTGTGTTATTAATGAGTTAATGTATGTCTCCCCAACTACCTTGAAATCTTCATAAGATAGGAACAATGCTGTTTTAATTACATCTATTTTATGAGTATCCAGCAAGGAGTTGTCATAGGGTATTAATAAAACTGAATATAGTGACTAAGTGAATGAATATACTAGAATGGATTTAGGCAAATAACGTGGGGGCAGAGATTTAGGAAGCAACAATAGGAATAAACTCAGTTATGAACTTCATTAACAGATGTCATTGTGATGCCTAGGTGGCTCGTTGCTTAAGCCTCTGACTCCTAATTACAGCTCAGATCATGATCTCAGGGTCATGAGTTTGAGCCTGACATTGGGCTCCACACTCAGTGCTGAGCCTGCTTGGGATTCTCTCTCCAACCTTCTCCCACGCTTGTGTTCCCCATCTTTCTCTCACTCTCAAATAAATAAATGAATCTTTAAAAATCCTTAAAGATGTCACTGACATTTGGCAATTACTGTGATAATAATAACAGTATGATAATAGAAATATTATTGTCACCCAATTTTAGAGATTAAGATTCTGATGCATAGAAAGCTAAAATTAGAAAGTCTTTTATCCCAAGAGATATTTTTTGCACCCTCCCTATTTATTATAAAAATAGAATTTTACATTTGACTCTATAGCTCCATCTCTAGTGTATTTAAACATATGGAATGACAGGAAGATTAGGTTGACTTTTCCCCATGTAAATAGCTCTTTCTTTCCCCCACCATTTTGTTTATAATTATTTTATTACCCATGAATTCATTGTGCATATTTTTTCATGATTTAAATATTTGTGTATATGAACAACAGTTTCTAGGATATACATACCTTTTTCTATATTTATTACTAAACTTTTAAAACTAGGAAATAAACTATAAAGAATCATACTAAGAATTTCCGAGTGTCTATTACATACCTTTCCAAATTACAATGTATTAGGACTACTCCCATCTCATTGCTCATTTTCTTTTCCAGTGGTGACCTGTTCTACCTGTTGTAGTTCTACCTATTGTATTGTAGCAAACCAGCCTAAGTTTAGTGGCATGACCAAAAACCACTCTATATTGTTTATAGATTCAGTATATCAAAAATTGGGAAGGGCTCAGGGGGAATGCCCTATCCCTGTTCCATGATGTCTGGAGCCTCAGCTGAAAAGACTCAAAGACAGGGGTGCTATGACTAGCTGGAAACATTTGAAGGCTTGTTAACTTGTATGAGTGGTGGTTGATGCTGGCTGTCAGCTGAGACCTCAACTGGGGCTCTGTATTACCCAAGGTCCCTCTAAGTGACTGGGTTTTTTTACAGAATGGTTCCTGGGTTGCAAGAACAAGTATCCTGAGAGAACAAGGCAGAAATGCATGACACCTTTATGATCTAGCCTTAGAAGTCATATAGAGTCTCTTGTACTGTACTCTGTTAGTTGAGATAGTCACGAAAGTCCACCTGGAATCATGGCAAAGGATATAAACCCAAAACTCAATGAGTAAAATGACAGGATCACATTGTAAAAAGAACATGTTATTATTAGATATTATTGTGGTCGCTACTAGAATATAGAATCTGCTGCAGTATCACTAATTTGAATTGGGTATTTAACATTTCTACATATTTAAAATTTTTTTACTACATATGCATGAAGAAATGAATCTATAATACCATCTTATGTGTTTTAAAACTTATGTGAATGCTGTACACACACACGTGGCATAGAGTTTTAGACTGTATAGTGCGCACACATATCTGGAGGTATTTGTGGCGTCTTTTTTCCTAGTGTTTTTAAGACTGATCCATACTAATATATGTAGCCCCTTTTCTTTCAACTTCAGTATAATATCCTTTTGTGTAATTATACCACAATTTATTTGTTCCTACTCCTGATGATGCATATTTAACTATGCCTACATTGGATATTATATATTTTATATATAGCCGAATTGGTCTCCCAAAGTTGTGCTACTTTACATTGGTAACAATAGATGTGAGAATTAGGTTGTCTTTGTTTGAAGGTAACCAAAAGTTGATGATAGAAAACATAGGATGGAAAGAACTTATTAGAAAATTACTGAGTAATAAAATAGAAGGCATAGCCAAATTACCAAGTCTTAGGAAAGATAGAAACCAGGATTTTGGATATCAGAACTGGGAATTAATGGTTGTCCTGACAGTTATTTTATTGTGGTAAAATATATAGAATATAAAATTTAAAATACACAATTTCGTGGCCTTCACAATGCTTTGCAACCATTACCGTGATCTAGTTTCAGAGCTCATCTGGAAAAGAAACCCCTACTCATTAAGCAGTTACTTCCCATAGCTCCTCTCTCCACCACCTCCTGCCAGCCACTAACCTGCCTTCTGCTTAATGACTTGTCCTATTTTGTATGTCTTTTTTTTGTATATGTAGTCTTTTATGTCTGGCTTTTTCCCCTTAGCATGTGTTTTCAGGGTTCATCTGTGTTTCAGTATGTGCCATTTATTTCACTACTTTTTGTGGCTGAATAATATTTCATTTTATGGATATACCAAATTTTACTTATTCAGTTGAGGAACATTTAGGTCGTTACCACGGTTTTCTTTGCAAAGCTCTGCCTTTAGAAAACAACATCAGTCACCTTCATCTAAAACTTCATAATTACTTGTAGTTCATATTCTTGGGAGAGTCTGTCTCATTGGCCTAACTTAGATCATGTGCAGAGCTCTGTCATGGGATAGTGAGGTTCTGTAAGTGACAACCTTATGAGATTGATAAAAATTTGAGATGGTGGATGAATGTTGCAATTCCTCAAAAAAAAAAAATACAAAGCAAAATGAATCAAGAACTAATGTTCATTTTATGTCCTTTGGAAATTATATCTAAGCAGAATTTCCTTTACTTGTCTAGCATGTTGATGGTGCTCTTTCATTTTATACTGTATTTTAAGGATTTTATTTATTTGTTTGACAGAGAGAGACACACAGTGAGAGAGAGGATACACAAGCAGGGGGAATGGGAGCTCCTTCCCGCTGAGCAAGGAGCCCTAGTAGGGAGTCCAATGTGGGGCTCGATCCGGGGGTCCTGGGATGGTGACCCCAGCCGGAGGCAGATGCTCAATGACTGAGCCACCCAGGTGCCCTCATTTTATACTACTTTGATGATGAATTTTTGGTGATAATCGTTACTATACATTCTGTGGCTTATTTCAATAGAATTTTGGATATGGGAGAGAATGCTGCCAGACCTCAGATTATTGTGTTCAAAAGTTATGATCTAATATTTTTTTTTTTACAAGTAACAGTCATTCTATGTAAGCTGCATCTTCTAGAAAAGGGTCAGCCCCCCAATGAACCTAGAAACCAGTTATAGGATAAAGATTCTCTTCTGGAAATAAGAATGCATGTAGCTAACTTCAAAGATGTGAAGAATAAAATGAAAAGCATTGTCCTCTATATAGTTATGGTGGGGCAGAAAAGCTGTGGGAGCTCATGAAGGTAGAATCTGGCTATGTATAAGGAAGATTTTTCATGCTAAAAGGAAACATACTTCTTTTGTTACTTAAAGATGCCAGCAAACAACAGGTATCTATTTAATGAATTTATAACCTAGAGGGTCAGCTTACTATTTTTTCAATTTATATTTTTTGACAGATACTAACAAAAATCATATCACAAACTTTAAGTTCAAACTTTATAATTATTATGCAAAAAAGTCCTGAAAAAGTATAATAGAAAGTGGAATTGGTTATATTTAGGATGTATGTTTATATGTCTGTATTTGTGTTTTATAATGCATTATATGCATTGTAAATCCATGGAAGTAGTCAAAGCAGGAACTATTCTGATAGTAGAAATAAAACAAGATATTTTATAAAATTAGTTAATGGACTATAGAAATACAGAAATAAATTATAGAAATACACTAGAAATATGGATCTTTCTTTTTTTTTTTTTTAAAGATTTTATTTATTTATTTGACAGAGAGAGTGAGAGAGAGAGAGAGAGAGAGAACACAAGCAGGGCTACTGGGAGAGGGAGAAGCAGTCTTATGCAGGGCTGGATCCAGGACGGTGGGATCATGACCTGAGCTGAAGGCAGATGCTTAACTGCCTGAGCCACTTGGGCATCCCTGTGGTACAAAAAGTTGTTGAATAATGTAAAAATACATTCAATTGAAATATAATAGCCTAATAGTTGTGATTTTGCTTTTGACCATCCTCACTTTATAAAAAAAAATAAAAACTCTCTTTGCTGTGGACCATTAGAAATTATGCTTTCATCACTGCTGGGAGATGTGTTTTCATTACTAGCAGCAGGGAATAAAATGGAAAACTAATTTACTCGAAAATTATGTTCACAGTAACTCCACTTTAAGAAAGAAAAGATGGTTTATCTTTTAAAAAGAGAAATTAATATTAATAAATTATACACAGTTCTAATTGCAACATATCAAAGATATAAAAAATTATGTGTCATTTTTTTGATAAAAGAAGGACTTTTGGGGTGTCTGGGTGGCTCAGTCATTAAGTGTCTGCCTTTGGCTCAGGTCATGATCCCAGGGTCCCAGGATCAAGCCCCTCATCGGGCTCCCTGCTCAGTGGGAAGCCTGCTTCTGCCTCTCCCATCCCACGTGCTTGTGTTCCCTCTCTCACCATCTCTCTCTCTCTCTCTCTCTATCAAATAAATAAATAAAATCTTTAAATAAAAAAAGGTCTTTTGATTTGGAGAAAACAACCATGGATTATTCTAAAGCAATAATGGCAGGCATAAAAGTGAAGTAGGGGACGTATATCTTGGGCATGTATAGCCTTTTAGATTTTTTACTTTTCTTTCTAACAAAAATCCACCAACATTTTCTGTGTCAGTTTGGGGTCAGTTTGACCCATATCAGTTCCTTCCAACTCCACTCTTCTGCTCTGTGTGTCTGGGAGCTTAACTCATTCAGGATGCAAAACTAAGCTCCATTGTTGAGAGGTTATGGTACATCTGCATAGTGAGAGTCATTGGCCTGTAATGAGAGGGCAGCTGGAAGGAGAAGAAAAGGCAGAGAAGCCATAGGCATACCATTTATGTCTGAATCCTACATGGCTCCAGTAGATTCCCCGGGAGGAGTGATTTGGTTCCACTTCTAGCAGGTAACACCATTCTTTGGCTTCAATTACCCCGTCTCACATGTTCTCTCACTCCGTCTCTCCCATTTAGAGGTTAATAGTCACTTCTTGCTGTTGACAATCTCTAGGTTTCTTCACTGTTCCCTTCCATAAGCTGTGTAATTTTATGTATTAAGTATTTTCTGTTGTAAGTAACTGGACACTTTTTTTTGGATCCCAGCTGAATCAGATACTCACATACCCAGTGTTCTCCTAAATTTCTTTCCCTTCTCCCAAACTACCTCTTGAAGCAGAAGCAAGAGATTATGTCATTGGAATAGAGAGAAACCGTCTGAGCTTGTGAGAGGAATAGAATTATGATGGGATGGCATTTAAATATTTGAACATTGTACAGCATCTGACATAGAAATAGTCTTGTCCTGCCTCAAGGAAGTTATAGGTGATCTGAGTGTTCCTTTTCATCCCCAATGATGGCTCCCAAGCTTCCTCTTTCAGACTGGGAGCCTTTGAGAATTTTATCAGGGCAGAAATAATGTCTTTCTTCGTAAGTCTTGCCAACAAAAAGAGTTTTTGGTGCTATTACAATGAAGGGTGATTTAACTTCTCTTCATCTCTGGGATAATGTTAAAGACAATGCTCTATCTTGGGCAATGTTACAGGGGCCAGATGAGGGCAACATATGCTGAAAGCCAAGTTGGCATTAGCACTATGGTTCTACTGAAAGAGTACTGGAGGCCCGGTCACAAAAGGAGATCACCACTAACTTTAAACAAGAGCCAGTTATTACTGTTTTCACATATAAGATCTGTCTCTGAGACAAGAGAAAGAAAAGGAAGGAATTCAGACTGCCTTCATTATTACTGAAGTTGATAATGGTGTTTATATTAATTCTGAAAATATGAAAATTTTGCATAGAGGTGCTAGGCATGAACAAGGTGGGAAGAGGACACTCTAAGAACAAAACCAGGTAAAAACTAGTTCAGCAGTTTTACTTTTTTCCCCTGTCTGGGCTTTTCCAGTGAATAGGAAATGCTGAAGTAAGCAAGATATATGCATAGTGAAATTTTCCATCCCCCTTAGAGGAGAGTCCATACTCGACAGATGAAGTTTGTGGGGCTTTTGGTTTCCAAGTGCCATGGAGGTGAATGAGAGAAAAATAGGTGGAATTTTTAGGAGCAATGGGAAAAAAAAAAAAAAGATTTAGGCATCACCAGCTATCTTTTAGGGACCATATTTTCTTTTTCTTTTTTTAAAAAAGATTTTATTTATTTATTTGAGATAGAGAGAGCGTGTGAGCGAACACAAGCAGGGGGAGCAGCAGGTGGAGGGAGAAGCAGGCTCTCCACTGAGCATGGAGCCTGATGTGGGGCTGGATCCCAGGACTCTGGGATCATAACTTGAGCCCAAAGGCAGCCATTTTACCGACTGAGCCACTTAGGCGTCCCAAGGAACCATATTTTTATCACATTAGAAAACTTTAACAATTCACACAAAAAATTTAATGGACTGAGAAAGCAAGTGAATAATTACTATTTTGCACCTCTATTCATGTACTTGTACAATAGACTTACAATGGATGAAATTTAAACCTAGGGGTAACAATATAGGTACAACACAAATAAAATATGGTATATTTGATGGAGACTTTTAATAAAACATTCTCTTTGCCATTTTTCATATATACTTTATGGTGATGATTTCAAATGCTGCATCACCTGATAGTGATTTGTATTTTGATTTTATCTGGCTATGAGGTCCTTAGATATTCATTAGTTATTCTTTCTAGTGTATTCCTTTGGCATGTTGTTTCTATTGTCATGTGTCCCATTCTTACAATAGCATATTTTCTTCTTGTGATATCATAGCATTGTGTTTTGAGACCTCTGAGGACTTTATCTTACTCTCTGTTATGCTGTCCTATGACACCACAGAATAAAAGAATAGATAAGTAAAGCTAAGATATTGCTATAATTGGTTTAAAATCTAAAAGCTTTAGGTCATGGTTATGTAACTTTAAAACCTGAATACTTTAATGATTTCAGGTTCACGAAATTGTTATTCCACAGTTGTTTAAAAATTTAAGGTACATTTTATTCTGCTCAGTGCAATGCCTATGTAGACATATAAGCTATGATTTGTTGGTTGGAGGGTTTCAATTATAGTAAAGGTAATTATATTTCTTTCTGAAATAAACTTCCATTCTCTGGATAATTACATTTGAATGAAAAGAAAATATCAAAAGCTTGGGTTCCTCTGGAGATCTTTCCTCAGTGCTTTATTATTCTGGCCTCATGATGGCACCAAAGGGTAGGAAATTATTTTTTGAATTCCTGATGACTTACTGAATTGCAATAAAAAAATAAAGAAAATTAGCAAAGGACAATCAAGTTTGCTTAACTTTCCATATAAAGAGGGTTGGAGAAGTTGGTACAGTTTTGGGTATGCCCCCTTTGGTATAGATGGTTATAATTCCTTCCTACTCTTCTCTGTGCAAGACACTTCCTCTCTCCTTTCTCTCAAATTACTTTGTCTCCTTCTCATGATCCCTTCTCCTAGTTTATCTACTCTGTTGCAGTAAGGAAAACATGCTGATAGGAAAAAATAAATATTTCCTTGATCTAATTATAACAATAAATTTGTGTCTGAATAACTTTGAAAGATATACATTTACTGGATGACCATTAAGGAATCCACTATAAAAGGATATATACATCATAACATATGAAAAAAAATGCTCTTTCAGGTATGATACTTCACTGATTTTCCAAGTTCTTAAAGAATCAAAATTTGGAATTTAATTTGACACCATAATAAATCTTATTTCAGACTGAGGGCCATAATCTCAGCTGTTAATTTGTGTTTCTCATTGGTAGATGAGACATTGTTAATGTGTGCATTCAAATGAGTGCACTGCTATGTGTGCACCTCTGTATATCAACCCTGTGCACTACCTTTCTGCTAGCCATTGAGAGGGAATAAAATAAATGTAAGGTGTGTTCCTTATCCCTTCAAAGATACTTGTAACCCAGCTCAAGTGAAAACATGAGTATATCTAAAAATAGTAATAACAGTAACAATTTGAAGGCCTTGAATGTTGGGAAATAAAAATAGTGCAAGATGGCTTTTGATTGAGAAAAAACTTAAAATGCTATATAATGCAACAGGACCCTCAGTATTAGATGTTGAAAAGACATCTAAAAACAGGTAGAGTATCCGTTAGTCCAGAATAAAGGTGGGATTTTTTCCAAGGGTAAACCTAGCACCAAGGCAAAGACTTTGAATGACCTTTTTCTTTTTGTCTGCATTAAATGATTTCTGTCATCTTCAGCATGCTTATAAATGATGCCAATTCAGGAAATATTTAAACTTATTAGGGGTGCCTGGCTGGCTCAGTTGGTAGAGTGTGCGACTCTTGATTTCAAGGTTGTAGTTTCGAGCCCCACTCTGGATATAGTGATTACTCCAAATTAAAATCTTAAAAAAAAAAAGAAATATTTAAATCTATAAAAGGGTATTGTTGGTGTGGATATAAGATTCTTTTTTTTATATTTATATTTAGATTTATTAGATTTAGATTTAGATTAGATTTAGATTTATTTAGATTTATTATTATGTTTATATTTATATTTATATTTATTTATTTGACAGACAGACAGAGATCATAGAGAGGCAGGCAGAGAGAGGAAGGGAAGTAGGCTCCCCGCTGAGCAGAGAGCCCAATGTGGGGCTCGATCCCAGGGCCCTGGGATCATGACCTGAGCTGAAGGCAGAGACTTTAACCCACTGAGCCACCCAGGTGCCCCTGGATATAAGATTCTTATAATTTTATTTTAATCACTTCCACCCTTACCACCTTCCAGAAATGGAAGTATTTCCATGGATTACATTAAGTCTCATAATTATAGAAACTAATGATAGATATGGTTCTTAAAATTCATTTGAAAAGATGCTTTTCTATATGGACAACATTATATGGATTTTGAAATTTGAAACTGAAATAATATTATTAAATTTGTGCCCCTCCACCTGGGTGGCTCAGTTGGTTAAGCATCTATCTTTGGCTCAGGTCAAGATTGGGGTTGTGGAATGGAGCCCTGGATTCAGCACCCTGCTTACTGGGGAGTCGATTTGTCCCTCTGACCCTGCCCCCACTCGTGCTCTCTTTTGCTCCCTCTCTCTCAAATAAATATATAAAGTCTTACAAATAAATAAATAAATAATTTGGTGCCTTCATCTTCAGAGGAGGAAGCCAAGGAATAGGAAGTTTAATTACTTGTAGCTAGATGGTGATACTAGACTAAAATCTAGGACTTATAGAAAATTGTTGAGTATTTTTTGTTTTTGTTCTTATCTACTTTTTCCCCCCTCAGAAACATAAAACCAACATGTTTTATCTGCTGGATACAAAGAAAAGGATCCTAAAAAAAGACCCTAATTTCAGAAAACCTTAATTTTGGGTTAGTCTAAATATACAGATAGAAATATACAGATATTTTTCCCCTCTAAAAGTTCCATCTCGGGGTGCCTGGGTGGCTCGTGGGTTAAAGCCTCTGCCTTTGGCTCAGGTCATGATCCCAGAGTCCTGGGATAGAGCACTCCACATTGGGCTTTCTGCCCAGCAAGGAACCTGCTTCCTCCTCTCTCTCTGCCTGCTTCTCTGCCTACTTGTGATCTCTGTCTGTTAAATAAATAAAATCTTAAAAAAAAAAAAAGTTCCATCTCTTCCTCAAAGATCGACAATACTAAGATAGACTGTGTTCCTTATTGTTTAGCAGTATGCTCCTTTATCTGTTATATAAATGAGAAAAATAGCATAAATTCAGTAATAAATTTAAAGTTATTCACAATTTATTGATATATTTTAATAAGTTCCTGAATAAATATTATTTTATTTCAATTTCCTATGCAATATTTATATGACCAAAACAAGTTTACATTTGTCATATTATATTATATTATATGCTCATATACACATATATGCAAATACTTGTAGTCACATGCATATACATATGTATAAGTAGGGAGCACACAAAAAATGCATACACACATATGAAACTTCCATTATTAGCAATCTGATATTTGTAAAGTAGTTAAACTTTAAATATTTGTAAGGCTGTCAAAACAATATGAGTCATACTGTAAGTGTTACATATGTACTTCCTTTTTGTTATGATACATATCAGTCTATAACAAACTAGATTTCAAATACATGAAGAAAAATAAAAACACTAGGTCTATTTTGTTTTTAAAAATACATACTTGTTTTCCATACAAAAGGATAAAAAACATTTCCACTATGGTTGCGATATTTCTGAAAACATTACATCTTGACCAGTCAGTAAATAATAAGTGCTAAATGAGTGGTATGGAAAGTAAGTCTTGTGGAAGTTTAGAAGGAAAGATTGCTTCCAGATGAAATGCTCAGGGAATGCTGTACAAGAGGCAGAATTTGAGCTGCGCTTTGAAAAATGGGCAGGATTTGGATAAACAGAATAAAGAGGGGCTGAGAGGTATTATAACAGAAGTAAAGTGTAAAGGCAGAGTTTAATTTTCATTTTTCTCTGCCTCGGGGTTGATGAGAGGAGATAAATATGTTTAAACATGAAGCCAAGAGGGAAATCTCCTTTCTTTCTTTAATGATATTTGAACTCTCTCCTCCTATCATTGTATTCTTCAAAATAAGGCTTCCTGGAAAATTCTCCTTTCTATTGTGCTCTCTTGGATAAAGACATATTCATATCTGTTGCTTTAAAATATTATATTCCCATAATTAGGATACTATTTCACGTTTACAATATTGAAATGAAAGTGTGTGTGAACGTGTATTGTTCTTTATAAGAAAAAAGGAAGCTGTGCATTTTTTCTGTCAGAGTAAGGAGAGAGTTACCTTTCCTACTCAAGCAATATAATTGAAGTACACCTGGGCAACAGATTATACCATGTTTAATAAACTTCATGGAAATTTGGCCATAAGGGGTAGCTATAAGAATATTTGTCACCTCAGAAAACAAAGCTTTACTCTTCATCTTCAAACAGCTCCATTACCTATATCATCTTAACTGGCAAGGGACACGCTCTTGTATGCGTTGGTTAATGAAAGCTATGGGACAATTTATTCATTAGGAAGGTGTGTAATTCACAGAATCTTAACAAAGAAAATAAAACTAGGAACAGATGTCTGCTGAAACAACGTCAAGAACCTCAAAATTTCCAAACCTCCTAAATGTATGTCCAAACTGAAAACAGATGATTTGGGGATTTTCTGTTGTTTAGGATTACCTGCTCCAGTGAGCCCCTCTGTTCTACTTCTAACAGAGTGCTGACTTAGTTTGTCTGCTAGGAGGCTACCCAAGCTGCAAGGATCTGTAGTAATTACACTAGATTTGGGTTATCTCTCAATGTAAAACCCCGAATCAGTTAGATATACAAATGAATGTATTTTATTTCCTATTTTAATGTTGGTCAAAGTTGCTTTAAAATGTACCCAGAGTGCATTTTGGGTTAGTATATGAAAAGAATGTTTTGGCAAACACCAGATTGGCAAAAATTAGCTGGATTTCATATTCTCAAAATAACAGTGCTTCATCTGTGAATGCACACCAGTTCAATCTACAATATTTATTACACCCTTTTTGTGAGCAAATTCCTGTGATTGCATCACCTGAGGAGTTATTTAGATGTGATTAAAGCCTAGAATTTCAGCTGGACAAGCCCACAACGTTTGTGGCTCCACTTTGCACCTTAAAACTTGCATTTGCACCTGCAAAAGGCTGAAATGAATCGCAAGTCAGCACATGTGTGTTCCATTATTCATTTTTTATGAGCAGATGTGGGTGATGTGGGCAAAGAGCTAGATGCATCTTTAATTGAGAAAACCTGTGGAAAAGTTATCCCTAAATCTCTCCTAGGGAATTGATTTAGAACACGACACACCATGATTTGGAAACTACGAGTCAGACCCAAATGTTGACCAGACAACCTAAACTTGAACATAGGCTGTCAGAAATGAATATTAAAGACATTAATCCTCAGATTTTCTTCCTTTCAAAATTTCTCTTTGAATAATGCTGTGTCCATTTTTTTTTGTTGTTTTCTTCTAGTGTTTGCCTTAAAATAGTAGAAGCCATCAGGATTAAAGACATAAAACTCAGTAGCATTCATCTGTAGAAAAATAAATTGGGTCTCAAACTTATATTTCCATGTTTCATTTACACAGAAGGAGTCTTAGAATTGTGTAATTTAAAGGTATTTGGTTTCATTTACGCTAAATTAACACATCTGAATATTTATTCTATAGTAGATACTTCCCTAGTTGTTAGTGATTGAAGTGGAGGTAAAAGTGAATGAGACACAGACTCTGACATTAAAAAATATATTTCAAAAAGCACAGTTTATAAAGCTTGGCTATTCTAGACCTTATAATAATGATATAGGTCCTGGTCAGGCCAAACCAAGCTGTATGTGCAGTATTAGATGAATTGCTCCACAAAAACCAATGCTATGCCTATACAGCCAGTGGAAGTGTTAGGTATTAGGAAGACAATGAGGAATAAGCCTTTAAGAAATTTATAATACATCAAAAGAGAATAAAGTGATTCATGCTAGGAGAAAGAATGCAAGTTACCTCAGCACTGAGGAACTGGAGACAAAATTACATCCACAGGTAGAAGTAAAAATAAGTTGGTGTTAAGCGGGTGGGAGAAAGCATGGAAAGGAGCTCTAGATAGAAGGAGAGGCACATGAAAGATACAAGGACCATGAAAACCTGGTTCCTTGGAGGAACAGTAAGGAGATTTGTCATACTCAAACATAGAAAGGAAAATATTATGGAAATTGAATTTGGAGTGCTTACAGTTATAGCTAATATTTATCTAGTACTGTGTGCCATACTGTAGTCAAAGAACATTAGAGAATTTATCTCATTTAGTCTTCACCATAAATCATGTGAAGAGATGTTCCTATTTTAAAAATGAGAATCCTGAGTCTTGGAGAAACTAACTACATATCTAAGATTCCTAGCTATTAGATGACAAAATTCAAACCAAGGTTCTAGGCTCTATGTTCTTAACCACTACACTGTGTGACTTTTAATGATCAAGCTGAGACATGTTGAGGAGTTTGTATTGTATTTATAGAGCATTTGGTAACCATTGAAGAGTTTTAGGCCTTGAATTTTAGCAAAGTTGAATGAATGAATGAATGAATGAATGGATGGATGGATGTGAAGTATTGGAGGGGAAATGATTCTGTAATTAGGAAGAACATGTAGGAGGCTATTTTAGTATTCCAGAGAAAGATAGGAGTATAACTAAGGTAGTGGCAGAGAGATAGAGAAAATTGGGAGTTTTTAAATGAAATTAAGGAGGCAAGAGTCAGTATTAGTATGTGCTATACTTGAAACAAGTGTTTGGGGGAATAAGTTAAGAGTGGCTGGGTTCTTGGCTTTCAGTTTAGACATTTTGATAAGTTACTGCACTATTGATTGGAACAGTGGTAGCTCAAATGTTAAATACTTTTGGAGGCTTTTCATTTGCTTGCTCCCTCCACACACGTCCTCCACTACAGAGTTGAGAAGTAGGTGGTGTTCTCTGGGTTTTTATACTACCCTGAGGACACAATCATCCATGCTAGTTACCCTACTGCATGGGCTTTCCCACTTGACTCAGGTTCATTAAGGTCATCCTTTACATTCAGTATCTCCAGAAGCGATCAGAGATTTGTTTAAATATTTGTTGAATGAGTACAATGACACATATCAGTGGTAAAAAAATACAAAAAAACAGTGGGGGCTCAGGATATAGTAAAGTCTACCTCATAAATGTTACCTTAGGGAAAAAGGGAAGGAAGTGGAAATATGGGAACTATTTTTATCTAATTTTTCCCATAATGCATGAGGTTTAGGGAGAGAAGGTAGAATATGGGAGAAGATGACTGGCTACAGATACTGTGTTGAGGAATAGAATTTTCCCCTTTGGACATAGCTTAAAATATCACAAGATTGGATCTTTTCCTGAGGACGAACTGCATTTTGCATATTTATCAATAGTTTATTCATTTTATTTATCAAATCATTTATTTATCATTTTGATTTATCAAATGAAAACCTCTTCAATATGAACATCTGACCCAATGGTCAGAGGGGGGGACTCTATAAAAAAAATATTTTCATGGAAAACACTGAGAACGGCACAAGAGGATAAAAATGGAGAAAATAACAAGGATGAGATCATTACAAATGGGGCCTAGAATGGTTAGACTGGACACAGTGTGGGAAGCAAAGCATAGAGGAGGCCCAGTGAAATTTTGTTCGGTGCTATAATAGGACACAAGGAATACCTTATAGGAGTCATTGTGAGCTTGAGGATGCAAGAGTCAGTATTATCTCCTTCCATTAGGCATATTCTCTGAGCTTAAAACCTCAATTATTTCTTCCTGGAATTGAGTTAACATCATTGATGCTACAAATTTTCAGTTTGGAACTCTGTAGTTGGCTGGTGTCTTACTTGAGCTCTCCCATCTCTCATCTTTTAATTCTTAATTACCCATTTATATCACCTGACTATATGTCATCCTACATCCTATTCACCTGATTATACATTTCTGTAAGTGCCTTTCCGGGTAGAGAGAAATTTCTTAGTAATTGTATATCACTTCTTTCTTTCTCCCTAACATTTCATATAGGGTCTTGTACACAACAGGCATTTGAGAAGTATTAAGTATATAATAGAAAGATGTGATATAATAATTTTATAGTCACTTTGTGAGGAGAATGGATCCAGAAAACGAATGGGAGGATCTTTTATTTGCTGTCCTTTTGTCAACCTGAAGACCATATAAATGATGAGTGTGGGATGCAATATATGAGAGGAGATAAATTAATCCACACTTGAAAAAAAGAAAGACATAAAAGAACCAAGGTGAAAGTGGAGCATGTTGTAAGAAGGGGGATGCAAACCTGTGGGAGGGGTTTGCCGGAGGCTAAGGACTTAACTTGAAAGGAAAACAGGAATCTCAAAGTGAAGGTTTATGCCTTGAGTTATGGAAAGCCTTTCTATTAGTTCCTTTATTAATCTTAAATAAAACACCTATTCCTGAGAAGACTATAGCTGGGATTTGTTGGAATAATGGTGAATGAAGAGAATGGTTGTGTCCTACTCCTGGAGTCAAGAACAGAATCTTCCCTTAGGGTGTAGCTATAAATAGTGTTCAAAAGGTAGGGAGGGAGGTAGATCTAGAGATAGAAACAGATCTGCAGGGACAAAATCCTTATGACAGTGTGTACTCTCCCTCTGCTTTTAAACAAAGAGTCCACTGTGGATGAAAATAAAAAGGAATAAAATAGGGTTTTTTTCACTATGACAAAACACCAGCACTGCCAAATTAAGAAGAAAAAGTAGGAGTAATGGAGATGCATCACCAGAACAGTCCAGAAGAGTGACAATAGTGCAGTGGAAACAGCCACATAGCTCTAGTTCTATCTTTTAAGCTCTGTGAGAATCAGTGTATTGAAAATATGAAATTTGAGACACTGAAAGATTAAACATGTTAACATAGGTGGAAATACAAAATATAGGTACTTGGAACATAGCAGATGTTCAAGAATATTTATTCCTTTTCCTGAAATTTCAACTCTTCAAAGAGCTGCTAAAGTTTCTATTCATGTTTAAACAATGAGAAAGTAAAGGCAATGATGGGAACTACAACCAACCTTACTTTTTTTTTTTTTAGATTTCTCTGATTTTTATTTAATTTTTAAAATTTAATTTTATTTACATTCAATTAACTAACATATGGTTTATTATTAGTTTCGGAGGTAGAGTTCAGTGATTCATCTGTTCTATGTAACACCCAGTGATCGTTATGTCATGTCTTCCCTTAATGCCCATCACCTCATTACCACATACCCCTACCCCTCTCCTCCAGCAGCCCTCAGTTTGTTTTCCTATCATTAACAGTCTCTTTGGTTTGTCTCCCACTTTGATTTTATCTTATTTTATTTTTCCCTCCCTTCCTCTATGCTTCTCTGTTTTGTTTCTTAAATTCCGCATATGAGTGATATAATATGAGAATTGTCTTTCACGGATTGACTTATTTTGCTTAGCATAATACCACTAATTCTAAACCTTCAATGCAATCTTGATCGAAATACCATCAACATTTTTCACAGAGCTGGAACAAATAATCCTAAAATTTGTATGCACTAGTTCTTGCTTCAGCAGCACATATTCTAAAATTTGTATGGTACCAGAAAAGACCCCAAACAAACAAAGGGAAGTTGAAAACAAACAAACAAACAAACAAACAAAAACTAAAGCTGGTGACATCATAATGCTGGACCTCAAGCTGTATTACAAAGCTGTAATCAACAAGACACAAGTACTGGCACAAAAATAGACACATAGATCAATGGAACAGAATAAAGAACCCAGAAATGGACCATCAACTCTATGGTCAACTTATCTTCGATAAAGCAGGAAAGAATATCGAATGGAAAAAAGACAGTCTCTTCAATAAATGGTATTGGGAAAATTGGACAGCCACATGCAGGAGAATGAACCTGGACCATTTCCTTACACCATACACAAAAATAAATTCAAAATGGATGAAAGACCTAAATGTGAGATAGAAATCCATCAAAATCTTTGAGGAGAATATAGGCAGCAACCTTTTTGACCTTGGCCGCAGTAACTTATGGCTAGATTTGTCTCCAAAGGCAAGGGAAACAATGGCAAAAATGAACTATTGGGACTTCATCAACCTAGCATACATACATTTATTTATTTATTTATTTTTAAACTCATTTTTTTTTCTTTTTTAAAGATTTTATTTACTTATTTATCTGTCAGAGAGAAAGAGAGAGCGAGAGAGCACACAAGCAGGCAGAGAGGCAGGCAGAGGCAGAGAGAGAAGCAAGCTCCCTGCTGAGCAATGCGGGATTCTATCCCAGGACCCTCGGGTCATGACCTGAACTGAACGCAGCGGCTTACTGCACTGAGCCACCCAGGTGTCCCAGTCAACCTTAACTTTTAAAAACGGGAAAACTGGGGGTGTCAGGGTGGCAGAGTCGACTAAGTGTCAGACTCGATTTCGGTTGAGGTTGTGATCTCAAGGTGGTGAGATCAAGCCCCATGATGGTCTCTGCCCTGGGTATGGAGCCTGCTTAAGACTCTCTCCCTCTTCCTCTGTTCCTCTGCACCCCCCCCCCCCATAAATAAATAAAATCTTCAGGAAAAAAAAATGACAATTATGTGGTTTTTTAAAAATTGTCTTTACTCTGAGTATAGTGGGGACCTTGTGAGAAGGGTGATGTCACCTTAAAGTTTCCAACTGATAATAAATGGAAATGTTGGTAATAATCAGAAATGTGCCAGAAATATCATAAAAGGCAGGTTGTAATACTTCAAAGGGTTGTAGTTCCCAGTTGACATAAGCCTGGAGATCTGGTCATGGTACTAACTCATGATGAAGATGATGATGATGGTGATGATATTCCTTTAGCTCTACAGCACTGACTTTAAAACTAAAACCTCTCCCACTTCTTACTTGTCTCTTAGCTCCCCTTGTGGTAGAAGTTTGTTCCATTTCCTTCTAACCTATTTCAGTAACACTGTGTAATAGTGTGTCTACGATGTAAGAAATATACAAGGTACAGTTTTATTACTGTCATCTTTGCCATCACCAAAGATCACCTTTGCTGAAATTCCCTGATACTAGCAGTCTTTTTGCTGACCACAAGGAGGTAGCCATTGTCAGAGATTGGGGTGCAGTCACAAGGCCAGGACACTTTAATGGTTCTTTTATCTCTCTCCCTTGGGACTAATAGGATTAGAAATGAGATTGAACTTTGTAGAGCTCATCCTATCTACACAGTTCCTTCCAGGAAACTGCTTTATTCCTGTTTCCAGACAGCCAGAGTTGTATAAGATGATTTGACTTAAGTCATATCATCTCTAAGCTTCCACCATAACAGATTTGATCCCACTCCTTGACCCTCTAAAAGGGAGGATGAGTTAAGAAGGCTGGGAGCCTCCAAAAATGAATATCAGACTCCACATTTGCAACCGATTCAAATGAAAAGGAAAACAGAAAAGATAATATATATAGAGAGAGATACAGCTGCCTAGATAGCAATTTAGTAAGATGTAATTTTTGAGAAGTTGGCTAAAAAGGTGGACTGGATGGAATTTAGCTAATGATGTACATTAGATATACCACGGGTATCTGCAATGAGAAAAAATGTAGAGACAGCAGAAAGGCTTTTTTCTTTTGTTTTGTTTTTGTTATTTTGTTCAAATCCTGAGAAAGATTAAGGCATGACTATGCAGTGAGGACAAAGGTATAATGTGAAGAGGTGAGAAAAACAGTTCTATGCTCAACTACTTCCATTTCTTTTTTGTGCCACAGGGGATAGGTTTTAGGTGAGAAAGTTTAGAATGAGTATTGATATGAAATTATGGTTGAATGAAAAGGCTGTTAGAGATGATGTAGCTCTTCTTCTGACACAGAATATTTGGAGCTCAGCTACTATAAGAACTTGCATATGCACTTGAAATTTTCTCAGTGATCTCTAAGGATTTGGTGAAATGAAAAAGAAATACAGGAGGACAAGAGACAGGCCTACTGTCCCCACTTTCATTGAGGGAAAGCTGGAAGCTGCAATATAAAACCAGTAAATGTGGCTTCAGTACTGGGTAAAATTCTAGAATGGCTCATCAATGTATATTTAAGGCTTAGAACAATGTTAGTCTGAATTCATCATATGCTGTATTCTAGGTTAGCCTCAACATTTTGATAAATTAGACCAGGTTCAAGAAATGTACAGTCTTAGGATGTTAGCGAGGATAATTCCATTATATCCTTTGCAAGAAAATGGAGAATTGAGTGCTCTGTGATAGAAGACAACATATGATAAGCTGAACTGTTGCTCTGTGATAGAAAACAACATATGATAAGCTGAACTGTTTTGAAAATATTATATAGAATGGGCTGGGTCACAAGTGTCTTGAGGACAGCGAGTATCTCTTGCCTGACCTTAATATATCAGCATGGAGCACATAGCAGATACTAACAAAATGTTAATATCTGACCGAGTGAAGGAATGAACATTGAATAGAACCATTCAAGATTAGTTTGTTATCTAAGTAATTTTGAGAAGAAACTGTGCTAAAAGAAACATTGCAAGATGGCTTCTGTTAAGATTCCACGAACTCTCCTGGACTAAATACTTACTGGCAATGGTAAGGTTGCTTCTGAAATCTAGTTTTAATTTAGAAACACACTCATGATTATAAAATTAAACTGATACATTTGTGTCAACATTGTAGTTAATTATATCTATAAGGCACAGAAAGTAGAAGCTCAATAACCCATATGCTCTTAAAAATTTTTTTCCTGTGTCCAGATCTTTTGTAGAATTACCTTACATTATAAAAAGCTTAAAGTATTAGAGGAACTGTCTGTAGAATTGAAGTTATTTTCTGTATGTGATATGGTGGCTAAGTTGAGGTTGTATATTTAATGAGCTCAAAATACTTTAACTTAATATATCTAGTTTCATTTTGCAATGAGCAAGGAAACTTTGACCTTACAATGAATGGATCAGAGTTGGCAAGAATTGTGCATGGTAGTTTTGTGATGCAGATTTCAACTAATGGACCATGTAATTAAGATGACCAATTGCTAATGCAGTTGGAGAAATTCCAAGAACTCTGATACGAAGCCTACCAATTACAGTGCATTTCCCACTACTATCCAAGGGGATTAATAATTCTTTTCATTGCCTTTATTGAAATTCTTCAACAAATTTAAGAATATCTCAATTCATAATGGAAGAAATAGTATTATATCTACTTGCACAGTAAAGTACAGGAAATGAAAGAGGCATAGCTCATCTCTAAGTATCTATAATAGTTCTATCTGGTACTTTTTAACGTAATAGTACTTTCATAATTATATTTTATCTCACTGATATTGAATATATATAAATGAATCCACAATATATTGATCTTTCTGTCAAGACGTAATAAATAATCCAGATAGAGGTGAAAGGCAGGGGATAACATACATAGATGAGTCAATTTTTTTTAGATACACAGTGTCAGTAAGTAATAAAGAAGTTTCCTCATTATTAGAGCATTTTCTTCCCCTTCCTTATTTTTACTGCTAGATTTTTCCCTAGGTGCTCAATAAATGTTTATGGAACAAGATTGAATCATCAATAACAGTCATAGTAAAATTTTATTTTGAAAGGCATAGTTCCAGTATTGACCTAACATACATGATTTAAATCTCCAGTGCTAAGCATTGTATATGATATTTAATTTTGAGTCAATGTATGTTAATTGAAAGAATGCATAAATAAATCCTCTACTTTTCAATTAGCTCTAATTGGAAGTTATTTATTTTGGCAACAGTGTATTACTCTAAAAGAATGTTGAAGCACATGTAGAAGAATGTCAACATTTATAATATATGGGTAGACAGAGATTGGCTATTTGTTTTATATTATTCTCCTTAATTTTCTATATGTTAGAGTATTTAGAAATTAAAAATATATTTAGTATGTCTTATTTTTGTGTTGTTTTTTCTTTAATCTGAACAGTTTCATAACATTTGTTAAATAATATTTTCATATTCATATAGAGGTGGAAATATAGCTGTGTTTAAAACATACAGTTTTGTTTCAAGCTCTTCTGAAAAACACATAAACATGTACTAAACTAAAATAAATATATTTTTAAATTCATAGATGAGTTCTCAAGAAAATAAAGAAAATCTTCAAGTACCTTCTCATGGAAGGATTTAAAAGCTGAAAAATTGCAAGCCAATTTAACATTTGGGGCATTTCTTGGGGCATAGGGAGGGAAAACATGATGATACAGCTGCCTAGGATTTTAGGGAATAATAGGTAAATGAGGACCAGGATATCAGGTTTGGGCCTCATGGGGGGAGTCAGGAAAATTTTCATAAAATTTTGGTTTTCCAAAAGGATATACTATCAGTGAAAGGGTAGGTTAGAAAGAGTCGTTGGTCAGAAATGGAAACAGATATGAAACTCTATTTTGGCCTTAGCTAAGGGGTGGAGGGGTTAGTGCTTCAGAATGTGTGCCATAGGCTTGCCTCACATGGTTCTAGGATTCTACTTTATCCTAGCTGGGTGGCCAGGGAAACTGGAACCTGAGAGATTAAATTATAGTATTCCCAGTTTGTTGAAATGCCTTGTCTATAGCAGATACCTATAAAAGTCCTCTCTGGAGGGATTCTTCCACAGACTAAATTCAATTTAATATAAACATACAACAACAACAACAACAATGAAAATAAAATACATGCAGGAGGAAACAAAAACCAACATATTTAAACCCCAAGGACATTAGGTATTGAAATCATTGCTTATAGAATATTAGATAAGGAAAGAAAGAATATATATTTAAAAAGGTGACCAAAGTATAAGAGGATATAAAAAATAACCAAATAGAGTTGAAAAGGAATGAATTGGCAATTTGTCTTAGTCAGGATAAGCTATGCTGTGGCAGAGCAAAATAATCCTGACAATAAATGTTCCTTTTACTCCCTTAAAACTGGCTGAGAATCAGGTGACTCTGTTAACTGTCTTCTACGTAGCAACTTAGGCACATATGAAGACTTACTGGAAGTCATGGCTCTGTCATCTTAACATAAGTCCCTCTTTTTGACTGAGGCTAAGGGATGGCTGAAAAGTAGCAAACAAGATCATCTGAGATTCTTCTTAGAAGTGACTAATACCATGTCTACCCACAACCCAATAGGCAGCATCATTCTCAAGAGGGCTGAAAACTGTGTAGGAACATAGAGAATACTTCCCTACATTTCTAGAATAGAAAAAATAATTTAAATTAAAACCTCAATTTATGGGGGTCCCTGTGTGGCTTAGTCAGTTTAGTGTCCTGCTCTTAGTTTTGGGTCAGGTCATGATCTTGAGGGTCCTGGAGATAGAGTTCATGTCAAGCTCTGGGCTCAAGGGAGTCTGCTTGAAGAGTCTTTCCCTCTTCCCCTTCCCTCACTCACGCACTAGGGTGTTCACTCTCTCTGGAATAAACAAATGAATCTTAAGTTAAAAAAAACCCCTCAATTTATAGGTTAATATAGACTATAGCAGGAAAGGTAAGTCATAAACTAAAAGATAGATAATAAATTGTTGATCATAAATTATATGAATAAGTTAATAATAAAATGCAGCACAGAGATGCTAGGATATAGAAATCTTGTAAGACAGCTTAAGTGGCATAGAAGAAGAAAACAGGAAGAGTGTGTCTAATTGGAATCCTAAAAGGAGACTATCAAGGAACACAATGATAATTTCTTAAGAGAATTTATGAGAGATACAAATTCAGATTAAAAAACCATCACATGAGCTACACAGGATAAATATATAGAAATTCATATTTAGTCACAACATAATGGAACCACACAAAAACAAAGACAAGGACTCCTTATAACAGTCACCAGAGATAAAAGAAATATCATCTTTAAAGGATGATTTAGGCTGAAATTGAACTTCATAACATTAAATGCCAGTAGAAAAAATAGCTATTAGTTATAGAAAGGCATATTTGTCAGGATTCTCCAGAAAAATAGAACTAATCTGATAGCATTGGTTCTTTCTCTACATGTGGAGATTTATTATACAAAATGTCTCATACTATAATACAGGCCGGGGAGTGCCATGGTCTGTTGTCTGTAAACTGGTGACCAAGGAAAGCCAGTGGTGTAATTCAATCCAATCTTGAAGATCTGAGAATCAGAAGGACTGATGGTCTAAGTCCCCATCTGAGACCCAAACCCAATAACCAGGGATACCTATGTCCAAGGGCAGGAGAAGATGTATCTTCCAGCTCAAGCAAAGTAAATTCATCTGTACATTTTTGTTCTATTTAGGTTTTTGGTGGATTGGATTAAACCTGACCAAATTGGTCAAGGTAATTTCTCCTCAGTCTACTGTTTCAAATGTTAATTTCTTCTGGAAACACCTTCATAGACACACCCAGAAATAATATTTTCTCTAGGCATCTCAGTCCAGTCAAGTTGACAAATAAAATTAACTATCACGAGAGTAACTCACTATCTATGAAGAATTATGCACTTCATGCAACAAGCTTTCCAAAAGAAGATCAAAGATATTTTCATTTAAATAAATTTTTAGGAGAGCTTACCTCACCTTACCAAAATAACAATAACAACAACAACAACAAATCTAAAACCAGCTAATTTATGCAATGGAAAAACAAAACAAAATGGGATAGAAATAAAACATACCAATAAACATAGGGAATTTTAAGCATATGAAACATGTAAACCAGTAAATATAAGAAAAAATTCTCAACCTCATTAATAACCAGGGAAACACATATTAAAACTACAGCGAGGCACAATTTTATCCCTAACCATTTGGCAAAAATTAAGAAGCCTAATAAAACCAAGTATTGGTGCAATAATGTCAGGTCATACAGTTCTGATGAGAATTTGTTTCTGTAAAACCACTTCTGGGAAACAATTTGGCATTGTTTAGTAATGTTGGAAATATGAAATTCATTTATTAGGTATAATCTTGACAGAAATTCTTGCATATGTATGCCAGAAGGAATGGGTGACTGCATCTGTATTGTTTATAATGGCGAAAAAAAACCCCTGGAAACAATCTAAATATCAAAATATCCATTGACAGAAGAATGCATAAAATTATATACATATAGATAGATAGATATATGAATTTATATACATATACACAGATAGTGGCGTGCTATGCAGTATTGAAAATGAATGATTTATGTAAAGTTCAATAACACAAAACTAAATGTGATTTGTTTACAGATATATGTGTATGTACTAAAATCACAATGGTAGGAAAGAATACCTGTGAATAGTATTGAGTGGGAGAAAGGATGTGCTGAGAAATATGCAGGGGGTTTCAACAATACTGATAATTATGTATTTCTTAAGAAGAGTGATAAGATTGTTTATTTTTTCATATTATAGGTTCAAATATATGTCCTTTTTTAAAAAAATTTTTATTTTTTATAAACATTTATTTTTATCCCCAGGGGTACAGGTCTGTGAATCACCAGGTTTACACACTTCACAGCTCACATCAACCTTTTTGACCAAAACCCTTTCCCCAAGGTACTGCCCACCTCTCTTATTTCTTCAAGATTCTGGAAAGAATAGACCATACTTTATCATCCTGTTTCCCCTTTTCTCCTTTTTTTCTTTTTTTCTTCTTTACAGAATCATCACTGACCTCTTTATCCAATAATGTAATATCACTTCAGTTTTTACAGTGCGTTATTATGCTATATTCGAAACTGTTACTCTGTCATTCAAAACCCTCCTCCACTTTTATTCCCAAGACCATGTTTTTCTCTTTCTCTTGTTTCTTTAGCCACTTCTTCTTTTTTTTTTTTCTTTTTCAAATTTGTACCTAAATTCTTGTTAGTAAACATGTGGTGTAACTTTGGTTTCAGGAGTAGAATTTAGTGATTTACATTTACATATAACACTCAGTGTTCAATATAAGTGCCCGCCCTCCTTTATATATTAGACACTGAGCCTTACAGTTATTTGCTTCTTAAATATGTGGATGGCAGTGTTCTGCTGGGAGGCCTTTCTCTTCTCTCCTCTCTTCTCCTCTCCTTTCCTCTCATTTCCCCCCCCTTTTTTTTCTCATTTCCTCTATTCTAGTACTTCCCACTTAAGTTAATTCCATCAACTACCTTAGGACCTCAAAATGCCTTTAGCATTTATAATGGCTATAATAAAATGAGTGCTAACTATGAGCTGAGCATTGTGATATCTAGGAAATATACACATACATACATACATACATGTATTTAATCCTCAACAGATTTCTAGGGAAGGCTTTTTATTTCCCATTTTTCAATACCTTTCCCAAAGATGTCTATGTCCTGATCCCTGAAACCTATAACTGTGTTATATTACATGGCAAAGGGACTTTGCAGAGGTAATTAAGTTTATTGATCTTAACTCAGGGAGATTACCCTAGGTTATATGAATGGGACCAATCTAATCTCATGAAACTTTAAAAGCAAACAATATTTCCTGCTTGAAGCCACAGGGAGATGGAGAGCAGAAGAAAAGATAGTAGAGATGATGCATGAGAAGGACTTGATCTGTAGCTATTGGTTTTGAAAACAAAGAGGGCATGAGTCAAGAAATGCAATGGACTTTAGAAGCTGAGAATAATAGCCACAGTCATCGAGGATGTGGGACCTCTGTCCTACTACCCCCGGGAACTGAGTTCTACCAATAGGTTCCCTGAGTCTAAAAGAAGAATCTTCTTAGAGCTTTTAGAAAGGGACACAGTCCTGCAGATACCTTGATTTTGGCGGTATGCCACTGTAATTAGAGACCCCACCATATCATCAAACTTGCTAACCTACAGAAACTGTGAGATAGCCAATATGTGTTACTTTAAGCCACTAAGTTTGTGATAATTCATCACACTAGCAATTGAAATTAATATAGTAATAAGCATGGAAACTCAAAGATAAATATGTAACCAACTATTGTGGTAACTACCTAATGGAAAAGAAGTGGACACTATGAATGAGAATAGTAGGAGGAACCTGCTTAATGACATTCTGAGAAGGCTGACAAAAAAATGAATATATTTTACATTTTGTTTTCATTCACTATAATTGACCTCTATAATGCCAGTATCACTTTGACAAGTACTTACAGAGCACCTACCAAATATAAGGCAATGTATTAGGTACTGGAAGGTTGGTATAGGTGAATTTAAGAGATGCCTCACTTTACGAAACTCAGTGTTGAACACAAGTTGACAAGCCATAGTCTGTGGACCAAATCAGGCTTGCCACAGGTTTTTGTGTGGTGTGTGAGCTAAGAAGGATTTTTACATTTTTAAATGGTTGAGAACAAAATAAATAAATAATATTCTATTGCATATGGAAATTATATGAAATTCAAATTTCAGTGTTCATAAATAAAGTGTTATTGGAACACAAAGCATTATTGGTTCTTTCACCTTAAAATGGCAGAGTTGAGTAGCTGTGAAAGAGTGTCCAGTAAAGCCCAAAATATTTATCTTTCATTAAAAAGCATGCTGACTCCTGATCTAGAACATTGATTAGTCAAGCATATAGGTGATCATGGGGACAAAGTATATTGAATAAGTACCATCTAGAGAAAGAATGAATTACTTATCACCTCCATTTTTCTAAGTACGTTTGACTATTCCCTCACCTTTTCCTTTAGCGAAATTACTGTTACCACTAAATTCTACATTCTCCCAAAAATATCTACCTAGAGACATTGCTTAAAGGCACAATATACAGCAATCTTTATGAGAAGCCCTGCTCTTTGCCTCACAGATGCCTGCTTTATACGGTAAGCATTTTTGTCATTGTGTTAGCTAATGTTTTTGTCTAATGTTTTAGCTGCTTATTGATATAATTGAATCTCAAATTGTTTTTATTATATTCTGTAATACTATGGGGAGACACTCTAAATATTATAATAGTTATTAATATTAATGTTAATTACTAATGCTCTTTCACAGGTCAGTTGCTGAATTAAGCTCAGTTATGTGTTCACAAATGTAAAATCATCAAAGCCTGCACAGTGGGAGATCCTGGTTTCCTTTCTCTGGCCCTGGATACGCAACTGAGCTGATCCTTACATTGTTCCTTGCTAATTGTGAGACAGATGCTTTGCATTTTTTAGGTCATGGCTACATCTAAAGGAAGTGGCTATCTTGATAAGACCCTCTAAAATTAGAAAGTTGTAGAAATTTCTAGTAATATGTGTCTTAATAATTCAACTTGTCATGGCAACATGCAATTAAAACTTTCCTTTGGGACTAAAGAGAAAAATCCCAGTTGCTTCTAAAGAAGTTTAGCTGATACATAATGAGGAGAATAATTCAAGTAAATGGGACTGAGTTTCATGGAGAAAAGGAAAATAAAAGCAAAAACGTTTTTTAGGCCAGGAAATTAATTATGACTGCATTTGATGATTTTACAGTTTTTATTATCTTACTTATTAGATCCTCTTTTTATTATTCCCAGTTAAAGCAGCATTATTATATTCTTATTTGGGAGGGAAAAGGGCATCAAATTGCTCAAAAAGTCTTTTCCAGGGTAAATATAACTGATAACAAATATTACATTGATTTAAGGGGAATATATGAAACCACTGATTTTTGCATTCCACTAATACAGTGGAAGCACTTTGAACAAGGTTAATCAAAGAAGAGGTTTACTTTTATTTATTTATATCTATATCAATATTTATATTGACATTTTAATAATCTGCATCAGACTAAATTTTGTATACTTTTTTAAATTTGCAGTAAGGCAAGTCATCTGTTTTATGTAAGGTAGAGTATAAAATATTATATTATAGCTCATGTAAACTATTTCTTTCCTGTGCTTACTGTTAAAACTAAATGTCTATAGATTATTTACTATATTTTATTGATTCTAAGATGCCCATTTCTTTTTTTACATTTCATAACTCTGAAATAAGAATGCATTTTGTTGTAGGTGACCTGTCATAATTAAATTGTTAGCATTTTTTTCTTTCTATGTGGCTTAAAGTGTGATGTGCTAATATACTTTTCACAATTAATTGAAATACTGAACCTCGAGACCACTTTCCAGAGAGTAGCATAGTTTAGCAGAGACTGATTACTGTCCTGAAATAGTTATTTTCCTTCTTTTTCAAAAATTTAACTGAACATAGAGCCAAAAACCTAAATTTTGTAAAGGTTACATTACTGATTTTCTAGGGCTTAACAAAGTGCTACAAAATGAGTGACTTAAACAACAGAAATTTATTGTCTCATGGTTCTAGAGGCTAGAGGTCCAAGATGAAGTCAGCAGAGCCATGTTCCCACTGAAGCTGCCAGGAAGTGATCTGTTCTAGGCATCTTTCCTAGCATGTGGTAGCTCTGTGGCTTATGGCAGCTTGATTCTAATCTTCTTCTAATGTTCTTCCTGTGTTCATGTCTGTGTCTTTGCATAGCATTCTTTTTGAAAGGACATCAGTCATATTGGATCACAGGCCCACCTTATTCCAGTATGACCTCATCTTAATTAATTGCAACTTCAACAACCCTATTTCTAAATAAGGTCATATTCTGAGGTACTGAGTATTAGGATTTCAACATATGAATTTTGAGGGACACAATTCAACCCATAACAGTAATTACATTCTGGTCAGTGAGATATAAATAAATGTGTCAGCTTCCAGACACCTTTAAGACAGAATTGTCATGTATTTTTTTTTTTTTTTTACTACTCTTTAATTACTCCTCCATCTTGCTCTCTGGAGGGAAGATATTGCCTTAGAATATGAGAATAAAGGACAAAACTCAAATATGTTAGAACAGTGACCTGGATGGAGTGTTGGTTCTTAAAAATTTTGTAGAGCACAGCTAGATACCAAACTTGAGTTTAAACCACTCCCATGAAGTTTTCTGTTACTATCAGCCAAACTTAATTTGAGTTGATATATGAACTTTTCCAAAATTAGTTAGAAACTTGGCTTTAACAGTAAGCCATTCACATGTGTCTTGAACTTTAGAACCTCATTTTTCCATTTGTAAAAGGAAAATAGTCCTATCTATCTGAGTGCTGGTGTGCACAACATTTAACACAATACTGACACATTAGAGGTTGCTGTTGCTGCTGTTATGGAGTTTTTAATTTGAAAATAGGTGTTAGCAACTTGTCATAGTATTTACTCATTCATTTGTTCATTCAAAAAATATTTATTCAGCACCTCCCATGTACCAGGCACTGTATAGGCAATGGAGATGGAACAGTGAGTATAAGCAAATTGTCCCTGTTCCCTCTTCAAGAGGCTTGCGCTCAAGCTGGGAATAAAGAAGAAAGGCTTGGTGATGGTGGTGAGGTTATGCACATGACCTATGACTGAGTCTATTTTGGAATATTTTAAAGGGAGAAATGTGGAGTTGCAAGAGAAAAAACACTGTGCTTGACAGAAACAACCTATGTCATAAATGGGAGACATAAGAAAGTATCAGATCTAATGTCACTCAAAATCAAAGTGGCTTGCCAGCACACATCACATTCAACCCATGCATTTCAGTTTGCATTTGTTCTGATTTTTAAAAAATTATATTAATTTAATAATACTTACAACAACAAAAAAGACTGTGCAACACAACATGCCATCCATATCAGTAAATAGATGTTCCAAGATTGTAGTTCGAAAAAGAAGGCTTTTTAAAAATTATTATTGACAGCGATTATAGTAATTATGACTTTTCTTAAATGTTTTATTCGGAATTATATTTCATCAGTGCTGTGTATAAGTAGTTGTGTATCTCATCTTTGAAGAGAGTTGCTCTGTCTCTAACTTGAAAGCTCATTATTTTTGCTATTTGCCTTTTCCTTCAAGTAGAGATTTTTTTCATGGTCTTCTTGTGTTTTCTCAGCAGGAATACTATTTTAGACAGATTGCTCTGTTCATATGTTCTGCCTCTAGAATTGGCATGATTGTGTTTGGGCCTTTTATGGGAGAATTATTGGAAGTAAGGAAGGTTTCAGCTTGGTATAGCTAAACCTTGTCTTTGACCATTTTGCAGTGAGTAATAACTGTTTAGATTGTCATTTATCAGACCCTAAGACTCCAAGCAACAGATTTGCCATAAAAATATATTTTCAGAAGGAATTATTCAAATTGTTCATATTAAATTACTTCCCAGTTAATAAAAGTGAAATGGGTTCATCTTTTGAATAACGTTATTACAGAAACTCGAAAGCCAAAAAGATAAACTCTCTGGTGACAACCTAGTGGGAGACTGGACACCTGTGGCTTTATTGATACACAGTGTCTAAAAGTAAACAAAGCATAGTGCAATAAAAGAATGGTCATGCTTACATTCTTGTCTTCTCCAGTTTATTCAGGGGCTGGTGTTCATCTTCTGCACTGGGCTCTGCTCTTCTCAGTTACACACTTTGACTGTCAGAGCCTAAATATTTATAAAACGAGAGTCCATGCACCATACCAGTTACAATAGCTAAAATTGTCTTTCTACCATGATAGAGGACATTTAGACAATGTAAAATTATATTTTACTTATTATGCCAAAGGATTTTTATGATTTATAGCTATCTGCAATAAATTTACTTTCAAAATGAACTGATCACTAATGTGGCTCCTGTATTAGAACTATTGCATAGTTTTATTATTGTTTATTTGGTTTAAATGGTCTGTGATCAACGACAGCAAAAAATCTGTATGTTAATTTTCTAGCCTACAGGTATGTTTAGCTGTGTTTACTTCTCTTTCAATATAAGGAGAGTCTAAAATATTTTCTGATACTTTATGCCTTGGAGGAGAAAAAAGTAAAAACAAATGTAGTTTGTGTTAGATGTTAAAATATTTGCCAAATATGACTTATAATTACAATATTCTGTGGAATTTCAACACCTCTTTTGGTCTTCACTCAAAACAGAAGCTGTTTCTGGGGCGCCTGGGTGGCTCAGTGGGTTAAAGCCGCTGCCTTCGGCTCAGGTCATGATCTCAGGGTCCTGGGATCGAGTCCCACATCGGGCTCTCTGCTCGGCAGGGAGCCTGCTTCCTCCTCTCTCTCTCTCTCTGCCTGCCTCTCTGCCTACTTGTGATCTCTCTCTGTCAAATAAATAAATAAAATCTTAAAAAAAGAAAAAACAGAAGCTGTTTCTGAATCTACACGCACTCCAGATAACCACCCATGGGTGCACTTGAGCCATTGAAACATTCCTAGATATGGGCCCTTGGGAAGATACATTAATACACTGTGGTCTGAGGACTACAGTTCATTTCAAACCTTTCTCATAGTCATGACTGGGAAGAATTTCGTGCTTTAATCACATGCTTAAATTCATACAAATTAATGTTTTCTCCTTATACTTCAAAAGAAAATAACACCGATTTGATGTTCGCACGAATTGACTATTGATGGATGACATTTGGAGAGAAAGAGTCAGAATTCTCCAATAACATCTTTCCTTTTTTGAACATTGCTATGTATGGCCCAAGGCATTTAATAACATCCTCTGATTGTAGTCAGTGATCAAGGATATGTTAGAAGGCAGAGTGTCTATGGGACTCTTGATCTCATCTTAGGGACCAGACAGACCAAGGGCAGAGGCAGAGCAGGGTGAATTCAGAGTAGCCTAGGTTCAGGCCCATGCTATAATTTTATGATTTTGCAGTCTTGGGAAATTTATCAACTCTCACTAAGCCTCAAGTTTTTTTTTTTTTTTTAAGAATTATTTATTAGAGAGATGGAGAGAGAGCCATCATAAGGCGGGGAGGGGCAGAGAGAAAGGGAGGGAATCCCAAGAAGACTCTGCTGAGCACAGAGCCTGATGTGGGGCTTCATTCCAAGACTCTGAGATCATGACTTGAGCTGAAATTAAGTCAGATGCTTAACTGACAAAGCCACTCAGGTGCTCCACTAAGCCCCAGGTTCTTTTTATTTTTTAATTTAAAGAGAGAAGTGGAGGAGCAGGGGGAGAGAAAATCTGAAGCTGACCCTGTGCTTAGCTCTGAGCTGATGCAGCGTTGGATCCTGCAACTTCAAGATCATGACCTGAGCCAAAACCAAGAGATGGCTGCTTACCTGGCCACTTAACAGACTGAGTTTTTTTGCACAGCAATGATGATAGAGATGAAAGACAACATTTTTTTTTTTTTTAAATGGGGGAACAACAAGATGCTGTGGAGTGTGGCTATTAAGAAATGATAATTATGGGGTGCCTGGATGGCTCAGATGTTAAGGGTCTGTCTTCAGCTCAGGTCATGATCCCAGGGTCCTGGGACTGAGCCCCATGACTGGCTCCCTGCTCAGCGGGAAGCCTGCTTCTTCCTCTTCTCCTCTCCCTGGTTGTGTTCTCTCTCTCACTGGCTCTCTCTGTCAAATAAGAAAATGAAATCTTAAAAAAAAAAAAAAAAGAAATGATAATTATGTGATGTGGTAGAGGTTCTAGCTAAAGCTACAGTGGCAATCATACTGCAATATATAAATGTATATCAACTGGTTGTATACCTTAAACTTACAAAATGTTAAACTTGCACATAACAAATATATTTAATTTAAAAATTAAATTTAAAAAATAGAATATAAACTCTGAGGCAAGCTAACCTGGGTTTGATTCCTGACTTCCTTCATTTGCATGGGACAATTATTTAACCTCTCTAGGCCTTACTTTATTCATTTTAACATTAATTACAGTGATAGTGCATTTTTCTTAGTGTGTTATTGTAAGACATAAATGAGATTGTCCTGGTGAAATTGTAAGGGCCTGTTTAGCCAGAGTGGCTCTATCTCAGTTGAACAACCATTTTTGTTGTTTATGTAATAAAATATGGTCGACCAGTCCCTGATAACAGAGCCCAAATACAAGGGCGGGTCAGGTCAGGTGGAGATAACAGAACCCCGAATGCAGGGATGAGTTGGGCCAAGTGGAGACATCCAATTAGTGGAGCCCGCATACTGTCTCCCTAGCTACCAAAGAGTGTGGGCCCCACCTTTTGGGCGCCTTTTGGGTGCCAATTCTGACCAAGGTGATAGACTAGTTGAAATATCTACTATAGGGTAAATTGTAATTCAATTGGCCACCCGTGTGTGACCTAGCATGACTGTGCAGCTTTCTCTCTGTGTTGCAATCTCATTGGCCACCTGTGTGTGGCCAGGCTCAACCACATGGCCTTTGCTCTATAAAAGTTAGTCTGTGAGGCTGGGGGTGGTTGCCCTCTCTGTAAGAGGCGGCCCCGAACGGTCGGTTTGATTCTCGATGCTTGGAGCAAAATAAAGCTTTGCTTGACCTTCACTTTGTATCAGTCTCGCTCCTTTGATTACGGACCTAACAAAATATTTATTATGCCTCCTGGAATGGAGTAAGTGCCCAATAAATGTTGTTTTTTTAAAAAAAATTTTGTTACATAAATTAACCCGTTTAATATAGGTTAGCAGTGTTTCAAATGGTGGAACTTCTACTGGTCCTTCAACTGCTTCAGTCTGATGGCTGACTTTGCCATGAGGGCAGAAGTGATGTTGTAGGTCCAGGTGCCAGCAGCAATGGTTTTCATGCAGGAGCCACAACGCCAGAACCCCACAGCTTGTCTTCTCATCTTGGTTTTGCCACAAAAGGAGCAAGTGTACTGGGTGTGCTGGCTTATTTCAATCTTCTTCACCATTTTTCTGAGGGAGACACCATAACGGGTCCCCTATTTACCCAGGATTCTGATCTTCTTGGTGCGTTTAGCCATGTCACCACAAACCAGGTCTCTAAATGCTGGTTTTACTTGTAATTATCGTGTGCTCCATGTGGAAAAGTTGAGAGTAGTTTGAGAAGGAAGACATATACTAGATCCTGAAGGGATTATTTTCCTGTTGTAAGTGGAAAGTTTGCATCCTAGCAAGATCATATTAGCTGTGTGGATAAGGAGCTGTGTGGAAGAAGGCTCACCCTAGAGGCACACCACAAGGTCCTCAATGAAGATGGAAAAAATAGGGATGTAAATAAGATGAATTTATGGATTTCATGTTATATTTCAGATAGGGTTGAGAATATTTGGTCACTATGTAAGAGGTGAGAAAAGGTGATAATTTTTTTGTGCCTTGAGCAATAAAATCATATGATGATGGTCATATATGATAAAGGTAGATGATATTCCCATTAATAGAGATAAGAAAAGCAGGATAAAAAGGTTTGGAAGGATAAAGATGATGAAAGTAGTTTTAGAAAATAGGTATCTATGCCCAGGGCTAATTACATGATAGTACAAGGTTACAATGTTTAAAATTGGGAAACAGTTACACAGATCTCCTTAGGAATTAGTAAAGATGTTTGGAGAATCACACAGAGTCTGATTTCTTGCCATCCGGAGTTACAGTATGATTGCTCCTTTGAACAATCTAATAGGCACTTGAGAAAGCTGGTAGAGAAGAAAATACAAATCTTAATTTTTTGCCTTGACATGAATTAATTAAATTAAATAACTGGGCTTGTCTTACTGCTCATCTAAAGATATATGAGCTAAATGAATTGAGTGATTTTTTTGAAATGATTATTATTTTGGACAATGAGGACTGTCTAGAGGGTAAAATACTAGAGATAATATTACAGTGAAGAAGTAAAAGGGTACTAGAATCTGGAAGACAGAAGGGAGGAAAGATAGAGAAATGCAAGTGGCAATAAGACATTTTGTCTCTTTTGCATCATTACTTAGGGTTGAAACTTAATTTTTCCAAAGAGACTTGAATAGGTCTTTCATTCATTCAGTAAATACACATTAAATAATGACTATGTTCTGATCACTTCTAGGAGCTCAAGATACAGTGATGAACAAGAGTTAAGGGATCTGCCTCAAAGAGCCCATATGTTACTTGGAGGAAAAATACGAAATTATCAAGTGAACAAAATAAAGAGGATTCATATTGTGATTGGTAAAATAAAGGAATTAATAATGAGACATGATACAAGGTAATGGAAGTTCCTACCTTGGTTATAGAAGAAAAATTTCCTATTAGGAGATAATGAAATCATTTTCATGTATCTTACAGTGACTGTTAGAAGACACATGGACAATTTAGTAACAGAGATTTTAAAATAAGGTATTTAATTTATATTAAATATATATTTAAAAAATAAAATGAAAGATATTAAGGTATACTTATATATTTTGGAGAAAAATCAAGTTTAGTTTCAAAAGTGGAGTCTTCAGCGGTGAACTGTGATGGGATCCTGAGCACAAACAGAGCAACAGGCTATGGTAGGAAATGGGCATTCCTTCTGGTCAGGAGAAGGGAAGTTGAGTGTATTGGTATAGATGCAGAAAAAGTAATAGTTTTGTTAATAGGCAAAAGAAAGATCTCTCATCCGTTTTTTTTTCTTTCTTTCTTCTCTGTTACTTGTTTTATTCCAGCCCAAGTAGGCAAAGTCACATTTAAATTGTTCACCATGATGTGCTGCTGATTTCCAAACTTCTAAATACACTTAATTAAAGCTTTTCCCATGAGTAAGAAATTCATTTTAATGTAAATGCTGACATACTGAGTAGAATTTATATTTGTATTCAAAGTTGGAAGGAAAATGTCTTGTGTAAACTATTAGTTCTATAAGAAGGCATATACCCAACATTGAGTAATTTCATGAATCATTGGTCTCTGCTGTTGCACATAAGGACATTTTTTTTAGATTATATCCGAAGCATTGCTATGTAGCATTCTAGTCATGTTTGTAGGCCTACAGGGAAACATTACATATTCTTTTATAAACAAAATATCTTAACATATGAAAAGAAAACATTAGAAAATTGCTTTAATAAGAAGATAAAATGCAAAATCAGCAAGAATTTTCTATATTGAAAAGTAAGTTCTTAAAAATGTCATCTTTGCCCAAGTATAAGATTATGATATGCTAGAAAAGCAAACTCATATTTCAGTGTAATTCTTTGTTTGATTAACATGTTAAATATTCTTAGAGGTCTGCATCTCGTATGTTATTTAAATCAATTATGATGCTAATTGGTCTAGAAATCATAATAATTCAGTACGCTAATGAATCCTTAAATCCTATTTCTTAAATATTTAAGTACAGAATTATGAATTGCTTTTGGTTCCCTACTTTCCCTAGGACTTAGGTAACTAAAAATCAACATTTTCAGCTACCTATGCCATCATTCTTTTTTTACTATTTGTTACCTCCATGTATATAACATTTTGCATACTAAAGTTTTAAAAAACTATTATCATGTAAAATCTTTGGAAAATACAGGGTCATTTGAACTTTCCAACTTCCATTCCCTACCTAAATCAATTCTCAGCCTAATAAATTAGGTTTCTTTTTCTGCATTCATTTATCATTAACTAATTCATTCAACAAATATTGATACCTAATATGGTATTATTAGACATACAGAATAAGACTGCAGAGGGCCCTGGCCCAAAGTTTATTGGAAAAAATAGACATTGAACTAATAATTTCAAGTGTGATGAGTACAAACGAAACATAAAGAAACACAGGTTTTGTGAAAGTAGGCTGAATTTCACAGACTAGAAGAAAGATGGAAACAATCAGATCATAGAAACATGAGTATTGTCCAACCAATTCTTGACCTTAATTTTCAAACATTGCTTCTTACATTTTTGGCTGGGAAATACACTTGTATAATTTTGGAGAATGATGGTATCCTGCTGCTTGGCCTGAGTAGATTAATAACTTAAGTTCATGGAACAAAAATCATCCTGATTTATATATAATTATAGCATATTTAGTTCAGTCTGATAATGAAACTTTATCTACAGTTGTCCAAACATCTTGGGTCTAGAAATAGCTGTAGGTCTCCAAACAAATCATTTCTAATTTTTATGTGGTAAATGTAATGACAACTTGAGAACTAGCTTCTAAATGAATAATGTCAGAAGATGTATCAGTGTTTCTAATTTGTACTCTTCTTTTTCATTTGGCAGATAAACATTTTCAATGGAGATGATGAAATCAGTGCAGACAAGGCTGTTTTTATTTAAAAAGAGGAATGAAAAGCATGCTTTTTAAGCTAGTGGATTGGCAAACAGAGTCCAAGGTTTTAAAAGATCTGGCTGTTGTCTGACTGATTTAAAGGTATAGATGCCTAGAATTTGAAAGACTTATTTTGAAACTATTTTTTAAAATATGAATTGCTTGTGTGATAAAGCTTGATAGCTTCCCTGTAATCACTATCAAGATATATAAACCTTTTGCACTCTTCCACTTCACAAGAAAATTCTTTACATGACCCCTGCTTAATCAGTAGAATTGTATGAAACTATTTCACATTTTAATGAACCAATGTGGGTGGTTGGATCATTGTATGATATATAATACAAGAAAGAATTTTGAAATTTATTCAAGGAAGAAATCAGTTTACCAAATTGCAATCCTGGTTTGTTTACTAGAATTAAATAGTAAGTTCTAGCAAAAACATAATAAATTGGGATGGATTTTTAGTGGATTTCAAGTACTAGAGAGCTTAATTCTTTTACTTAGCCTGTATAGTAAGTTTTATATTTGAGATAATTTAAAAATTTCAGTTAACTGAAATTTGTTTGTGTATTATATAATGATATTCATCATCAGGGGATAATATTAAAAAAGTAGAATTAGTAGAATCGACTAATTTTAGAATTGTCAGTGGCAGAGAGAAAATGTGGTCTTAAATTGCTAGCTAGAAATGGAGACCATTAGAGGTCATATTATGAGGATGACGACATAGGAAAGACATATATGTTGGGACTAGAATCTAGCCTGTTTTCTTTCTTTCTTTCTTTCTTTCTTTCTTTCTTTCTTTCTTTCTTTCTTTCTTTCTTTCTTTCTTTCTTCCATGACAATACTCCATGACAAATTTATTGAGAGTCTGTTATGTACTAAGCACTTCTCATGGAATTTAAAGAAACAAAGATGAATGTGTATTATACTTCCTAGCCCTTTGTCATATATGTTACTACTTCCAGATAGTCCTATTTCAACTCTTTAGCTTCTTCATAAAAACATTATGAACACACTAGAGAAGAAACAGAAAGAAATAGAAGGTCTGGAGGATAAATATGGAAAATCTATGAGAAATAGAACAAAATACCAAGAGTATGAAAAAGAGGAGAGAACATTGGAAAGGCCATTAAAGAGATGCAAAATCCAAATAGTATGAGCTAGAGAAGGACAGAGCAGAAAAAGAAGGAAGAATGATGCAAGCAGGTTTCCCAAAATAAGAACATAAATTTCTTTACAAAAAGGACCTACTGAGCACCATCATAATGGATTAAACTAAGCATATTACTGTGAAAGTAAGAACAGCACTTACGAACAAATACACTATTCTAATTGCTCACAAAAAGAAAGATAAATACAAAGACACACACATATATATTAGTAAAAATCAGAATTGCTTTCAGAATTCTCAAGAGCAATGCCGGGAGGTGGGTAGATTCTTTTGTTCCATATTCTGAAGGAAAATTAGATCTAATCTAGAATTCTATAGTATTAATCCAGCAGACACTAGTATAAAGACTTGGAGATGTGTAATATCTCAAAAAACATATTTTCTACATGCTGATTCTTATGAAGAAATTGTACTACATGCTCCATAAACATGAGATAACAAACTGAAAATGAGGAAAATGTGGGACACAGAAAACAAGAGATTTAATCAAGGAGAGATGTGAAGGGAATTCCTAAAATGATATTAACAACAGAGAACAGCATGTTTGCATGCTATAAACATAGAGAGATGACTTAGCCAGGATTTCAACATGTTCATAAATGTGTAGATCCATATAGTTTAGAATCTTATAACCGTATCATTCTTTCTCCTGAGTGAGTAGATCAGTACAGTTGAAGCCAATGAACCTCACTTTTATTGATGAAATTCAAAGATGCTATTATTTGGGTGAGAAGGAATAAGGAGACAATAAAGGTTATACTGAAGCGGACTTATCTCTTAAGGCTCATCTTAGAAAAAGAATTCAGATTCCTGCAGAGTACAATTCAGAAAAATAAAACACAAAATTACCTTAATAAGAGGAATTATCCTCTGTATGGCCCATGTCTGACTAAACTACCCCTGAAAAACACATAAGAAGCTCATTACAATGATTGCTTCTGGGGGGGGGGAAATGGGTGGCTGAAGGAAAAGTGCATAAGAGAATTATACTCACCACTGTTACTTTTGAATTTTGCACAAAAAGCATGCATTATCTAGTCATATAGTAAAATTAAAATTGTGGCAAGGAAATGCATCCTCCCTCCAGAAACTTCGATCTTATTAAATGTCTCTTTGAGGTGTTTAGAAGCTCAAGAGTTCCACATAAGTTTCCACAGAAACAGGGTGATGATGGTAGACTCTAGGAGGGGAATGGAATGGAGCTACATAGGAGCAAAATTTTATATACTATTGAAATTAAGTTGGTATCAATCAGAGCTAGTTACTTATAAGTTAAGATGTTAGTTATATTCCTTAGGGCAAGCATTAACAATATAATAACTCAAGGGCTGCTTCCTTCCTCAAGGGCTCAGTTGGTTAAGTGTCTGCCTTTGGCTCAGGTCATGATGCCAGTGTCCTGGGATGGAGCGCCACATCGGACTCCCTACTCAGAAGGGAAGTCTCCTTCTCCTTCTGCTCCTGCTCTCTTTTCTCTCTCTCTCATTCACTCTCTCAAAAAAATAAAATCTTTAAAAAAAGAATATATAGCTCAAAAATATAGTAAAAAAATAAGAGAATTGAAACAGAACACTAGAAAATATCTATTTAATAGCAACAACAGCAAAACCAAGTTGGCGATAGAGGTAGAGCAATTAGAAAAAGACATAACATATGCAAAATAAATTTGCAAATGCCAGACCAAAAAAATCCCACATGAATTATATTTAATATAAAATTACAAGATTAAATATAATTATATTTAATATAAAAAGATTAAGCATGCCATCTAAAGGTAGAAATTTGTAGTGTAAATTAAAAAAAAATGATCCAAAAATATGCTCCCTAACAAAGTGATACACTTTTATCTATATAACATGTATAGGTAAAATATGAAAGGATTGAAGCAGATATACCGGAAAAATAGTAAGCAAACCAAACTGGCCTGCTAAGCAAATATCAAAAAATATGTTTTTTGAAGATTTTATTTATTTGTGAGAGAGAGAGAGAGTGTGCACACAAGCAGGGGGAGGGGCAGAGGGAGAGGAACAGGGCGAAGCGGACACCCTGCTGAGCATGAAGCAGGATGTGTAGCTGGATCCCAGAACCCTGAGATCATGACCTGAGCCAAAGTCACACGCTTAACTGACTGAGCCACCCAGGCGCCCCAGAAAAATACATCTTAAGATCAAAATTGTTACTAGAGACAAATAGATATTATAATAATAAAACAGTCATTCCAGGAGCATCCAAGTGGCTCAGTGAGTTAAGGGGCTGACTCTTGATTTTGGCTCAGGTCCTGATCTCAGAATCCTGAAATTGAGCCCTGTGTCAGCCTCTCCACCCAGTGGGGAGTCTGTTTGAAGATTCTCTCTCCTCCTTCTGCTCACACTCTCTCTCTCTCTGTCTCTCTCTAAAATAAATAAATAAATTTTTTAAAAAATGGTAATTCCTCAATAATATATAATAATTCTAAATATATATGTACCTAACAACAGAAAGTCAAGATACCTGAGGCAAAATTGGGCGCAACTGAAAGGAAAAATAGCTCTATAATAATATTTGAATACTCTAATACCCTACTTTTAATAACTGAACAGCTAGACAGAAAATGAACAGAAAATAGAATACTTGAACAACAATATTAACCAACTAGAACTAAGAGATATCTATGGAACATTTCACCTAACAGCATCAGAACTTAAAATTCCTTTCAAGTGTACATGAAACATTATCCAGGATAGACCATATGCTAGGACATAACATGGATTATAATGAATTTAGAAGGATGTAAATGATATAGAGTATGCTCTCAGGCAACAGTAGAATGAAATTAGCAATAATTAACAGAACGAAATTTGTGAAACTCATGAATATGTGGAAATCAAACAATATATTCCTGAATAACTTATGGAAGAAAGAAGAAATAATAAGGAGGGTGAGAAATACTTTGAGATAAATTAAAATGAAAACACAACATAACAACACTTGATCGGTCCTAGATACTCTTAAAAAGCAGAAGAGTAAGAGAAAGAGATCTAAATAACTAAGTACAAAAATGGAGGGAAATTTTACGTCTGGGAGAGCTCAGGAAGAACAATAGTACACTGGAATGCTTTGTGAAACTGTTCCATTCTTCTGAGTATTTTACACATTATTTAGTTCTCACTATAACCACATGATTTAGATACTGTTGTTATCTCCCGTTTACAGGAAAGAAGCTTAGGGGCACTGAGTGATTAAAATTTTCCAATGTAATTTAGAGCCATAATCAGAACCCAAAGTATTTGTGTCTACCATCTTAATTTTTAAACTTATTTTGGAAATATTTTATCCATAAATATTTTCAAACTCCAGGTATGGCATAATGCTTTTCAAGATTCTCGCAATAGACCTATGAAATGGAAGAAAATACTGACAGAAAGCGATCTTCACTTTTGCTAAGTATACAAGTCCTATAATTCAGTGAGTAAATCCTTGGGTTAATAACAATGGGAAGGTAACATTAATATAAATGGTACAGGCCCGGAAAGGCAAGGATTATTGGTTAGGAGATTATAAGAGATGATAAATAAAATTTTGGGAGATGGGAGATGGATGGATTAATGTGATTTAAATTTAGATTTTCTCCACTCTGCAAAAACTCCTCAAGCAAGAAGTCATTAAGTAATTTAGCTGAAAACTAAAACCTTGGTAAGGTTTAGGAGTTGGAAGTACCTTAAAATATATGTACATAGTGGACTTGAAAAATTGGAGATTATTTGAAAATTTGGGTAAGGAGTAGATATACCCACCTCCAAATTTCCCACCCCCAAACAAACAATAGCATGACTCTTCTTCTGCTATTTCTGCAGAAGCATGGAGTTTTCCATGGAGAGGTTCAGTTAGAAAGACTGTGTTCTGGAATACTACCAGACTGAAAATGGAAGTGAGATAATTAATTAAAAACAGAGAGTTTGAGTTAAAGTCAGCATAATGAACTCACTGTTTATTTTCCCAAATATGGGTTACTGGGTTTATGTTCTTTATGCTGGTGAATGGAATTCCTCTGTGGGGAAATTTAATGTCCAAGGAGAAAGGACCCACTGATTTTGTTTAAGCACAATGAAATGTCCCTGTCCCCACCTGTTCATGACTCTGCAGCCCAGCTAATGACAAGTAATAAAAATGTCTATTTATGTTCACAGATTTTCCAGTAAGCTTTTTAGTACCTTATTCTTAAAAATGGGTAGATGATCAAGTTTAAAAGATATTTGTAGAAAGCATCTAATATAATGGATATAAACAAAGGGAAAACAATATAAAAAAAAGGCAAAGAATAATTAAAAATTAGGAAACTTTAAATACTGAATTAATACTGTCTGAAAAACTTTAACAAGCCATATGAGTCTAAGGCTATGTTTCAAAGCAACAAAAGAGATATCTTTGAAAATATCATGACATGATATTAATTAAAACATTATTAAGTGGCTTAGAAGATACAACTGAGAAAATATTCCCGAAAATAGAACAACAACAAAAGAAAGATGGACATAGAAAAAAAAAAAAAGTAAATTAGAGCACCAGTCTTAGAGGCACAACATCCAGCTGATATCAGTTCCAGAAAGGAAAAACAGAAAAAGGCTAGGAAGAAATTATCAAAGAAATAATACAAGACAATGTTGCAGAAATACAATATGTGGATTTCCAGATACAATAAATCCAATGAAAGCTAAGTACAATGAGTTAAAAAACATTATATCCTTGGATATTATTGTGGAATGTCAGAACTTTGGGAATAAATGGAATGTCCTAAAAGAATGTGGACTGTTGGGGAAAGAAGGAAGAGAGTATCATCTATAAAAGTATCAATAGTGAGAATGGTACTGGACTTCTCAGTAGCACTACTGGAAACAAAAGAAAATAAACACTTCCTTCAAAATTCTGAAGAAAAAAATTTTTTCTTTTTTTTTAAAAAATTATTAATTTATTTATTTGACAGAGATCACAAGTAGGCAGAGAGGCAGGCAGAGAGAGAGGAGGAAGCAGGCTTCCTGCTAAGCAGAGAGCCTGATGCGGGACTCCATCCCAGGACTCTGGGATCATGACCTGAGCTGAAGGCAGAAGCTTTAATCCACTGAGCCACCCAGGCACCCCAACAAAAGAATTTTCAATCTAAAATTTCATTCTAGGCAAGCTATCAATTGCGTATAAATGTGGAATTGAGACATTTTCAAATGTTTCATACTACTTAATTATAAAATAGTTGAGTGAATTTTTGCAAAAAATATTTCAAAAAACTTTGCCTCTTGTTTGACCGTATTGGGAACAGTTTTACAATATTATTAGAGAGGCAGGGAATATTTTAATTATAGGTACACAGAAAGCTAAGCAAACCAACAAACATCACAAATGTGGCCATTATCAAGTCTAGGCAAAGGAAAAGTTTTTATAAAAATGTACAAAAATTTGGCAAATGAAAATCTCACTAGAAATTAATGGATAATATTTAAATATGGAAGATGAAATAAAGATTAGCAGTGTTAAGTGTATTAGGTTATTTCAAATAACAAGAAATTATTTTTTCTAAAAATATCTTTGTGGTCAGGAACTATGTTTAAATTGTGTTTGTGTTTCTGTTTGTGTGATTCATCTTAGGAATATAGTTTAAAAGAATTGGTGGGTCATATTTTTATTGGGAGGTCAGTCCCCAGATAAATGTCTAGGTATATGTATACCCTGATAACCTGTTAAGGAAAGGGCTGCAGGATCTGACTTGTGTTGTGACTCTTTGAGCAGGATCCTGTTTACTGAATTGCTCCCCCTGCCCCATCAAGGGAGGAGGCAGGCCTGTTTCTCAAATCTCTTACTCTCAGGGAAAACTTCTAGGGCTGCTTCTCCACTATCATCATGTAGACTCTTGGTTTATTGATACTGGATTTTACTTCCCACAGTGTCTAAGCACATGTAGGGGGCGTTGTATCTTGTGTTTAACTCAGAATTGATGAGACTGAGTGTAAATAAATGCCCATTTGACAGAAAAATGGGTCTCTTGGAGTTATGCTTTGGAGCCTGAAAAATTAGGCTTTATATCAGACCAAAATAGTCACACTCCTGTCTAGTCCTCAGTCTGTACATTTCTGTGTATCATTGTGATTCATTGTTCCCTGACCTGGTCCCCTTCCAGGAGTTTCTGTTAATTAAGGTTAAACATCTGAAAGAAGAAAATAGCAGGAATAAGAAGGAAAATACTGACTGTTTCCTCTTTAAAAGATCTAGCAAATGTTCTAGCAAACATTTAAGCAATAAAGTTATCATGACTTATTTGCATTATAAAGGAGACATCTGTGATGAAAACACTATTTTCCTGTAATTACTACCCAAAATAACCTGGAATCCTAAAATTTCTTCAAAGATTTTTTACATTTATCATTAATAATATATAAGCCCTCAAAAATACATAAGTAATTTCAAATCATGGTTTCTATAAAATTCAAAAATTTCATATTAAATGTACTTCTAATGGTAAAAATTGTTATGATTTAGTATGACTTAAAACTGTCTTGTTTGGGCGCCTGGGTGGCTCAGTGGGTTAAGCCGCTGCCTTCGGCTCAGGTCATGATCTCAGGGTCCTGGGATCGAGTCCCGCATCGGGCTCTCTGCTCAGCAGGGAGCCTGCTTCCTCCTCTCTCTCTCTCTGCCTGCCTCTCTGCCTACTTGTGATCTCTCTCTGTCAAATAAATAAATAAAATCTTTAAAAAAAACAAAAACAAAAACAAAAAAACTGTCTTGTTCTTCTTATCTATATTCTTTTAGTGAGTGATATATCCAATTAAATTCTATTGGACTCTTAGTAAATGCAGTTATTGTACCCATAGAACTGTAATTCATAGTTGAAAGTATATTCTTATAAAATTATACCAATCAAATTTTGGCAGAAATAAAACCACATGAATTAACTCAATAATGACCAATTTTCAAACTTCAAAATATTTGTTACACCAGGCTTTAAGAAATTGTATTAAGTGTTATTTGATGGGAAGACTATTTACATAGAAGTTTCTATTTTTAAAAAACAAAGTACTGATCACCTTGCTCTATTTCCATAGGTCCTCCAAGTCACACCTGCCTCTATCTCTCCATATGTATTGGTGAAGAAAAGAGGAACTCCTTGTAGTTATATTGGAGAACACCCAAGAAAGAATCCATTAACACCATATTTTCCTGGAGATGTTTCTTTTCTAACAGTTATGCATAGACTATGAAACCTGGGAAATTGTCATCCAGTTTCCCTCTTGTAGAGGCGTGTCATAATAATAGGAATCAGAATATTTTATATCTATGAGGCTTGCTGACACTTTTTATTTGATCCCGAATCTGTTTTCTTTCTCTAAAGAAAGCATAACAAGTAGCACTATATATTTTGTGCTACTTTCTTACCATCTAAATTAAAGTTGATGTCTTAAGATTATTTTTAGAGAGAATGCTTATAGTTCAAATGATTTGGCTGTATTTCACAGTATTATTACAAGATAGTCAAACGTTGGCTGGGCTCCAGTATAGTCCTCAGTTTCTTTGTTCTATTGGGATACTGGTCTTAAGTCCAATGTTTCCCCATATTGCAAACATAAAGACAAACAAACAAACAAACAAACAAGCAAATAGACAAGTGGATAGGTAAATAAAAGGATATTTTAAAAGCCAGCTTTCTTTTCTCCCTCATCCATGTTAATCCTCTCCTAGCTAAAAATATTTCCTAGAAGTGGTTTTTATGTTTCTTAGAAGCTATGCATATATCCACACTAGTACAGAGAAAATTCTTCCTTCTAGATCTCATACGTTTCCCACTTCAAGTATTATTTATTTTCATATGTCACTCTGAGTTTATCCATTCTCCTAGATATGAATTCTTCCTGTGCATTCGAGCATCATTGGAAAATAAATTTTACTCTTGATAATGGTAGCCTGGTCATTAAGTCACAGAAAGTTATTATTCCTACAATTTTTCAGTGGTGAATAGATTCTGTAAGGGTAGAATTTTAAGATATAAGTACACTGTTTTCTATACTCAAATTACATTCCCCTTGTCATAGAAATTGACCAGTGAAGTATGCTGCTGATTTTTCAGAATGCATGTACGTATAGTCCATTAAGTTATTTTATATATATATATATATAAAACATTGTTCAGAAAAGCATACTGTGAAATGTTGCTTTTATTTAAACCCCCACTATTTCACTAACAGCTTCAAGATTCAACTTCTTTATTGCCCTCTGGTGGTGGGCTCTGTGAACTGCCTATTTAGAGATCTGATAGCCTTATTTTTGAGGAAGGTGTTCAATTCCTTAGATACAAGCTAAAGAATAGAAAATGGAAAACGTTCAAATTTGTTGAAACTGACTAAGGAGGTCAATAATTTGATCATTAGTTTAAAAACATGAAATATATATTCTCTTCTTGTCAAATAATAGTATTTCATGAAAAGAGAATATGAATCTTTGCTTTGTAACCAAATCAGAAGAGATCCCAAATCGTGAGGGGGGAGAAAGGGGATAAAAAGAGGTTCAGAAAGAAAAAAAAAAAAAGAAAAGAAACAATTAAAAAAAGAAAAAGAATAAAGAAAAAGTATAAAAAAGAAAAAATATATATGTATTAGATAAACTTTCAGAAAGTGGTTGATTTTCTGTTTTTAGAATTGCTGTTCTTCTTCTCTTCAATCTGCCATTGGATTTGTAGGTGTTTTCAATCTTTAGATAAGCTGTCTAGCTGATCTCCTGATACCTGAAGAAGTCTCAGTCTGCTACTTCTCTGCCATCTTGACTCCTCCCCTGAATCTTTGCTTTGTAATTAAAGAACAATAATTAAAGATTTTCTTCATTTGGACCAAATACCTTTTTTGAAAGTACAGAGTTAAATTAATGGAACATAAAGGATAGTGTGGAGGACCCTAGAAGAAGGAAGGGAAACCGAATGGGAAGAAATCAGAGAGGGAGACAAACCATGGAAACAAACTGAGGGTTACAGAAGGGAGGGGGGGGAGGGATGAGGTAACCAGGTGATGAGTATTAAGGAGGGGACATGTTATGATGAGCATTGGGTGTTACGGGCAACAGATGAATTGTTGACTACTACATCAAAAACTGATAATGGACTACATGTTGGCTAACTGAACACAAAAAGAAGAAAAAAAGTTGGACTTTCCAAGAGAAAGTTTTTTTTTTAAATAAAACTCTATGAAATATTTTTAAATTATAATTTAAGTTTACCTTAAATTTAAATATGTATATCTATATTGACTTAAATGTTGTGCACTATAGTTTCAGATGATATCCTTCTTCATATCTTCCTCCCTTTCAACAAATAAAATACATACTGAGTGCCTAATATAAGTTACAGAACTCTGTATGAAATTGTGATGTTATTAAAGCTTGATTTTGACTTAGCAGAAGGGATTGCAGCCCTGTGTTGATGAATTTTCCACAAGAGTGCAGAAGATGGTGGGTAGGAAGGGGTCAGACACCTCTGTGTTTTCCCCACTTTTTCTGTCAACTGTCAACCTTGAGTATTAAAATCACTTCCCTTTTCAGAAAGGGTTTTGAGATGGTTAAGTGTTTACTATTAAAATGTAAATATTTTCAAAGTCTGTAAAATACAGGGTTATATAGCTTTCTTAGTTAGTATGGCTGAATTTCAACAGAACAGACTGGGGACCCTGTCTCTCTATGTGTACATGTATATGTGTGTGCCTGTTTGTGCATTGCATGTATGTATAGGTTTATAGAGGATACAAAAGACACCTTGGATATCCTGGAAAGAGTACTGGGATATGAGAACATATGAGAAAATAACAAACAAGACAAACTTCATCTACTTTATTTATCCCCTGGCTGGGGAAAAGTCTTATTTTCCACCATCCTTTGCTGATATATTTACTAAATGCCCAGGGTCCCTAGCTGCCTCTGTAAGTTTTACAAGTCCATCAATATCCCATGCACAGGGAGTGGAACCTTGATATTTTGCCCATACAGTTTTTCTTTCCCTCAGAGTTTTCCTCTGAGCTATGTAGTGGCGTAGGTAGGTACTTGTTTGTTAAATAGAAACTTCTTTTATCGTTTAAAGAAATATACGGTATCTTGAGCCAATTACAGGACACCTCTGACTTCCATATAACAGATACATTAGGTTAAGTAGGTCATTCATATTCCCTTAAATCAGAGTGCAAAGTTACTAAGCAATTCTAGCTCTAACCTAGCAGTCACAAATTGTGGAAGGAGATAGTCTGCATTCTGACATCGTCTGCTTATTCTCTTACACAGACACCAAAAACTCTTTAAGTGAAGTCAAAAAGAAGAATAATACTGGAAAAAAGTCTATGTTTAACGTCTGTATCTTAGGGCACGTAGTAGGTAACTGTTCGAGGTTCTCTTGATAAATATTAAAAATTGAAAAGATGTTTTATTGACTAGGGGTCATAAAATTTCAACTTTTCTCTTGTTAGAGGGATTTATGATGAAAAGTTTGGAAACTTCTGTTCTGTATTAATTTTCCTGATTTGAGACTGCAGAGAGCAGCATTTCGATGGAAAAAGTTGCCAAGAGGACCATAAGTAGAGTAAAGGCATTTATGTTGCTCTTTCTTATAATTTCATTTATTGGCTTTCAACATCTAACTTTGAAAAGCTGCCTGAGGCTACCTAGAATGAACAACAAGCTCACAGCTGTGCTGCCCCCACCGTCTCCCAGCAGATGGGAGCGGAGCCTGCCTAGCCGTACTGGCACAGGTCCATAGTTCCTCACCCACCTTGGTACTGCTCAGGGCAGTGGCTGTTATTCACCAGCCTCCTCCAGCTCCAGTTGACTCCTTTCCCCGCCAGCTTTATAGAAATGCAATTGACATATAACACTGTGCAAGTTTAAAGTGTGCAGTGTGATGATTTGATACAGGCCTGTATTGCAAAATGATCACCACAATAAGGTTAGTTAACAAATCCAGCACTTGGCATAATTGCTTTGTGTGTGTGTGTGTGGGGGGGCATTTAAGAGCTACTCTCTTAGCAACTTTCAGCTATACAATATTGTTAACTGAAGTCACCATGTTGTGTATTAGGTCCCCAGAGCTTAGTCCTTTTGTAAGTAGACATTTGTAGCTTCTGACCAGTATCTCATCTCTTCCAACCCTAGCCACTGGCAACCACTATTCTTCTGTTTGAGTTCAGCTTATACGAAATTCCACAGATAAGTGAGGTCATACGGAAATGGTCTTTCTCTGTCTGACTTTACTTCACTTAGCATAATGCCCGTAATTTTCATTTATGTTGTCACAAGTGGCAGGATTTCTTTTTTTAAAAGACTGAATAATGTTCATATAATATATGAACATACATACAAAAGACAAAATCTGGGTGCTATTTTAATGGAGAAGAATTCCCAGTGAAAACAGTAGATACTGGCTATAGATTAGACAGCATCCCATAGGCAGAAAGGCCATATTTTGGGAGTAGCTGCTTTGAATATGAGTCAAGTAAATCAAATAATTAAGTTCATACATCACTAGGAGAGAGTTTATCATCTATTTTAGACATCTTATCATAGATATGAAGTGAGAATAAATGGAAAAACAGGCATCTGAAAGCAGATGGTCATCATAATTATAAATATATCATAATAAATATAAATGTATTATCATAAATATACCATCTTATTAGTCTATAGAAGGGAGAATATACAATCTCACCTTCAGAACCTCAAATCAAATAATGACATGCAGCAGCCTCAGTAGGATATAACTAGAGCAGGAAAATTACAAGTAGAAACTGCAGGAGAAAGAACTGCCATTTAGTATGAGAATAAATAGCTTGGAATATCTCAAAGGCCTCCTAAAAACAAGCTATGGTTGTGATATATATTTATAATAATTAGTATTATAATATTATAATACTAATAATAGTATTCATAATATAACAATAAAGTATAATAATTAGTATTCATAAAAGTCGAATCTTAAGAAAAAAATAAAGCTGTGCATGTCTTATCTTTTAGAAGGTGATGGAAAGGCAACTATATTTTGAGAATTTTCATAAATAGACCCTTAGCACACTTAAATATTTGATCTACTAATTAAACAAATCTTTTCTACAGAATATCATTTTCTGATCAACTGGGGGAAAATAAGGAGCTGGGGGTGAAGAGTCATGGGGTATTATGAAATTTCCTTGCCTCCTTTTTTTCCTGACTATATTTTTCTATATAATTTTATATAGTAAAATTCTGAATCTGAGATTGAATAAAAGTTTTCATAGACACATTTTCATATATATATGCAATTTGATTTTCACAGAGTTATTTCGATCGGCTGACAGGACTGCTTGCTTTAAGCTGAGACCCCTCTAAACAAAGCCCTTGAAGAAACTAACAATTATATGAATCAACTTGTTTATTCTGTGAGTAACTTGACTGCAACAGTAGATGAAATTGCCCTTTTAACCACGCCTTTGTATCCATTGTACTTATCTGGAATCACCACTCCTGAAACTGGAGAATGGGCTAGGGAAGTTGAAAGAGGCAAAATATCTAACTATTGTCTCTTTGCAGAATTTCAAAGGTCAGGTAGCAGATTCATTTCTGATGGTTTTAAAGAGAGAAGATAAGCTGTGGTTTATTTTGGAATTCAAATACTATTCCGGTGTAGTCTCAATGCTAATCCTTCTTAAGTGAATCATGAGAGATCATTTCTCAGCATTAGCCAGTGGTTTTCTAATTTCGATCTTATTTTGTCCTAGGGAAGTAACAATGATGAGGCATTTTGAAATTGCTAAATTCTGCAAAATGTCTTGATTTTGTAATGATACCAAACTATGGAAAATAAAAGGAGAGATTGGTGAATTCTTGACAAATTATAATAGTTCTACTTGATTGTTTCATAAGAAAAAAATAGGGGAGGGATTATTTATGAATACAAATGAATACTTTATATCTCATCTATTTCCATTAAAACTACAGGTTAGTTGAGCTAAAAATTTTAGGTATAAGAAATATTCTTTTTTTGGTAAAAATAAGATCATTATGACCCTTCACTTAATTATGAATTTAAATAGTGACCAGTTCACAAGTACCTGTTTACAGTCAATATGTTGGCCAATGGGATAATTTGCTTCGTAGTATCTTATCTTCAGTCCTATCTTCATTCTCCTAATTATACTCTATTTCATGTATTTTAGTAGTAACAGTATTAGTAGTAGAACGATTATTATTATTTAGTTAGAATTAAGCTGTTTCTATGTTTTATGGTCAAACATGTACTAAGTAATACAGATTTTGAAAGCACTGGTGTTGAGGATGGAAAGACAAAAAGTGAATTCAGTGTTTATAATACTGGTTGCTGCCTTTAAAGAAGCCTGTGGTTTATTTGGAAAGATGTGACGTCTATAATAATCTGAAGTATTAAATAAATAAATGAGTCTGAGAGCAGAGGTTCCTGAAAGTGAGCTGAGTATGGAGGAAGCAAGGTAAAACAAACTGCTTCAAATTGCATTAATGATTTGCAGTTCTCTTCACACCTTTTCATGTCAATATAGACAAAGCAAGCAAGACTGGAAAATGTGCTACAATGGCCAAAACAGGTTTAATGTTATTTCAGCCTAAATGATTTCTAGACTTTGATTATATGATAGTTCGAGTGCTACCTAAATAGTTGATTTACTTTAATACTGAAAATGCAGAAAAGAAATTTTGCTGCAAAGTATACATTATAGTAACAACTGGTTTTTGGAAGAATATACAATTTTCTTGGTCATATACTGATGTCCTAGATCTGGGAACAGCCTTTACTCTGGCTGGTTATCTGGCCTTGTTGTCTTCTATGTAAGAATGAAGAGGTGTTTTTTGTTTTTTTTTAAATTCTTGTAGATTTTATCACCAAAGTCCTCAGAATAATTTGGGTGCTAGAGTTCTGGACTTGGACAGGTAGGGCAGAATTATGATTAGAATTCTTGGCCAGAGAAGAAGCCTCCTGACTTAAGAATAGCTTTCTCCCCTCTGAGAGCTCAGAAGAACAAATTTCAATCCAACTGCATTTATAAAAAATTTACTACAGAAAATTTCATACATCTACACAGGCACAAAGGGACAAGTGGAAGCCTTCATCAATTAATCTCATCAAATATCAACTGCTGGCTATTTTCTCTATGCCTCCCCTATTCCCATCATCATAATTGCCAGCAAATTTGAAGCAAGTTCCAGATTTTCCTTTCTCAGAAAAAATTTTAATGTGTCTCTTTCTAAAATGTAAGAACTGTCCCTTTTAAGCCCAACTATAGTATCATCATCACACATCCCAAAATAACAATAATTCCTTAAGATTAACAAATAGCCAGTCAGTTCACATTTCTTTGATTGTCCTGTCAGTGTATTTTTTAATTTTAATAACCATTATTTCTTTGATTAATGATCCAGCTACAATTTCTTTTAAATTATAGGTTAAAAAATTCACATTTTCTTGAAATTATTCATTTGCCATTGAATCCAAAGCATTCATCCCATGGGGTTCCCAACAGTCTGCATTATGCCAATTGTATCCTCTTCACATTTATACATTTATCATGTTCTTTTGACTCATGTATTTACTGTGAATTTGGAGGTAAATCTAGAGGGTTGAAAAAATTCAGGTTTGATTTTTTGGCAAGTCTACTTCATACGTAATGTTGATTAATTCTAAAATGAGTTATAAAGCATCTGCTTGTCTTATTGCAATGTTGCGACCATCGGTTGTCAATGCCTAGACTCATTAATTTATTATAGGTACCAAGTAGTGATAATCTACTAATTATATTATTATTCCTCATTTATTAGCTGGAATATTTATTTTGGCTCTTTGGTTGCTTTGGGTCGCGGTTTAATTAGAAAAGGCAGAATAAATATTTCTTTTATTGACCAATTTCACCAAAAAAAGAAAAAAAAAAGACTCCAGAGTATCTTCCAAGGATGATCAGTTAAGTATTTTATTCCCTTGTTGTCATTTTTATTAATGTCATTATAATCATCAGGGCACAGACTGTGCCATGTTAGGTCCATGAACCATAATCAGGTTGGCTCCCGAGTCCTTTTGACACATCCAAGGTATTCTTTGATAGTCTTCCCAACTCTCTGGTATGACAAAATGTAACAGGAACACCTTGTTCATTTCCTTACTGGATCTGAAATCAGTCATTTCTCCAAGGAGACATTATCTGTTGTGTTTATTCAAACTTGTGTTCCTTCTAGTTTGATCTTCATTCAAGAAATGATTTTTTTCAAATTACTTGTTGAGTTCTCTCACTTCTTCAAATCTCCGTATTCTCTAATAACTTCATTTCTGAGTTTTTGTAATTATCTTTTTATTTCTAAAAGTCAGTTTCTATCACTTTTAGAATTTTTTCTTTACTTTTTAAAAAGCATTAGGAAACAAATTTTATTTGTTTTGTGAGTGTATCTTTCTGTCATGCTTTCAGGGTCTACTGGGACTTTCTTATCCTTATTTCCCTTTTTCTGCCCTACTTACTTTCTGTGGATTTGACTGGAGTACTTTTCTCTTCCTCATTTTTAAATGAAATAAATTTTTATTTTAGGAGAGAAGCATAGGTCAGAATATAGTTTTTAGCTTCACAACCCCAGTTCTCACTATCTTCTATTATTTTCATGACATGAATAAAAAAATGACTTTAAAAATTCTAAAATCTCCCTCCTCAGTCCTCTAATTTTCATTTGTCAGGTTCTCCTTTTTTTCTGCCCTGTTGAACCTGGGGATTTCTTCTAGAACAGTGCTTTGGTTCAGTAGGTAGCAAGGTTTCATAAGCCCTGGACCACTTCAGCATCCTCAGAACATCTTGCACTCATTTGCAAATTGGAGTCTGCAATGTCCACTCCTACTTTCTGCTGGTGTTCTCTGTGAGTTTGTGATGCCCCTCCTAGGAATCTCTGGTTCTCTTGAAAGACAAAATCACCTTTCTCTTCTTTCAAGTTCTTTCCACATACTTTTAGATCCCATATGTAGGTCTTTTTGCTCTTACTAATTTGTTCCTACCTGGTTGTATGTTGCAGTTCATGTTTGTACCTTATAGATGTTGTCTGTAAATTTGTGGTCTTGCTGTAAGATGCCTTTTTCTCCCCCTTTTTTAGCCTATGTCTTTAGGGAAGGGATAGGCTATTCAGAGCTAAAAAACTTCTCAGAAGCTACTATCATTTCCCCAGAATCCTCTGCAATTCAAATTTTAAACAAAATTAAGGAGTCACTATCCTAATCATGATTATATTGTATCTGTCTCCTTTCCTGGCTTCAAGTTCTACATAATCTTGCACTGAAGCATAAGGAGGTGATTGGACAATGCCTAGGTTTTGGGGACTTTTTCTGTACTGCCTTCCTCCTAATCATGGCAGTCTTATACGCTACATTGTCTTCTTCACTGATAGGCAATTTAGAAAATAAAGGAAACCATGAGCTTTCTGGCTGAAAGTGGATTAATGTATTATTTTTCTCAGGTAAAATGTCCCAAGACTCTTCAAGCTTAAATTTTAATATGAAATATCAATTTTCTGGGATCATATTAGTAATCATATTAGATAAATACCCACATAAAGCACACTAAGACTTGAATCCAAGGAGTAAAACATTTTTAAGAGACTTCAGATTTATAAACTTAGTATAATTCTGCATTACTTCTTAAGGTAACTGAAAAAATATTTTGTAATAAAGTAAAAATTGATTTATTAAATAAAATTATTTTTTAAATGTGCATGCACACTCTCAGCTGGTCTTTGAATAACATGGGTTTGAAATGTGCAGGTCCACTTATATATTAACTTTTTCAATTTGGTATAGTACTATAAATACATTTTCTCTTATGATTTTTAAAAACATTTTTAAAGATTTATTTTAGAGAGGGGGGTGGGGCAACCAAGGGAGAGGAGAGAGAGAATCCCAAGCTGACTCCAAGCAGGCCATGGTGTGGGGCTTGATCCTAGGACCCTGAGATCATAACCTGAGCCGAAACCAAGAGTTGGATGCTTAACTGACTGCCACCCAGGTGCCCTTTCTCTTATGGTTTTCTTCACATTTTCTTTTCTCTTGCTTACTTTATTGTAAGAATCCAGTATGTTATATATATAACATACAAAATATATGTTAACTGACTATATTATTCATAAGACATTTGTTCAACATTATTTATTAAGTTTTTTAGAGTCAAAATTTATAAATCGGAGGGAGGAGTCAAGATGGCGGAGAAGTAGCAGGCTGAGACTACTTCAGCTAGCAGGAGATCAGCTAGATAGCTTATCTAAAGATTGCAAACACCTGCAAATCCATCGACAGATCGAAGAGAAGAAGAACAGCAATTCTAAGAAACAGAAAAACAACCACTTTCTGAAAGAACTCTACGGAAAGCGCTCAGGGAACAAAAGCTCCTGAAAGCAAACCAGAGCGGATTACTCAGCCCGGCCCCTGGTAAGGGTGGTGCAATTCCGCCTGGGGCAAAGACACTTGAGAATCACTACACCAGGCCCGTCCCCCAGAAGATCAACAAGAAATCCAGCCAAGACCAAGTTCACCTACCAAGGAGTGCAGTTTCAATACCAAGGAGAGCAGCAGAATTCCAGAGGAGGAGAAAGCAAAGTACAGAACTCATGGCTTTCTCCCTTTGATTTTTTAGTCTTGCAGTTAATTTAATTTTTTTCTTTTTCATTTTTTTTTCTCTTCTTCTTCTAAAATTTTTTTTTAACGTTTACCCTTTTCTTTTTTAACCTTTTTTAACTAGTTGAATATATATATATTTTCTTTTTTATACTTTTCTTTATTCATTTTCTTTTTTTAATTCTTTCTTTCTTTCTTTCTTTCTTTCTTTCTTTCTTTCTTTCTTTCTTTCTTTTTGAACCTCTTTTTATCCCCTTTCTCCCCCCTCACGATTTGGGACCTCTCCTGATTTGGTTAAAGCATATTTTCCTGGGGTTGTTGCCACCCTTTTAGTATTTTACTTGCTCCTTCATATACTCTTATCTGGACAAAATGACAAGACAGAAAAATTCACCACAAAAAAAAGAACAAGAGGCAGTACCGAAGGCTAGGGACCTAATCAATACAGACATTGGTAATATGTCAGATCTAGAGTTCAGAATGACAATTCTCAAGGTTCCAGCCAGGCTCGAAAAAAGCATGGAAGATATTAGAGAAACCCTCTCGGGAGATATAAAAGCACTTTCTGGAGAAATAAAAGAACTAAAATCTAACCAAGTTGAAATCAAAAAAGCTATTAATGAGGTGCAATAAAAAATGGAGGCTCTCACTGCTAGGATAAATGAGGCAGAAGAAAGAATTAGTGATATAGAAGACCAAATGACAGAGAATAAAGAAGCTGAGCAAAAGAGGGACAAACAGCTACTGGACCACGAGGGGAGAATTCGAGAGATAAGTGACACCATAAGACGAAACAACATTAGAATAATTGGGATTCCAGAAGAAGAAGAAAGAGAGAGGGGAGCAGAAGGTATACTGGAGAGAATTATTGGGGAGAATTTCCCCAATATGGCAAAGGGAACGAGCATCAAAATTCAGGAGGTTCAGAGAATGCCCCTCAAAATCAATAAGAATAGGCCCACACCCCGTCACCTAATAGTAAAATTTACAAGTCTCAGTGACAAAGAGAAAATCCTGAAAGCAGCCCGGGAAAAGAAGTCTGTAACATACAATGGTAAAAATATTAGATTGGCAGCTGACTTATCCACAGAGACCTGGCAGGCCAGAAAGAGCTGGCATGATATTTTCAGAGCACTAAACGAGAAAAACATGCAGCCAAGAATACTATATCCAGCTAGGCTATCATTGAAAATAGAAGGAGAGATTAAAAGCTTCCAGGACAAACAAAAACTGAAAGAATTTGCAAACACCAAACCAGCTCTACAGGAAATATTGAAAGGGGTCCTCTAAGCAAAGAGAGAGCCTACAAGTGGTAGATCAGAAAGGAACAGAGACAATATACAGTAACAGTCACCTTACAGGCAATACAATGGCACTAAATTCATATCTCTCAATAGTTACCCTGAATGTTAATGGGCTAAATGTCCCAATCAAAAGACACAGGGTATCAGAATGGATAAAAAAACAAAACCCATCTATATGTTGTCTACAAGAAACTCATTATAAGCCCGAAGACACCTCCAGATTTAAAGTGAGGGGGTAGAAAAGAATTTACCATGCTAATGGACATCAGAAGAAAGCAGGAGTGGCAATCCTTATATCAGATCAATTAGATTTTAAGCCAAAGACTATAATAAGAGATGAGGAAGGACACTATATCATACTCAAAGGGTCTGTCCAACAAGAAGATCTAACAATTTTTAATATCTATGCCCCCAACGTGGGAGCAGCCAACTATATAAACCAATTAATAACAAAATCAAAGAAACACATCAACAATAATACAATAATAGTAGGGGACTTTAACACTCCCCTCACTGAAATGGACAGATCATCCAAGCAAAAGATCGACAAGGAAATAAAGGACTTAAATGACACAGTGGACCAGATGGACATCACAAATATATTTAGAACATTTCATCCCAAAGCAACAGAATACACATTCTTCTCTAGTGCACATGGAATATTCTCCAGAATAGATCACATCCTCGGTCCTAAATCAGGACTCAACTGATATCAAAAGATTGGGATCATTCCCTGCATATTTTCAGACCACAATGCTCTGAAGCTAGAACTCAACCACAAGAGGAAGTTTGGAAAGAACCCAAATACATGGAGACTAAACAGCATCCTTCTAAAGAATGAATGGGTCAACCGGGAAATTAAAGAAGAATTGAAAAAAAATCATGGAAACAAATGATAAGGAAAATACAACAGTTCAAAATCTGTGGGACACAACAAAGGCAGTCCTGAGAGGAAAATTTATAGCGGTACAAGCCTTTCTCAAGAAATAAGAAAGGTCTCAGGTACACAACATAACCCTACACCTAAAGGAGCTGGAGAAAGAACAAGAAAGAAACCCTAAGCCCAGCAGGAGAAGAGAAATCATAAAGATCAGAGCAGAAATCAATGAAATAGAAACCAAAAAAACAATAGAACAAATCAACGAAACGAGGAGCTGGTTCTTTGAAGGAATTAATAAAATTGATAAACCCCTGGCCGGACTTATCAATAATAAGAGAGAAGGGACCCAAATAAATAAAATCATGAATGAAAGAGGAGATATCACAACTAACAGCAAAGAAATACAAACTATTATAAGAACATACTATGAGCAACTCTATGCCAACAAATTTGACAATCTGGAAGAAATGGATGCATTCCTAGAAACATATAAACTACCACAACTGAACCAGGAAGAAATAGAAAGCCTGAACAGACCCATAACCAGTAAGGAGATTGAAACAGTCATTTAAAATCTCCAAACAAACAAAATCCCAGGGCCAGACGGCTTCCCGGGGGAATTCTACCAAACATTTAAAGAAGAACTAATTTCTATTCTCCTGAAACTGTTCCAAAAAATAGAAATGGAAGGAAAACTTCCAAACTCATTTTATGAGGCCAGCATCACCTTGATCCCAAAACCAGACAAGGATCCCATCAAAAAAGAGAGCTATAAACCAATATCCTTGATGAACACAGATGTGAAAATTCTCACCAAAGTACTAGCCAATAGGATTCAACAGTACATTAAAAGGATTATTCACCACGACCAAGTGGGATTTATTCCAGGACTGCAAGGTTGGTTCAACATCTGCAAATCAGTCAATGTGATACAACACATCAATAAAAGAAAGAACAAGAACCATATGATACTCTCAATAGATGCTGAAAAAACATTTGACAAAGTACAGCATCCCTTCCTGATCAAAACTCTTCAAAGTGTAGGGATAGAGGGCACATACCTTAATATCATCAAAGTCATCTATGAAAAACCCACCACAAATATCATTCTCAATGGAGAAAAACTGAAAGCTTTTCCGCTAAGGTCAGGAACACGGCAGAGATGTCCATTATTACCACTGCTATTCAACATAGTACTAGAGGTCCTAGCCTCAGCAATCAGACAACAAAAGGAAATTAAAGGCATCCAAATCGGCAAAGAAGAAGTCAAACTATCACTTTTCGCAGATGATATGATACTATATGTGGAAAACCCAAAACACTCCACTCCAAAACTGCTAGAACTTGTACAGGATTTCAGTAAAGTGTCAGGATATAAAATCAATGCACAGAAATCAGTTGCATTTCTCTACACCAACAACAAGACAGAAGAAAGAGAAATTAAGGAGTCCATCCCATTTACAATTGCACCCCAAACCATAAGATACCTATGAATAAACCTAACCAAAGAGGCTAAGAATCTATACTCATAAAACTATAAAGTACTCATGAAAGAAATTGAGGAAAACACAAAGAAATGGAAAAATGTTCCATGCTCCTGGATTGGAAGAATAAATATTGTTAAAATGTCTATGCTACTTAAAGCAATCTACATATTTAATGCAATTCCTTTCAAAGTACCATCCATCTTTTTCAAAGAAATGGAACAAATAATTCTAAAATTTATATGGAACCAGAAAAGACCTCGAATAGCCAAAAGGATATTGAAAAAGAAAGCCAAAGTTGGTGGCATCACAATTTCGGACTTCAAGCTCTATTACAAAGCTGTCATCATCAAGACAGCGTGGTACTGGCACAAAAACAGACACATAGATCAATGGAACAGAATAGATAGCCCAGAAATAGACCCTCAACTCTATTGTCAACTAATCTTCGACAAAGCAGGAAAGAATGTCCAATGGAAAAAAGACAGCCTCTTCAATAAATGGTGTTGGGAAAATTGGACAGCCACATGCAGAAAAATGAAATTGGACCATTTACTTACACCACACACAAAAATAGACTCAAAATGGATGAAGGACCTCAATGTGAGAAAGGAATCCATCAAAATCCTTGAGGAGAACACAGGCAGCAACCTCTTCGACCTCAACTGCAGCAACATCTTCCTAGGAACATCGCCCAAGGCAAGGGAAGTAAGGGCAAAAATGAACTATTGGGATTTCATCAAGATCAAAAGCTTTTGCACAGCAAAGGAAATAGTTAACAAAACCAAAAGACAACTGACAGAATGGGAGAAGATATTTGCAAACGACATATCAGATAAAGGACTAGTGTCCAAAATCTATAAAGAACTTAGCAAACTCAATACCCAAAGAACAAATAATCCAATCAAGAAATGGGCAGAGGACATGAACAGACATTTCTTCAAAGAAGACATCCAGATGGCCAAAAGACACATGAAAAAGTGCTCCATATCACTCGGCATCAGGGAAATACAAATCAAAACCACAATGAGGTATCACCTCACACCAATTAGAATGGCTAATATCAATAAGTCAGGAAATGACAGATGCTGGCGAGGATGCGGAGAAAGGGGAACCCTCCTACACTGTTGGTGGGAATGCAAGCTGGTGCAGCCACTCTGGAAAACAGCATGGAGGTTCCTCAAAATGTTGAAAATAGAACTGCCCTATGACCCAGCAATTGCACTACTGGGTATTTACCCTAAAGATACAAACGTAGTGATCCGAAGGGGCACGTGCACCCGAATGTTTATAGCAGTAATGTCCACAATAGCCAAACTATGGAAAGAACCTAGATGTCCATCAACAGATGAATGGATCAAGAAGATGTGGTATATATACACAATGGAATACTATGCAGCCATCAAAAGAAATGAAATCTTGCCATTTGCGACAACATGGATGGAACTAGAACGTATCATGCTTACCTAAATAAGTCAAGCGGAGAAAGACAACTATCATATGATCTCCCTGACATGAGGAAGTGGTAATGCAACATGGGGACTTAAGTGGGTAGAAGAATAAATGAAACAAGATGGGATTGGGAGGGAGACAAACCATAAGTGACTCTTAATCTCACAAAACAAACTGATGGTTTCTGGGGGGAGGGGGGTTGGGAGAAGGGGGGTGGGGTTATGGACATTGGGGTATGTGCTTTGGTGAGTGCTGTGAAGTGTGTAAACCTGGTGATTCACAGACCTGTACCCCTGGGGATAAAAATATATGTTTATAAAAAATAAAAAATTAAAAAAAAGAAAAATTTATAAATGGATTTTCAACTGTGCAGGGAGTTGATACTCCTAACTCCCACATTATTGAGGAGTCAACGGTGTAAATTGTGTGTGTGTGTGTGTGTGTGTGTGTGTAGAGACAGACAGAGGAGAGAGGAAGAGTGTTAAGGCTGTATCAGTTATTATCTACTTTCTAGAATCTGGGAATATTTAAGGGAAAATATAGCATAAAGCAGGAAGATAATCTAACAGTGAAAATAGTTGTGGCTATTGCTATGCAATAGACTGAACCAGTCTTCAGCTTGGTGGTTTAAAACAGCAAGCATTTGATCTGCTCACAATCTGTGAATCAGCAATTTGGGCTGGGATCCACTGGATAGATCTATGTTGCCTTCACCTGAGGTCACTCATGAGGTTGCCTGGTTCCTTGACCAGGCAACTTTTGCTTTCACATGTCTGGTCATTGGTGTTGGCTGTCAGCTTGTTGCTTTCACATGTCTGGTCATTGGTGCTGGCTGTCAGCTTGGCTGGGTATCTCCATTTTGTTGGCTGGGCTTCCTCACATGACAGGTTTCCATAAGGACAAGCTTGATGTACAAGTACTTTCCAGCTCTTTGATATGTTACTGGGCAAAAGCAAGTTATATGACCAAGCCCAGGTCAGTGTGGGAGGGAACTACACATGGTAAGAAAATAGTGAGATATGATGCACTGGGGTCAATAGTCTAAAAACCTACAACAGTTATTATATAAATGAAACCCTTCTGAAGGCAACTAATAAAAAATACATGTGTGTGAGAGAGTTGGTGTGGGTGGGGGTAAGAGGCAATAATCAAAGCTTACGGAAGTCTGAAGATTCTGGTATGTTTGTAAAATCCATAGGGATAAGAGTAATTATATAACCATTCTCTGACACCAGAAGAAAGGTCATAATTGCAGACCAGGAAAGTCCCTCATTCTTCTTTCTTTTCAATTTTCATGTTCTTTTGACTCAGCTCATTTTTAAAATAAATTATAACTTACTCTCCATACATTTGTTACTTTATTTTTTCAAAGAAATGTTGATCTCACTTTTATCTGCTTTACCACAAAATGCCATAAAGAACAATTTTCTCTGAAAAATCTGTCAAATCCTTTACAAAGTAAAATCTTATGTACCCAGTACAATGAACAGGTATTAAGGATTCACATTTTATAAAAGTTTAAATAATATTCTTCCATTAAAACTTAAGATAGGATTCCAAATTGTTCTTACAGGGTTATTTTCTTCAATAACAAGAGCTGATTTTGGCCATTTCTTGCTACTGGAATTTGTGCATAGAGTCTGTGTTTGACTGGTCTTTGATCCTCACTCATGTTTTCCTTAGTAAACATGATGGTCTCGCCCCATGGGTCAACCCACCAATATTGCTCCTGATGAAGGTTAACTGTGTTGGCCACATTAACTCTTACACAGCAAATTGTGACATCTGAGGTTTCCTATCAGGTTTACCAGATATTCCACAGTAATTTCACTATTTATTCAATATAAAAAGAGTGATATTGGGCTTAGGAAAACTTTTTATTTATAGAGAGATGCCGAACACTACTGTACAAAATGTTTACAATTTGTGAACAATTGCATTAAATTCTAGTGTAAGTTACTCTAAAATAAACTAATAGTTACAAAGCTATTGGTTGTGTCAGAAGCAATGGCTGCTGATAACTCCAAAGGTCTTCTTGAATTTATTAATAGAAGCAACTATTTGTTGCCAGGTTTTGGGAAAGACTTTTCCTTTGATTCTCATTTGCTTTGTGAATATATAAGAACCATATGGTTTTTCCTTTCTTTCTGTATTCAATGCACTTTTAGTTCTGACCTCTTAAAATAGGATATCTGTTACTGCTATTGTTGGCTCTTACCTGGGACAAGGAAGGCTATAAACAAGAAAGGTGAACAAGGGTTAAAGATTTTTAGGGTATAACTGAAACTTTTTAAGTACTATAATCTTTTTTTTTTTTTTTAAAGATTTTACTTATTTATTTGACAGACAGAGATCACAAGTAGGCAGAGAGGCAGGCAGAGAGAGAGAGAGAAGAGGAGGAAGCAGGCTCCCCACTGAGCAGAGAGCCCAATTGGGGTCTCGATCCCAGGACCCTGGGATCATGACCTGAGCCAAAGGCAGAGGTTTTAACCCACTGAGCCACCCAGGAGCCCCTGTACTATAATCTTAAGGAATAATTATAAAAATTACTTATAGCTTGGCCAGTGAGAATGTGGGCAAATTTTGTTCTTTGCTCATATGTTCATACAGCTATCTATGTTCATATAGTTATTTCAAGAGTTATATTGCCAGATATTCCCTGGCAACTCTAGATCTTTTGTACCAGGAATAGGGAGACTTTTTTTTTTTTTCAGATTTTATTTGTCAGGGAGAGAGCAAGTGAGGGAGCAGAGGGGGAGCAGCAGGCAGAGCCTGATGTGGGGCTCCATCTCAGGACCCTGGGATCATGACCTGAGCTGAAGGCAGAGGCTTAACAAACCGAGCCACCCAGGCGTCCCCAGGGAGACCTTTCTATGTTGAAGTGCTTTTACCATTTTCCTGGGCATTTTCAGTTTTCTCTTATTAGAACTTATAAAATGTACACATGTTAAGTGATGTTAGCAAGGACGAGATAGAGGAGTCATGAGATGATACTGTTTTGTAAAGCACACAAGACAGAGATAATATTCTCTAATTGCATTGCTTCTTGCCACCACCTCTTTTATGAAATGCATCAGCATCTGACTGGTCCCTGTGTTACACTAATTGAACAGAGCACTGCCTTGGCATTGTTAGAAAGCACTGATGGTCACTGCGGAAACTGTGTGTAGAGCTTGTGTAGACAAAGTTCTCAGGAAAGAAACAAATATACTTAATGAAAAATGCCTACTGTTTTTCTTAATTAACTTTTTTTTTTTTTTTTTTTTTGCTGTCAGAAGTTGTTTTCTGCTTTGAGAGGGAGTAATCTAACTCTGTATTTGCTGAAATAATAAAGTCAAGTTTAACATATCTTAGATTTTCATCCTACTGGAAGAAATGTATAAAATTTAAAGTTATTTTTTAATTGCTTCTGTTTAGAATGCCTGAAACCCATTAACTGAGCTAGTTAAAGCCCAGTGTTTATGAGGATATTTTTTCTTTTTTCTTTTACTTTTACTTTTTTCTTTTTTCTTTTACTACCACGACCTGGTAAAGTGTGCCCCATTTTCCACAATAGAAGCAGCTGAAAAAGTGCAAGTCTGTCACCATTAAACAATGAGACAACTACAAATGTTTCTCTTCAGAGTTAACAGTGATGAAAGTCTTTTTATTTTTTTAAAGATATTTATTTATTTGACAGAGAGAGAGATACAGCAAGAGAGAGAGAGCACAGGCAGGGAGAGTGGGGGAAGGGAGAAGCAGGCTCCCCTGTAGAGCAAGGAGCCCTATGCAGTGCTCAATCCCAGGACCCTGGAATCATGACCTGAGCCAAAGGCACACACCCAATGACTAAGCCACCCAGGCACCCCTGATGAAAGTCTTTGTGGAAAAAAACTTTCGTAGAAGTATAATAAAATAAAACTTGTATTTTCCTGAATTCCACTACTAGGAAAATAATTTTTTTGGCAATACCAGCATTTTTATTAATCTTTTAATAACATATACAGTGTTTATGTTAAAGGATAAAAGATAGATGATTTTCAGTGCAATATTTCAAGGCGCATTTTCTAATGGTAGGATTCAGTCCCAAATTTAGGAAGTTAATACATGTTTATGAGATCAAAGAATCGGCTACAACAAAGTTTTTTCAAAAAGATTTTATTGATTTATTTGACAGAAAGACAATGAGAGAGGGAATACAAGCAGGCTGAGTGGGAGAAGAAGGAGGCTTCCCGCTGAGCAGGAAGCTTGATGCCAGATTGATCCCAGGACCTTGGATCATGACCTAAGCCCAAGACAGATGCTTAACGACTGAGCCACCCAGGCACCCCCAGCTACAACAAATTTTATCATAAGATGGTAAGTTTTTCTTTCACATCAGTTTCCTAAAAATACTTATTGTTATTTCTTGGTGTTTGAAATGACTACCTATATGGTGGCCATGAGAGGAAAAAGTAACTCTTGGATAGGTGTTTAATAAAATACCTCTTGGTTTCAGGAGCATACTCAGATTTTCTCTAAATTAATAAACTTAGCAATATCTATCTAGCAATTAATTAATCTAAATATAGGTTTAGAAATTTACTTCTGAAACGATTTTGTTAAGTAGTTGTTGGGCACTTCTCTTTCTGACTGCCGCTTCTTTTTTGCAGAACAAATCCCTACACTTAGAATAATTAATACCACCATCCTTGGCTTCTTGATTATTTCATAGTGATGATGCTTGAAGATAGAGCTCATCCTTTCCTTGGAGAAACTTCTCAGTCCATGAAATAAAACATCAGTAACACTAGATCTGCATCTAATGGCAGTGTGTTATGAATTAGTATCCCCTTTCCTTTTTTTTTTTTTTTAAGATTTTTAAAAATTTATTCTACAGACAGAGGTCACAAGTAGGCAGAGAGGCAGGCAGATAGAGTGGGGGGGGGGGGGGAAAGCAGGCTCTCTGCTGAGCAGAGATCCTGATGCAGGGCTGGATCCCAGGACCCCAGGATCATGACCTGAGCCAAGGCAGAGACTTTAACCCACTGAGCACCCTTCCCCTTTCCTTTTTGACTTTCCAGGCTGCATGGGAAGAATGGTATGGCGTGGCTAAGGAAAGGTTGAAGCTCAAGAGGATTCCATTATGTTGCTGCATCACTCTGAGGGATTTTGTTTGAGAACAATCTTATATTTTGTTCTGTAAAAACATCATAGTGATTCCTTCATTGATCATTAAATAACAAAATTCTACCCTTCATGTACTATCTCTTCCTGATCAGGAGCCTCCTCTCCATTCTCAGCCTTGATCTGTGTTCCAAAGAGGCAGGATGGAGTAGATAGATTTCTGATTCCTGAAGTTAGACAGATATGGTTCCAACTCTGGCTTCATCACTAATGATTTAGCCTCTGATATATTTCTTCTAGAACTGGCAGAGATGGACACTTTGATTCTTGTTTTTCCAGGGACCTTTGCATTTTAACAGGGATCACAACATTTTATGTAGAATGGGCGTGAGTGGAGAAGAAGAGTAAGGTCTGAAATGCAAATCAATGGAGGTAACTGCCTGAGATAAAACTAATCCCACCTGAATATTGACAGTAAAATGAGACAAGGAGGCAAACAAGTATATTGTTTGCTAAATGTATCATTTTCTGTAAGTGTAGAGTTTATAAGAAACCTCATTGCAAATAAAATGCATTTGTTTTACTAAAAAGATGTTTGAAAAGTAGTATTGAATACTTATTTAAAAAAATCTATAATCTTGAATACCTTCTGTGTTTCTGGTGTTTTATGTACAATAAGTTTTATGATATTACATAGAGGAGGAGACTGAGACTCAAGGACCATAGGAGATGGATTCTTTGTGGGGTCCATTATACCCCATGATTTCTCTTTGTTTGTGGTGTTTATGCACCTAGGTGCTTGAAATACAAAAATGAATAAATCTCTTTGAAAAGGCTTTTAACATACATTAGGTAATAAACAATACCTACAAGCAGAACAGAGTACTTTATTTAAAGTATAAAGAGAGCAAATGCTTATCTAGTATCATTTAAATAATCTTTAAATTACTTTTTGAATCAACGTGCTTACATTCAGGGATGTTTTCTTATTTTTTCCTAGTTCAGTTTACTTGTGCCTTTTTTCTTTTTTCTTTTCCCATCTGAAATGTGTATGGTCTCAAAAGTAATTACTGCTTGAAGAAAGTTTTCATGGATACTAAATGCTACCTAATGGAAGCCATAAGCATAGAGTCTGCTAGCATTTAGAGTGGTATAATACATATGGCAGGTTGAATCAAGTGGGAGAAAAGGTTAATCATTCTTGTAAATTGGTAGTGTTGCTGGAGGTGGATTAATATGCTTTTTGAATCCCTTATGTGCTGTAAAGCTCCTTGATCACAGTCACTATAGTCATGTTTTAGGTTTTGAATTAGAGGTGTCTCCTGTGGTCAGCTGGACCAACTCCCTTAATCTCTCTGGCTGTATTAGGTGATAGTTTTCTCATTTCAATATACGATCTGTGTTATAAGAAGTGTTGACAGTACCAAACTAAATGTGGGCACCCAGAAAATGGAAGAATCTTTCTACTGATGATGAATCAAAGCTCTTTTCATTGTGAATGTAGTCCTTTCCCTAGGTAATGCAGGAACATTATGAAAAGTAGAGTGTTCTCTTGTGCCTTTGGAACATGGAGTGGTCTCAACCTGTCAGCTCACTGGCAGAGCAGGTTTTGTCCAGACACCAAAGAACAAAATGTGAAATTGGCACCAGCCAGCCTCTCCGTTGCACAGGATATTCCTGTTAAAATTTGACAACCAGAACATTTTACAATTTGAAATTATTGTCATCTGGTTTTCTTTAGTTTCTTCTTTGGGAACGAAAGCTTTGAGAAGCTTGTTAAAAAATCTGGACCTCTGATGGTGAGGCCTAACTAGAGCTATCGAGTCATCCATCAACAAACAGTGACCAAAGTTTACCACTCCCTCAAGTGCTGTACAAAGCACCCAGACACATCTCAGTGGCCCTGCCTCTTCACTGTATTTATAGTACTTTTTTTCTAAATGTAACTGGAGCTCTGGTAAAGACAAGGCATTGATCCGAGTCTGCAGTAAACAAAGTTGACTGGGCTGACCCCTTCTGTTCCCAGAATTATTTTGTCCCAAGTAGTCATTTTCTCAGTGCCATGAAACTGAGCTCTGTCATCTATCTATCCACTTAATATAGTCCTTGCTGCTTTGACCTCTGGTGAGGAAACTGATATAAGACACTGGAATATGTCTGGTTCTTTGGGTTAAGTGCAGATGATGATATGAATACAATTGAAGATGAAGCCAAAAGTTGAAAAGGCAGTTCTAAATAGATTAAATAAGACAGAGGGTATTTGAAAAATCAGATAGAAAAGGTAGAACTTGATGCAACCAGCAATGCAGGGCTTCTGAAAGTTTTCCAATAGGTGATGGATTGATTTTTTTTTTTTTTAAAAGAACATGACTGACAACTGTATACCAGATAAAATTATACAGGTGACTGGGGCTGCGTGGGTGGCTCAGTCAGTCAGGCGTCTGCCTTCAACTCAGGTCAGATCCTAGAGTCTTGGGATCGAGCCCTGAATCAGGCTCCCTGCTTAGTGGGGAGTCTGCTTCTCCCTCTGCCGCTCTCCCTCGTGTTCCCTCTTTGCTATCTCTCTGTCAAATAAATAAATAAAAAATAATCTTAAAAAAAATCTATACAGATGACTGTATACACGAGATCCAATGATAACACTAACTTTGTAGGCCACTGACTGTGTTTTGGGCTCACACTCTAGAAATTAAGTTAGAAAATAAAAAGTAATCTGAAGTCATTTTAAATGAGATTCACAAAATATTGGAACTGGAAGGTGTCTTTACAGGATTAGTCAACACCTCTGAGTACCTAGTATGTAGCAAGCACTGTTTTTATGGGCCCGAAGCAAAAAAAAAGCTAAGAAGAATCAAAAGGCAATGTGAGAGATATGGAAATGGTTCATTACAAATTGAAAGGAGATATGCTATTAAATAGATCATAAAAATGTAACTTTTCAAAAACAGAACTTGGAGCAAAAACCTTGCTTGAAGATATTGAAGAGAGTGTCAACAATGAACTAGTCTCTGGATTGGGTTTTGAATGTTGGAAATTATTCAGATAGGGAAGAGGTCAAGGGCATACAGCAGAAGGAACATCTTGCATGTGAGAACAAGCACAACATGTCTAAGGGATTGCAAAAGAGATTTTTTATTTTAAACTGGAGTATAGAGTATAAGTTGCCAAATGGTAGAAAATACAGCATAAAGGGTAGGTTGGAATAACAGTATAAAGTGGTCTTGTATTTCCTCTGAGGAAAGATTGATGTTTCCTGCAAAATGGATTACTTATGAATGTTCTAAAATAGAGACTCTTGTGTAAGGCTTAACAAATTCTAAATCAGAGTTGTAGTAGGCACATGGCTTACTGGTGAAAATTTCTGTATTTTGTTTTCCAGGTTAGACACTGTTAAAATTCTTTAACATTTCTTTTTCCTAAGTAAGGACATCTGGTGAAAATGCATGATCCATTTGATCTTGGAAAGTTTTGCCTTAACTTTTTTTCTTTTTAAAATATAAATTCTAATCATAAAGTTTGGATGCTTGAATACCTGCTTATATTCTTTCTTTGATATAATAGGGCTAATTGGGATGTCTTCTTTAATTTGAGAAATACAATGATTGGTTTCTCATATTGGTCATTTCATGAGATTGATGAATTCTAGGCTCATTGCATAAGAATCATCTGAATGACTTGTTAAGAATAATCCTCACAGATTCTGATTCAGCAGGAATGAGGAGATATCCAGGAACATGTATATTAAATAGTATATTAAATACTCCAGAGATTATAGTATGCAGCTAGATGTAGAAAGTATAGTTCTGTGTTCTGCCAGGAATATAGAGGGATCACAGATTCCATAAAAGGAGATTGGGAAAGATTCCTGGTAATTCAGATCCTATAGGCGGATAACTTTTGGAAAGAAAGAAAGAAAGTTCAGAGTTCTGGTTGAAGTTATTTTTTTATTCATTCATTCATTAATTCAATAAATTGTTTATTCACCTACCCATTTAACAATGGGTATTTCTTGAAGTCTAATATGTTCCAGACATAGTATATTGTGGTGGCACAGAAACGAAGGACATTAACCCTGTGATTAGAGGCAATATCAGATATAGGTGATAGGAATGAAGAGAATAATAATTGAGTGTTAAGTGTTATATAGATAAGTAAGCAATAAGAATTTGTAGTAGGTATGAACAGACACTTCTCCAATGAAGACATACAAATGGCTATCAGACACATGAAAAAATGTTCATCATCACTAGCCATCAGGGAGATTCAAATTAAAACCACATTGAGATATCACTTTACACCACTTAGAATGGCCAAAATTAGCCAGACAGGAAACAACATGTGTTGAAGAGGATGTGGAGAAAGGGGAACCCTCTTGCACTGTTGGTGGGAATGAAAATTGGTGCAGCCACTTTGGAAAACAGTGTGGAGATTCCTCAAGAAATTAAAAATAGAGCTTCCTCATAACTGTGCAATTGCACTACTGGGTATTTACCCAAAGATACAGAAGTAGTGAAAAGAAGGGCCATCTGTACCCCAATGTTTATAGTAGCAATGGCCACGGTTGCCAAACTGTGGAAAGAACCAAGATGCTCTTCAACGGATGAATGGATAAGGAAGATGTGGTCCATATGCACTATGGAGTATTATGCCTCCATCAGAAAGGATGAATACCCAACTTTTGTATCAACATGGATGGGACTGGAAGAGATTATGCTGAGTGAAATAAGTCAAGCAGAGAGAGTCAAGTATCATATGGTTTCACTTATTTGTGGAGCATAACAAATAGCATGGAAGACAAGGGGAGTTAGAGAGGAGAAGGGAGTTGAGGGAAATTGGAAGTGGAGGTGAGCCATGAGAGACTATGGACTTTGAAAAACAATCTGAGGGTTTTGAAGTGGCGGGGTGGGGTGGGAGGTTGGGGGAACCAGGTGGTGGATATTGGAGAGGGCACAGATTACATGGAGCACTGGGTGTGGTGCAAAAACAATGAATACTGTTATGCTGAAATTAAATTTAAAAAATTTAAAAAAAAAGAATTTGTAGTAGGCATAACAGAGAAGACCATTCATAATCTTCCATAAGGTCTTTTTTTCTTTCAAAGCCTGAGTTATCAGTTAACACGCTATTGCCAGATATATATCTTCAGACTCAAACTCATCATATTTATTCTCAAACCAGTTATTTCCCTCTGTTTCTTATTTTAGTAAAAGGCATCACTTGAATCCTGATTGACCCCCCAAAACCAAACAAACATACAAAAAAACCTGAGAGTCATTCTTCACCCTTCTCTCCTCCCCTAAACTCCATCTGAAACAATCCCTAAGACCTGTCACAATTATACAATATATACATTTGTCCACTCTTCTGCATCCATTGTCATACCCTTTCCATTTTTTCTTCAGATGTGATAGCCCCATTCACTTTCTTCCTGATACCAGTATCATTTCTCTCTTACTCATTCTCTTCATTACAACTTAAATCTCACTTGACTGATGTAGTCCTTTGATAGTGTTTACTCAGTAGCCCTGAATTTTTGAATTATCTATTTATTAAAAATAATATTTTTTTGAGGGAGAGAGACAGAGTAGGGTGTGCATGGGGGGAGGGGCAGAGGAATAGGGAGAGAGAGAACCTTAAACAGGTTCCACACTCAGCACAGAGCCTGCCAGGGACAGGGTGGTGGGGGTGCTCAATCTCATGATCCTACAATCATGACACCGAGTTCATGACCTGAGCTGAAATCAAGAGTCTGATGCTAAACCAACTGAACTACCCAGGGGACCCACTCTGAGTTTTTAAAATGATCTCTCTTACCCCTGAACTTTCTCCAGGCTATGCCATTAATTTGGATAATTCTTTAACCATTTAGTCCTTGGCTAATGCATCCTCATCATTTAAATTTCAAAATAAACATTGAATCTCTGTTGCATGACATCCATTTGAGATTAAATTCTCTTTCTGTACATTCTCTTGAAACCTGGCTGTCAGTTATCCATGAGACTTAGTTATTTTTTATAGTTTATTTTTCCTACTGCACTGTAAACTCCTGTGAACAATCTCTTCATGTACCAGTGTTGTAAGTGCTCAATAAATATTCTCTTAGAAAGTTAAGGTACTTTTAGATTCACCTTGGGTGATAATTAGAATAAACTCAACATTTTAGGAAACTTTATGGACTAATAGCAGGAGGCTTAATCAGATCATCACATTTTCAATCATATTTTATTCTAGGGAGTGTGCATTAGAAAAAAAAAAAAAAGAGGAAACTGTCTTTCCTCAGAAGAAAGGGTTCTCTTCTCTTTGAATATGTATATATTTTTTACTAGAGGTTTTGGTGCCCGAGGGCTGACCCACCTGAGGTCCCCATTGTTAACATCTGTAGTGTATCTACTGGGTTGGGGTCTCTTTTCATACTTAACAGAAATGTCATACTGCTTTCATGTAGTTTCTTCTTTTTCTTCTCCATCTTAAGATCATCCTGCTCTGCTCCTTTGCTTTTTCCTGATATCTTCTTTCACCACTTAATATGGCCTGGAAAGCCTATGCAGTGATGCTAAAGGAATAGTAAAAAATAGAAGTATGCATGGTAGATATGTCCTTTAGAGAATTTCTCTTTCCAAGTAAATACTTTTTTTTTTTTTCCTTTGGAAAGTATTCCTTCTTCCACCCTTTAGATCTTAAAAAAATATTCCATAAGGCCTGTCAATTAAACCTGCTCCTGGGACAGATTATAAACTATAAAAGATCTAGGAAGGAAATTTGAAATACAAGGAAATGTGTAGAAAGGCACAAGGCAAGTGGCAGAAAAACTCCAAGGGTTTGGACTCTCAGTTAAACACCCCACAGATTGACTCTTTTTAGCATGTTTTTTGATATGAAAAGTAAAATTATATCTCTCACCTAATAACATATTTTGAAAAGAAACTGCAGTGCTTACTGATTTGGGCTAAGGTGGAAAGAGTCACAGGAGTGAGCCCTACCACATTTTCATCATGATTTTAATCGTGGATGAAATGCAACAGAAGGTAAGACAAAGCAACACCAGCACTCGCTGAATAGTAAGAAGGTACAAGATCTGTGACCAGTGAAAATTCTTTGCAAGCTGCAAATAATACTTTTATTTGAGGAGATGTTAAAAGTAAAGTTCCTTTTCCATTGTTTTTCACCCTTGCTATCTTTGGTGACTTTAAAAGTGAAAAAGACAATTGAAGTTGAACAGAACAGGAAGTATATCTACATATTTTCAAAAACAAAACAAAACTGAGACAAACAGAAAAAAACAATTGTTCAAGTGTCCTTTTAACTTTGGTCTAAATTGAGATACGCAGAAATTTGTGGCATGATATATTGATATATTTGGAAATTGAAAGACGAGTTTAATTTTTGGCTTAGCGACCACAAGTGTCATATTTTAAGTCTCGACTTCTTCACCTGAAAAATGGGAATAATTATAATGGAGAACACTTGTGAAAATTACAGAAAATGACATAAAATATCTGCAGTTAAGTACCTAGTCTGGCCAATAAAGTAATTGCTTCTTTAATATTTTTGAGGGCTATTATTATCTGGGAACTATGGTAGAGTGAGTTATTATGATCAGAAATTCAATTTAAAATTACTGCATGTTATTCTAGTACATGCAAAACAATGCTTTTCTATGTAGAGGCAAGCATGCATTTGTTAGAATATTTTAATTTTCTCTGGAAGAACAGAAAAAGAAAACCTACCACAAAAGAAGAGCAGAAGCAAAAGCTCTTTTTAAATTTGCTTTTTAAATTATTTATTTTATCATTAATAATTTCTTACAGTGAAAGATTTGGTTAAGGAGTTTGAAATATATTTATGGTTGAATAAAAGGTCAAAGACAGGAAGAATAAAACTACAAAATATAAAACATGTTGTAATATAATAGACTACAATGAGTATTTCTCTCGATATTTTGGGCACTTTTAAGACAAGAGGCAGATACTTTAAAATTAATTATAAACATATGAATATATACAATAAATAATTGGTTTGTTTGAAATATGGAAAGTGTGCTCAATTGTGAAGAAATAATATTTTCAGCTATGAGGTTAGAATTGGCCTAAAGTACTTTACTAAGCTGGGAAATCCATTCACAAGGGAAAAGAAGCAGTCCCAACAAGAGTTAAATAAAGTAATTTAAACATTTATGACAAAAAAAAACCTACTAAGTGAGATAAACTGTTCAAACATTAGAGTACCTAGCTATACTGGAGACATATAAATGGTTCAGAGATTAAGTATATTTCTCAGAATAACACAAAATGAATCCATTTCAATGACAAAACAAAGTAAACAACTAAAATTATACAAATTTTAAACATACCAAGGAAAGGCAGTATAATACATACATATAAGTAATTTGTATCTGAAAATGTTATGATAACCTTGAAGATAAAACTATGTAGACAGAGAAAAAGGATACCATAAATGTTTGGTATATGACTAAATCATGCAAATAACTTTTAGCTTTTTCTATTTGTTTAAAAATCATGAGGTAGAATATAAAATGGCTGAGATGCAATCTCTTCTGTAGTTTTTCCACTTAAAAAGAAATCAGTGTGTGCTGGATATTGCATAGAACTGGGGTTCCTGAAAAATAGATTCTGTTCTTACCTAGAAGACCTTGCCTTACCTTGCCTTCCAGAAGACAAATCAAGACCAAAGTAGATTTTATACTTGATGTAAGCGTATGGCTCAAGGTCTCAGGAAAGAATGCAGTGAAAAATAACTGGTGTGGTATATGGACTTCTTTTGCCTAGAAGCTTTTGGTATACAGGGCTTAGAAAAAAGCTGGCCAAAAAGGCTAGCCAAAAGGTCCACTCTGCCCACTTCTACTCCAAGGCCAAAACTTAATACTGAATATTACTCTTTTCAAGTTGAGGAAATGTCAACATGTTCCAAGTTATAAGAAAAACACAGTGAAAGAACAGTGTGTTTGTGTATGTTTATGTGTGTGTGTACAGACATATATGTACATGGGGGTAAGGAGAAAGTAAGAAATAGGTTGGGGGCGAGAGACAAGGGTGGGGAAAGAAGAGAGGGGAGAAAGGATGGAAGACGGAGAAAAAGAAGCAGCAAGCAAGCTGAATATTTACCCATTTACCTACAAAGATGTATATTCCAGGCTTCCTTATTTCTCTACTTTTCTAGGACTTGGGAATTGCAAAAGACAGGCATAGAAAGACCTTAACTTCATGGTTTAACTAAATGTTTCTGCCTTGATAAAACATAGCAGTTCTTCTTTTTTAGAATGAGGCAAGAAAGGAATAGGAGAGAAGACTGAGCAAATCTGTAGCAATAGGAGAGAAGACTGTAGCAAATCTTCACACAAGTTTTTATTCTTAGGTTTTTGTTAAGGGCTGAATGTTTGTGTCTCCCCCAGAATTTGTACATTGAAATCTAATCCCCAAATATATGTGGAGATGGCGCCTTTGTGAGCTAATTAGGTCCTGGAGATGGAGCCCTTATGAATAGGATTAGTGCCTTTTTAAGAAGAGACCAGAGAGCTACCTGAATCTCTTTTTGCCATGTAAGGACACAGATGGAGTTGACAGTCTACAGCCTAGTACAGGGGTCTTGTCAGGAACCCTGCCATGCTAACACCATGACCTTGGACTTCTAGCCTTTAGAAGAGTGAGAAATAAAATTATATTGTTTAGAAACCACCCAGTCTATGTATGGTACTTTGTTAGGGCAGTTCCAATCGACTAAGCCAATTCTTTTTCAAGACTTTGCTTATATCTACGATTTAAAAAAATACATAATTTTCCTTATTTGTGGAAATAGAATATTTTGATGAAAATATAAATTCTTGGAGGTTTTATTCAATTTATTCATCTTATTGAATTATTTATTCAATAAAATTATTCAAAATAATTTATTGAATTATTTATTGAATAAATATTCAAATTTATTCAATTTATTCATTTATTGCATGTCTACCATGTGTCAGATAGTATTTTAGGCTGTGGATGATATTGAGAGATAATTCTTTGTAGGTTTCTTCTGTTTCTCCATATCTTGTGAGCAGAGATACTAACAGATTTTATTCCAGACTGCCTTTTCAAAAACGTTTATATAGCAAATAGACTTGGAAAATAGATAGTGCCTCTATCCAGAACAAAGGAAAGGTTTGTGGTATAATAAAAATAATGATTCTATCCAGGCAAAGGGCAGGTTTGCGTATAGCCCATTATAAAAGATTAATTTTTTAATCTTAATGTTCCTCATCTGAGATACAAATTCATTATATACACATTATCTACTGGGGCCACACTGCATTGTTGCTGTGGAATTTGAGAAGCAAGGATAATTGTTGTGTGTTTGAGTTTATGCTTTTTCCTGTGCAGTGAGTAATAGAATCCAATGTCTTAGACCAGGAATCTTGTATCTTCTGAGAACCTCCATGAAACTGTGGCAAGCTAGTTTGTTAGATGGCATATAGGATAAAATCTCAGATCCTTTACAATTCTTGATAGATAGAAGAGTAAACAAGACAGCATCCCTCTTCCTTTAGCTTAAATTGTAATTGGAAGTTGACAACTCTATTGGGATTGATTCGTGATAATAAACAAGTGATCTATAATTTCACTTCAGATGAGAGTTTGAACAACATTTTTTTTTTTAAATATATACTGGAATTCATTCAGCAAGTATTTTTTACTAAGAGCCATTCTTTTCTTTTTTTTTTTTTTAAGATTTTATTTATTTTTTTGTCAGAGAGAGAAGAGTGAGAATGAGCACAAGCAGACAGAGTGGTAGGCAGAGGCAGAGGGAGAAGCAGCCTCCCTGCTGAGCAAGGAGCCCGATATGGGACTCGATCCCAGGACACTGGGATCATGACCCGAGCCGAAGGCAGCTGCTTAACCAACTGAGCCACCCAGACGTCCCAAGCTTGAATAACATTTAACTGGTAAGTGCTATGAGGGGGGGGGAAAAAAAAAAGGCAGGGACAGCTTGACTTCTGGAATGCCAGAGTAAGGACCTCCAAATATCTGCTCCTCTCTGGAAGTAATGACAGCACTGACAAAACTGTCAAAATCATATTTTTAGAACTCTAGAAATTAACTCCAATCTTTCAATAATCAGGAAATGGTCATCAAAGAATAATGGTCGAATCTTGACAAGAATAGCAAGACTCGTAGGGCTTTAACTTGCTCTAATCTCACTCCCATTTTTTTCTTAACTCTGTGTTAGTTTTGAAAACCAAAGGCTTCACAACTGTTATCGCACAACTGCTATTTAAATGCAAAGAGGAAAAATAATGAAAAAGACGGAACAGAGTATCTGAGAACTGTGGGACAATTTCAAGAGGTATAACATATACATGATGGGAATACCAGATGGCCAGGGAAGAAGAAATGGAAGAGATGTTTGAAACAACAATGACTGAGAATTTCCCAACATTTATGAAAGACACCAAACCACAGATCCAGGAAACTCAGAACAGCAAGAAGAGTAAATATAGAAAAATGTACACCTGGGCATATCATATTCAAACTGCATAAAGTTAAGGACAGGGAAAATCTTAAAAGAATCAAGAGGGAAAAACACCTAACCTGTGGAAAGATAATGTAAGAACTACATTGAACATTTATTTAGAAACCATACAAGCAAGAATGGAGTGAAACAGAATATTTAGCATTGAGAGAAAAAAAAAATCCCACCAACCTAAAATTCTGTATCTAGAAAAATTATCCTACAAAAGTGAGGGAGAAATAATGACCAACAAAAAGTTGGGGAATTTGTGACCAATAGATCTGCCTTGCAAGAAATTTTAAAAGAAGTTCTTCAGGGGCACCTGGGTGGCTCAATTGGTTAAGTGTCTGACTCTTGATTTCAGCTCAGGTCATGATCTCAGGGTCCTGGGTTGGAGCCCCACCTTGGGCTCTGTATTCAACAAGGAGTCTGCTTGAGATTTTCCCCATCTCCCTCTGCCCTCCCCTGCCTCCCTCTGCACACTCTCTCTCTCACTCAAATAAGTGAATAAATCTTTTTAAAAAAAAATTTTCCATTGTATATATGAACCACCTCTTCCTTCTTTACCCATTCATCTGTTGAAAATTACTCAGCCATCAGAAAAGATGAATACCTACCATTTGCATCAGCATGGATGGAACTACAGGGTATTGTGCTAAATGAAATAAGTCAAGCAGAAAGACAATTATCATATGGTTTCACTCATATGTGGAATATAAGAAATAGTGCTGAGGACGATAGGGGAAGGGAGGGAAAACTGAACGGGAAGAATTCAGAGAGGGAGACAAACCATGAGACACTCTGGACTCTGAGAAACAAACAGGGTTAAAGAAGGGAGGGAGTGAGGAGAGGGCATAACTGATAGATGGGTATTAAGGAGGACATGTGATGTGATAAACATTGGGTGTTATATGCAACTAATGAACCATTGACCACTACATTAAAAACTAATGATGTACTATATGTTGGCTAATTGAACATAATAAAAAAAGTTTATAAAGAAAGAAAATGATAAACATCTGAATCTTGTATTTATATAAACAAAGGAAGAGAGAAAAGGAAAAAGTAAGGTCATGTTAGTAACTTGAAATCAGCCACAATGGAAATATTTATGTCAACGGAATTGGCAAAGATTAAAATTAGAGCCACAGAGCTATAATTCTCACACCAAAGTGGTTTGTTAAACATTAACCAATACTTAATGTAATACAAGACTTATTTTTTCTTAGGATGATTGCCTTTCAGAACAAAATGTGAATTTTACTTTTAAGTCTGATTTTTATCAGTCATGTTAATTGGAATTCATCTCCAAATTATAGCAGTAAGTAATGGGTTGCTATATTTATAATTTAATAATGAATTCTTACCTTTTCCCCAAGTCTTAAGTTTTTAATACAATTGTTTTTATTGTAATTATCACTTTTGTTGACCTCCCTTTTCTCCTCCTTCCTCTTCTTTCTTTTTCCTCTTCCTTCTCTTCCTCTTCTTCCTCCTTTTCTTCATCTTCCCTCTTCATGTTTTCCACCCTCTCCTCCTCCTCCTTCTTTCATCAAGAGACAGTAATATGAAGATATTATATCTGGGACTTTCAGCTATACGCATTTTTTAAAACAGAATTTTTGCCTACATCTTTTTAAGTGTTTATTTTAACTAAAAAATGCATTCACACTATGCAAACATCAGAAATTATAAAAATACAGTGAATAGGTTCCTTTTTTGTTCTCAGTGTTCACTCAGTTTCTATTCTCTCCCTCTACAGAGTAACTCTTGTCATTACTTTTGTTTCCTACAGACTTTATATTTTTTTAAATGCATGTACAAACCAATGTAAATAGCTAATTTTTCTCTCCTTAAAAAAAACAAAAACACCCTTAAATGTTATATTGGATACCATGCACCTTGCCTTTCCATTTATTACATGTTGAGATAGTTCCATACAAGTATATAAGGAGTTTATGTTTGTTACAACTGCATAGTATTCAAGTGTGTGTATGTGTGTGTATATATATATATATATATATATATATATATATACTATAACCTACTACTACTATTTTTTAATTGACACTCTATCTTTCCATTTGCTATAGTCAGCCCCTTACTCTCATTCTTTTCTTTTTTGATTTTTTAAAAATTTCTTTTCAGCATAACAGAATTCATTGTTTATGCACCACACCCAGTACTCCATGCAATACATGCCCTCCATAATACCCACCATCTGGCTCCCCCAACCTCCCACCCCCCGCCCCTCCAAAACCCTCAGAATGTTTTTCAGAGTCCATAGTCTCTCATGGTTCACCTCCACTTCCAATTTCCCTCAACTCCCTTCTCCTCTCTAACTCCCCTTGTCTTCCATGCTATTTGTTATGCTCCACAAATAAGTGAAACCATATGATACTTGACTCTCTCTGCTTGACTTATTTCACTCAGCATAATCTCTTCCAGTCCCATCCATGTTGATACAAAAGTTGGGTATTCATCCTTTCTGATGGAGGGATAATACTCCATAGTGTATATGGACCACATCTTCCTTATCCATTCGTCCATTGAATGGCATTTTGGTTCTTTCCACAGTTTGGCGACCGTGGTCATTGTTGCCATAAATGTTGGGGTACAGATGGCCCTTCTTTTCACTACTTCTGTATTTTTGGGGTAAATACCCAGTCGTGCAATTGCACGGTCATAGGGAAGCTCTGTTTTTAATTTCTTAAGGAATCTCCACACTGTTCTCCGAAGTGGCTGCACCAACTTGCATTCCCACCATCAGTGCAAGAGGGTTCCCCTTTCTCCACATCCTCTCCAACACACGTTGTTTCCAGTCTGGCTAATTTTGTCCATTCTAACTGGTGTAAGGTGGTATCTCAATGTGGTTTTAATTTGAATCTCCCTGATGGCTAGTGATGATGAACATTTTTTCATGTGTCTGATAGCCATTTGTATGTCTTCATTGGAGAAGTGTCTGTTCATGTCTTCTGCCCATTTTTTGACATGATTACCTGTTTTGTGTGTGTTGAGTTTGAGAAGTTCTTTATAGATCCTGGATATCAACCTTTTGTCTGTACTGTCATTTGCAAATATCTTCTTCCATTCCGTAGGTTGCCTCTTTGTTTTGTTGACTGTTTCCTTTGCTGTGCAGAAGCTTTTGATCTTGATGAAGTCCCAAAAGTTCATTTTTGCTTTTGTTTCCTTTGCCTTTGGAGACATATCTCAAAAGAAGTTGCTGTGGCTGATATCGAAGAGGTTACTGCCTATGTTCTCCTCTAGGATTCTGATGGATTCCTGTCTCACATTGAGTTCTTTTATCCATTTTGAGTTTATCTTTGTGTATGGTGTAAGAGAATGGTGGAGTTTCATTCTTCTACATATAGCTATCCAATTTTTCCAGCACCATTTATTGAAAAGACTGTAAAAGAAATGAAATCTTGCCATTAGCGATGATGTGGATGATGTGGATGGAACTAGAGGGTATTATGCTTAGCAAAATAAGTCAGTCAGAGAAAGAAAACTATCATATGATCTCCCTGATATGAGGAAGTGGAGATGTAACATGGGGGGTTTGAGGGGTAGGAAAAGAATAAATGAAACAAGATGGGATTGGAAGGGACACAAACCATAAAAGACTCTTAATCTCACAAAGCAAACTGAGGATTGCTGGGGTGAGGGCGGTCATGAGAGGGGGGTGGGGTTATGGACTTTGGGGAGGGTATGCTATGGTGAGTTCTGTGAAGTGTGTAAACCTGTTGATTCACAGACCTGTTCTGGAGATAAAAATACATTATATGTTTATAAAAAAATTTTTTTAAAATTTAATAATAAAAAAAAGAAATAGCGTATCAAAATAGACTAAAAAAACCCAAGATTCATCTATATGCTGCCTACAAGATTTTCATTTTAGACCTAGACACCTGAAGATTGAAAGTGAAAAGATGGAGAACGATGGAGCATGTCTATTAACATCAAAAGAAAGCCATAGTAGCCATACTTATATCAGAAAAACTAGATTTTTAAAACAAAGAATATAACAAGAGATGAAGAGGGGCATTACATCATAATTAAAGGGTCTACCCAACACGAAGAACAAAAAATTACAAATATTTATGCCCCCAACTTGGGAGCACCCAAATATATAAATCAATTAATGACAAACATAAAGAAACCTATTAAAAATACAATAATAGTAAGGAATTTTAACACACCACTTACAGCAATGAACAGATGATTTAAGCAGAAAATCAACAAGGAAACAATGGCTTTGAATGACACAGTAGGCTGGTGGGACTTAGCAGTTATACGAAGACTATTTCATTCTAAAGTAGCAGAATACATATTTTTCTCAAATGCACATGAAACATTCTTCAGAATAGATCACACACTGGGTCACAAATCAGCCCTCAACAAGTACAAAAATATTGAGAGTATACAATGCATATTTTCACACCACAATGTTATGAAACTTGAAGTCAAGCACAAGAACAAACTTGGAAAGACCATAAATGGGTTAACCGAGAAATTAAAGCAAGAAAGAAAAAATACATGGAAGCAAATGAAAATGAAAACATGACAAACAAAACCTTTGGGATGCAGCAAAGGCAGTCCTAAGAAGGAAGCATATTGTGATGCAGGTCAAAATCAAGATGCAAGAAAAATCTCAGGCGTCTGCGTGGCTCAATCAATAAGCGTCTGCCTTTGGCTCAGGTCATGATCTCAGGGTCTTGGGATCGAGTCCCGCATCTGGCTCCCTGCTCAGTGGGAAGCCTGCTTCTCCCTCTCTTACTTCCCCTGCTTGTGTTCCCTCTCTTGCTCTGTCAAATAAATGAATAAATAATCTTTAAAAAAAACTAAAAAAGAAAAGTCTCAAATATACAAACTAACTTTACACCTAAAGGAGTTAGCAAAGGGACAGCAAATAAAGCCTAAAACCAGCAGAAGAGAAATAATAAAGATTAGAGCAGAAATAAATGATATAGAAACAAACAAACAACAACAACAAAAAACAACACTAGAAATGAAACTAAGAAATAGTTCTTTGAATGAATTAATAAAATTGATAAACCCCTAGCCACACTTAAAGAATCCAAATAAATAAAATCATGAATGAAAGAGAGTAGATCACAAACAACACCACAGAAATACAAATGATTATAAGGGAATATTATGAAAAATTATATGCCAACCACTGGGAAATCTAGAAGAAATGAAGAAGCTTCTAGAAGCATGCAAACTACCAAAACTGAAACAGGAAGAAATAGGTAATTTGATCATACCCAGAACCAACAAAGGGATTAAATCTGTAACCAAAAATTTCCCAACAAACAAAAGCTTAGAGCCAGGTGGCCTCTCGGGGGAATTCTACCAGACATTTGAAGAAAAATTAGTACTTATTCTTCTCAAACTGTTCTAAAAAAAAACTCTAGAAAAAATAAAAACTCATTCTATGAGGCCACCCATGACCTTAATTCCAAAACCAGACAAAAACTCCACTAAAAAGAATTATAGGCCAATATCCATGGTGAACATGGATGCGAAAATTCTCAGCAAGATACCTAGGAATAAACCTAACCAAAGAGGCAAAAGATCTCTACTCTGAAAACTATAGAACACTTTTGTAAGAAATAAAAAATAACACAAAGAAGTGGGGAAATATTCCATGCTCATGGATTAGAAGAACGAACAAACAAACATTAAAATATCTACATTACCCAAAGCAATCTACACATTTAATGCAATCCCTATCAAATATCAATAGCGTTTTTCAAAGAGCTACAACAACCAATCCCAAAATTTGTATGGTACCACAAAAGATCCCAAATAGCCAAAGCATTCTTGAAAAAGAAAAGCAAAGCTGGAGGTGCATGCGTGATTCAGTTGGATAGTGTCCGGCTCTTGGTCTCAGCTCAGGTCATGATCTCAGGGTTGTGAGATCAAACCCTGTGTGTCAGACTCTACACTCAGTGCACTCTGCTTGAAATGCTCTTCCTCTCTTCCTATTTGTTTATTTATTTTTTATAAATAAAGATTAAATAAAGATTATTTCTATAAATAAATAAATAAATAAATAAATAAAATCTTTAAAAAAAAAAAGGAGAAAAGCAAAGCTGGAGCATCACAATTCCAGATTTCAAGCTATATTACAAATCTATAGTCAACAAACCAGCATGGTACTGGCACAAATACAGACACATAGATCAATGGAACAGAGTAGAAAACCCAGAAACTGACCCTTAACTCTGTGGTCAACTAATATTCAAAAAAGCAGGAAAGAATATCTTATGGAAAAAAGACAGTCTCTTCAACAAATGGTGTGGGGTAACTGGACACCAACTTGCAAAAGAATGAAACTGGACCACTTTATTACAACATATGCAAAATAAATTCAAAATGGATGAAAGACCTAAATGTGAAACAAGAAACCATCAAAATCATAGAGGAGATCACAGGCAGCAACCTCTTTGACATTGGTCATAGCAACTTACATTGTCAGAGGTAAGGGAAACAAAAGTAAAAATGAACTACTGGGACTTCATCAGGATAAAAATCTTCTTCACAGTGAGGAAACAATCCATAAAACTAAAAGGGGACTTAATGAATGGGAGAAGATTTTTGCAAATGACATATCTGATATGAGGTTGGTATCCAAAATCTATAAAGAATTTATCAAACTCAACACCCAAAAAAACAAATAATCCAATTAAAAACTGGGCAGAAAACATGAATAGACATTTTTCCAAAGAAGATATCTAGATGGCTAACAGATCCATGACAAGATGCTCAGCATCATTCATCATCAGGGAAATACAAATCAATACCTCACACAAGTTAGAATGAATAAAATTAACAACAGAAGAAACAACAAGTGTTGGTAAGGATTCAGAGAAAGGGAAACCCTCTTGCAGTGTTGGTAGGAATGCAAACTGGTATAGCCACTCAGAAAACAGTTTGAAGGTTCCTCAAAAAGTTAACAATAGAACTACCCTATAACCTAGTGATCACACTACTAAGTATTTACCCAAAGGATACAAAAATACAGATTGATAAGGGTGCATGTACCCTGATGTTTATAGCAGCATTATCAACAATAACCAAACTGTGGAAAGAGCCTGAATATCCACTGAATGATGAATGGATAAAGAATATTTGGGATATATATATATATATATATATATATACACACACACACACACACACACACACACACACACACACTCTCCATCAAAAGGAATGAAATATTGCCATTGGCAAAGACATGGATGGAGCTAGAATGTATTGCACAAGTGAAATAAGTCAGTCAGTGACAGACAAATACCATATGATTTCTCTCACATGGGGAATTTAAGAAACAAAACAGATGAACATATGGGCTGGGTGGGGGGGAAGAGAGGGAAACAAACCCTAGGAGACTCTTTACAATAGGGAGAAAACAAGGTTGATGGTGTGTGGGGGTGGGGGATGGGTTACACTGGCAATGGATATTAAGGAGAGGAATTTTTGTGTTGAGCACTGTTATATGTAAGTGATGAATTGCTAGATTCTACCCCTAAAAATAATATTACACTATATGTTAACAAAATAGAATTTAAATAAAAAATTTGAAAAAGAAAAAAGAAGTATCATAATCTTGAAAAAAGAAAATATACATATATATATATATATAATGGAATATTATTCAGCAATATAAAAGAAGGAAATCCTGCCTTTTTCATCAACATAGACGGACACTGATGGTATTATGTGATGTGATATAAGGCAGACAAAGAAAGATAAATACTGTATGATACCACTCTATGCAGAGTCTAAAAAAAGCTGAAATCAGAAAGAAATAGAGTAGAATAATGGTTGCCAGAAGATGGGAGTGGGGAAAATGGGGAGGATTGGCCAAAGGGTATAAAGTTCCATATATTAGAGGAGTTAAGTTCTAGGAATCTAATTACAACATCATCACTATGAATAACAGTACTATACTATATACTTGGAAGTTTTTAAGAGAGTAGATATTAAATATTATCTCATGCACATACAAAATGGTAATTATGTAAAGTGATGGAGGTACTAACTAACCTTATTGTGGTAATCATTTTGTAACATATACAAGCATCAAATTATCACATTACAAATGTTAAACTTCCTTGTGCTATAAATCTTCCTTGTGTCAATAATATTCAACAAAGGTGGGAGGGAAAAAAGAAAATAAAGAAAAAAAAAAGTCAATCATACATTTACCATAGGATCCAACAATCCAAGTCCTGCATATTTCCTCGAGAGAATGAAAACATAGGTCCACACAAAACCTTTTACACAGATGTTTATAATGGATTAATTCATAACAGCCAAAAACTAGAAAGAAGCCAAACACCCATCAACCGGTAAATAAACAAAGCATGGTATTCAAAGAGATTCTCAGCAATGAGATAATTGAGCAATAAATAGAACTAAAGTACTGATGATGGGATAATATGAATGAACCTCAAAGACACTATGGTGAAGGAAGCCAGGTAAAAAATCTACATACTATGTGTTTTTATTTATATGATATCTTACTAAAGGCAAAACTGCAAAAGCAAAATCAGATAAGTGGTTTTCAGAAGGTGGGATTGGGAGAAGTAGATTAGCTTTTCCTGTTTTTGAACTTTAAATAAATGGAGTCACCTTTTTTTAGGTTCTAGTTCCTTTTGGTCAACACTACATTTGTGGTCTTCATCTACATTTTTGTGTATAGAAAAGGTTTGTTCATTCTATTTGCTGTATAGTATTCACTTGCACAGCTATGCCACAATTACTAAATTGATTGCTGATGTCACATTCACATTTTAAAATTACAGCGTAATAACCTAATTAAGTAAAATTCTTTTAAAATTCTTTAGTTAAGCCTTACAAAAAGGGAATGGGATTTTCCTCACCACATCACTTCTTAAACACACATTGAAACTCAGTATTTACCTATGAAATGCACTGACCATTTTTATGGGGGGAAAAAAAAGACTTTATCATTTGGTCAGTTTGGGTTCACCCCAAGTATTAATTACCACATTTGGTTTGCCACTATCTATCCACTCCCAACTTTTGGTGATTTTTTTTTTTTTTAAGCCTATGGAATTTCCATTTTCTCAAGTTTTAAATTTGGAACTCAATGTCATACTTCCTATGACAGTAAATAATTTCAGAATATTCATCTCTGAATTTTTAATAGCTTGGCATCCTCCTCAAACAACATCAAAATACTCCCTTAAAGAAAAAAGGGAGTGTTGGCTCTCAGCTCAAATACAGTTTAGATGATAAGGGCTTCTGCTCCAAACAATGACCACGTTAAATCAGTTATCTGGAATATAATACAAAATTCTTGAGAGCATTATCTTCAGTTACTATGGTAGATAGAGCCATGGGTACGTGAGCTCATTTTAAATGGGAGAGGTTTTGGCATGAGCATAATGAGAGACTTTTAGAATCACTCTATCGTGAATGTTTCCAAGTCTCAGAAACCTGCACACATTGAGGTAACAAGGTTAGGTTTAAACTTGATTGAGTATTGAGTTTTTGCATTTTATTGTTGCAGTGAAAATCATGTCATGAATACTCCATTTATTCCTCCATATAAGGATGTTCCTAATTAATCTGTTATTCAAAAGCCACCAGTATTATACTAGTAACTGCATTATTTCATGACATTGACTAAAGCCCAGAAGCAGGTTCCTATGGCCTAATTAATTTTTTTAAAGCCTTTTACTCAGCGGGATGCTGCCTACCTGGATCTTTGAATGAAAGGATATTAATGAAGCTGCAATGCAGATGATTATATTGAAAGTGATGAAGAATTTATTAGGAAGACAGCCATCACGGGCTGTGCAGTATATGAGGCATAAAACTGCTATAAGTAATGACAGAGTGTAGTTTAGGCAAGTAATGGGCAGCAGAGCTACAAAAAGAGAGCTTGGAGATATATTATTTAGTAATAAAGTTCCCATAAAAATTGAAATATGAGGTGGAAAGATTAACATGGTCATACAAGTCATCTTTAATGTTCATAGCCAAGTTCTGCCTTTTAGAAAGAGTAAACTGAATTTATGCCTATGACAACATGTAAGTCAAACTCCTTATTTATACATTTCATGCAAATGACTGCAGACCTTTGGTTTGCAGTCACCGAAGTAATGTTTAGTAGCATTTAAATTTATTACATTAACATTGGATCAGAAGCTGTATTTCTACCTGTCAAGTAGCTAACATTTGTAGGTCATGTCATCAATAAATAGACTGCAGTTTACAGACCCCTGCACTGTTAGGCCCCTATCCATAAACAAAAGATTTCACATTTTGTTTTTCCACCTTCAACTAAATATATATATATATGTTTTTTTCTCATTCCATAATGCTATTCTAATATTATTAATAGATACATACTACTTGGTCTGTGTTCACTTCCACAGAGGGGATACATAATAATGCTCTAATTAAGAGCAAGGGCCTTTAACAGATGTGAACCTAAATGAAAACCCTGACAACCAATTACCAGCTGGGTGACCTTGGTTAAATAACTTTAAACCTTTGGTCTCATTTTTCTTATCTAAAAGAGGGATCTAATAATACCGACCTCATGAGATTATTATAACAATTCAATAAAGTATATTAAAAATATCCTTAGCCTATAATAAGCAACTCAATAATTATTGTCATAATTATTCTTGTCAATATATTCTTGGTACTTCCAGAGTGGATAGCAGCATCAAAAGTCTTGAAACAATGGCAAAGCATACCTTTTTCTTCAAATAACCACAAATCAGCTTTATTTCTAAAGTTAAAACTCTGAAGGTTAACTTACATCTAATGAGATAGGTAATTAAATTGACAGCCATTTGAATGTAACATTTAATATGTTTTATGAAAAATCTCATCTTTTATGATTTCTCAAAAATGGGTATATAGTATAAAAATAAACTGAATCTTAAGAGAGAACACTGATATTTATAAAACATTTATTCTGAATTTGAAACCCTTCCCATTTAAAAATTAATAGAGAATGGGAGTAAGACTTCAATTTAAATATAGTAGTAACAGAGGCGTTTAATGAGAAAATGCCATCTGAGGAAAGGGTTGAAGGAGGTAAAGATACGAACCATGAGACTCATAAAAAGAATAATTAGGTAAGGATAATAGCTATTCCAAAATCCCTAAGATGGAAAAAAAGGCATAGCAAGGGAGGGAGTGGTCAGTGGTAGTAGTTCACCATAGATGCAAGGCAATAAGGTACATATTGTCTACAGAAAAGTTTAAAACTATAATAAAACTGGTTAAATTTTTATTGTCACCATGCACGGCAAGTGTAAACAGTATCAGTAATAAAATACTCCTCCCTGAAAAAAAAAAGTTTTTAATCTAAGTTCTAAACAATTGTGATTTCTGTTGAGCTAGGTAGATGGCTTCTACTAGCCTGTCTTTGGTGTGCCAATTTGTGGAGACATACCAGGAAGGAACAGCAGAGGGAACATGTGTCTGGATCACAATGAATGAGAACAGGAGTAGTAGGTGAGGGGGGCTGACTGAACAATACAATAGCTAGAATATGAAGGGCTTTGTAAGCAATGTTCAGTCTGGGGTTTTTACTTTACACTAGATAAAAAGTCATTGACTTGGTTTTAGTGGAGGATTTTCAAGATATTACTTGTGTTACAGCAAACTGATTACAATTCTGACAATATACTATGGGTAGCAGAGAGGCAATAGTTGTGGCAGAGAAAACACAAATAGATGGTGGTTTTTCTGACCACCTCCTATTCATGTCATTAGTGAAGAATGAATACCCCACCCTAAATTGTATGAAATGGGTTAAACGACACTTGATCTTAGATGGATGGTTTTGATGACAGTTTCTCAGTCAGGAATACTTACAGCCTGGGAGAGGAGCATACCACACACTATACAGGGCCACACAAGAATGCTTGGGAATATAGTGAATCAGCAGGGGCTGTAGGAAGCAGGCTTTATAGTGACAAGAGGCTACCTTTGAAGATGTGATTGATTTGTTTGAATAACCTTAGAAGATGACAGGGAAATAAGATATATCAGATTGAAATCTAGGTGGGGTGCAGCTGGCCTGGCTGATAGGGGAACTAGGTGAGTGTGGAGTCTTTCTCACTCAGCATGGAGCACACCTAACAGAAACAAAGGAACTCAGAGTTAAGCCTTTGGGCTCCATGATATTCAAAGATGTCCAGGAAGCACATGATACCTCAGTCTTTGAACACAGTGACAGCTTGGGATAGATGTGTAAGTGGTAACATCAGTCAGAGGTAAGCGGATGCTGAATGCATTTTGAAGATACACCAACAAGATTTATGGAGGAATTGGTTGTAGAATTTGAAAAAGAGGAGTCAAGAATGAGAGTAAGGGATCACCAAGACAGCATGGTACTGGCATAAAAACAGACACATAGACCACAGGAACAGAGTAGAGAGTCCAGATATGGACCCTCAACTCTATGGTCTAATAATCTTCGACAAAGCAGGAAAAAATATACAGTGGAAAAAAGACAGTCTCTTCAATAAATGGTGCTGGGAAAATTGGATAGCTATATGTAGAAGAATGAAACTCGACCATTCTCTTACACCGTACACAAAGATAAACTCAAAATGGATAAAAGACCTCAATGTGAGACAGGAATCCATCAGAATCCTAGAGGAGAACATAGGCAGTAACCTCTTCGATATCAGCCACAGCAACTTCTTTCGAGATATGTCTCCAAAGGCAAAGGAAACAAAAGCAAAAATGAACTTTTGGGACTTCATCAAGATCAAAAGCTTCTGCACAGCAAAGGAAACAGTCAACAAAACAAAGAGGCAACCTACGGAATGGAAGAAGATATTTACAAATGACAGTACAGACAAAAGGTTGATATCCAGGATCTATAAAGAACTTCTCAAACTCAACACACACAAAACAGGTAATCATGTCAAAAAATGGGCAGAAGACATGAACAGACACTTCTCCAATGAACACATACAAATGGCTATCAGACACATGAAAAAATGTTCATCATCACTAGCCATCAGGGAGATTCAAATTAAAACCACATTGAGATACCACCTTACACCAGTTAGAATGGACAAAATTAGCCAGACTGGAAACAACGTGTGTTGGAGAGGATGTGGAGAAAGGGGAACCCTCTTGCACTGTTGGTGGGAATGCAAGTTGGTTCAGCCACTTTGGAGAACAGTGTGGAGATTCCTTAAGAAATTAAAAACAGAGCTTCCCTATGACTGTGCAATTGTACTACTGGGTATTTACCCCAAAGATACAGAAGTAGTGAGAAGGGCCATCTGTACCCCAATGTTTATGGCAGCAATGACCACGGTTGCCAAACTGTGGAAAGAACCAAGATGCCCTTCAATGGACGAATGGATAAGGAAGATGTGGTCCATATACACTATGGAGTATTATGCCTCCATCAGAAAGGATGAATACCCAACTTTTGTATCAACATGGATGGGACTGGAAGAGATTATGCTGAGTGAAATAAGTCAAGCAGAGAGAGTCAAGTATCATATGGTTTCACTTATTTGTGGAGCATAAGACATAACATGGAGGACATGGGAAGATGGAGAGGAGAAGGGAGTTGGGGGGAACTGGAGGGTGAGATGAACCATAAGAGACTGTGGACTCTGAGAAACAATCTGAGGGTTTTGGAGGGGTGGGGGGGGAGGTTGGTGGAGCCAGGTGGTGGGTATTATGGAGGGCACGTATTGCATGGAGCACTGGGTGTGGTGCATAAACAATGAATTCTGTTACGCTGAAACGAAATACATAAATTAAAAAAAAAGATTTCATTTCTTTTAATGGCTGCATAGTATTCCATTGTATATATATACCACCTCTTCTTTATCTATTCATCTGTTGATGGATATCTAGGTTCTTTCCATAGTTTGGCTATTGTGGACATTTCTGCTATAAACATTCGGGTGCACATGCCCCTTTGGATCACTACATTTTTATCTTTAGGGTAAATACCCAGTAGTGCAATTGCATGGTCATAGGGCAGCTCTATTTTCAACTTTTTGAGGAAACTCCATGCTGTTTTCCAGAGTGGTTGCACCAGCTTGCATTCCCACCAACAGTGTAGGAGGGTTCCCCTTTCTCCACATCCTCACCAACGTCTGTCATTTCCTGAATTGTTAATTTTAGCCATTCTGACTGGTGTGAAGTGGTATCTCATTGTGGTTTTGATTTGTATTTCCCTGATGCCAAGTGATGTGGAGCATTTTTTCATGTGTCTCTTAGCCATCTGGATGTCTTCTTTGCAGAAATGTCTGTTCATGTCCTCTGCTTATTTCTTGATTGGATTATTTGTTCTTTCGGTGTTGAGTTTGCTAAGCTCCTTATAGATTTTGGATACTAGCCCTTTATCTCATATGTTGCTTGTAAATATCTTCTCCCATTCGTCAGTTGTCTTTTGGTTTTGTTAACTGTTTCCTTTGCTGTGCAAAAACTTTTGATCTTGATGAAATCCCAATAGTTCATTTTTGCCCTTGCTTCCCTTGCCTTTGGCAATGTTCCTAGGAAGAAGTTGCTGTGACTGAGGTCGAAGAGGTGGCTGCCTGTGTTATCCTCAAGGATTTTGATGGATTCCTTTCTCACATTGAGGTCCTTCATCCATTTTGAGTCTATTTTCGTGTGCGGCATAAGGAAATTGTCTAATTTCATTTTTCTGCATGTGGCTGTTCAATTTTCCCAACACCATTTATTGAAGAGGCTGTCTTTTTTCCATTGGACATTCTTTTCTGCTTTGTTGAAGATTAATTGACCATAGAGTTGAGGGTCTATTTCTGGGCTCTCTATTCTATTCCATTCTGGTCCATTCCAAGCCAGTACCATATTGTCTTGATGATGACAGCTTTGTAATAAAGCTTGAAGTCTGGAATTGTGATGCCAACGACTTTGGCTTTCTTTTTCAATATTCCTTTGGCTATTCGTGGTCTTTTCTGGTTCCATATAAATTTTAGGATTTTTGTTCCATTTCTTTGAAAAAAATGGATGGAATTTTTATAGGAATTGCATTAAATGTGTAGATTGTTTTAGGTAGCATAGACCTTTTCATAATATTTGTTCTTCCCATCCAGGAGCATGGAACATTTTCCCATTTCTTTGTGTCTTCCTCAATTTCTTACATGAGTACTTTATAGTTTTCTGAGTATAGATTCTTAGCCTCTTTGGTTAGGTTTATTCATACGTATCTTATGGTTTGGGGTGCAATTGTCAATGGGATGGACTCCTTAATTTTTCTTCTGTCTTGTTGTTGGTGTAGAGAAGTGCAACTGATTTCTGTGCATTGATTTTATATCCTGCTACTTTACTGAATTCCTGTATGAGTTCTAGCAGTTTTGGAGTGGAGTCTTTTGGGTTTTCCACATATAGTATCATATCATCTGCAAAGAGTGATAGTTTAACTTCTTCTTTGCCAATTTGGATGCCTTTAATTTGTTTTTGTTATCTGATTGCTGAGGTTAGGACTTCTAGTACTATGCTGAATTGCAGTGGTGATAATGGACATCCCTGCTGTGTTCCTGACCTTAGTGGAAAAGCTTTCAGTTTTTCTCCATTGAGAATGATATTTGCAGTGGGTTTTTCATAGATGGCTTTGATAATATTGAGGTATGTGCCCTCTATCCCTACACTTTGAAGAGTTTTGATCAGGAAGGGATGCTGTACTTTGACAAATACATTTTTAGCATCTATTAAGAGTATCATATGGTTCTTGTTCTTTCTTTTATTAATGTATTGTATCACATTGTTCGATTTGCTGATGTTGAGCCAACCTTGCAGCCCTAGAATAAATCCTGCTTGGTCGTGGTGAATAATCCTTTTAATGTACTGTTGGATCCTATTGGCTAGCATTTTGGTGAGAATTTTTGCATCTGTGTTCATTAAGGATATTGGTCTGTAATTCTCTTTTTTGATGGGATCCTTGTCTGGTTTTGGGATCAAGGTGATGCTGGCCTCATAAAATGAGTTTGGAAGTTTTCCTTCCATTTCTATTTTTGGGAACAGTTTCAGGAGAATAGGAATTAATTCTTCTTTAAATGTTTAGTAGAATTCCCCTGGGAAACCATCTGGTCCTGGGCTTCTGTTTGTTTGGAGATTTTTGATGACTGTTTCAATCTCCTTACTGATTATGGGTCTGTTCAGGCTTTCTATTTCTTCCTGGTTCAGTTGTGGTAGTTTATATGTCTCTAGGAATGCATCCATTTCTTCCAGATTGTTGAATTTGTTGGCGTAGAGTTGCTCATAGTATGTTCTTATAATAGTTTGTATTTCTTTGGTGTTAGTTGTGATCTCTCCTCTTTCATTCATGATTTTATTTATTTGGGCTCTTCCTCTTTTCTTTTTGAGAAGTCTGGCCAGGGGTTTATCAATCTTATTAATTCTTTCAAAGAACCAGCTCCTAGTTTCATTGATTTGTTCTATTGTTTTTTTGGTTTCTATTTTATTGATTTTTGCTCTGATTTTTATTATTTCTCTTCTCCTTCTGGGTTTAGGCTTTCCTTGTTTTTCTTTCTCCAGCTCCTTTAGGTGTAGGGTTAAGTTGTGTATTTGAGACCTTTCTTGTTTCTTGAGAAAGGCTTGTACCGCTATATATTTTCCTCTCAGGACTGCCTTTGCTGTGTCCCACAGATTTTGAACCATTGTGTTTTCATTACCATTTGTTTCCATGAATTTTTAAAATTCTCCTTTAATTTCCTGGTTTACCCATTCATTCTTTAGAAGGATGCTGTTTAGTCTCCATGCATTTGGGTTCTTTCCAAATTTCCTCTTGTGATTGAGTTCTAGCTTCAGAGCATTGTGGTCTGAAAATGTGCAGGGAATGATCCCAATCTTTTGATACTGGTTGAGACCTGATATGACCCAGGATGTGATGTATTCTGGAGAATGTTCCATGTGCACTAGAGAGGAATGTGTATTCTGTTGCATTGGGATGGAATGTTCTGAATATATCTGTGATGTTCATCTGGTCCAGTGTGTCATTTAAGGCCTTTATTTCCTTGTTGATCTTTTGCTTGTATGATCTGTCCATTTCAGTGAAGGGACTGCTAAAGTCCCCTACTGTTATTGTATTATTGTTGTTGAGTTTCTTTGATTTTGTTATTAATTGGTTTATATAGTTGGCTGCTCCCATGTTAGGGGCATAGATATTTAAAATTGTTAGATCTTCTTGTTGGACAGATCCTTTGAGTATGATATAGTGTCCTTCCTCATCTCTTATTATAGTCTTTGGCTTAAAATCTAATTGATCTGATATAAGGATTGCCACTCCATCTTTCTTCTGATGTCCATTAGCATGGTAAATTTTTTTCCACCCCCTCCCTTTAAATCTAGAGGTGTCTTTGGGTCTAAAATGAGTTTCTTGTAGGCAGCATATTGATGGGTTTTGGTTTTTTATCCATTCTGATACCCTGTGTCTTTTGATTGGGGCATTTAGCCCATTAACATTCAGGGTAACTATTGAGAGATATGAATTTAGTGCCATTGTATTGTCTGTAAGGTGACTGTTACTGTAAATTGTCTCTGTTCCTTTCTGGTCTGTTACTTTTAGGGTCTCTCTTTGCTTAGAGGACCCCTTTCAATATTTCCTGTAGAGCTGGTTTTGTGTTTGCAAATTCTTTCAGTTTTTGTTTGTCCTGGAAGCTTTTAATCTCTCCTTCTATTTTCAATGATAGCCTAGATGGATATAGTATTCTTGGCTGCATGTTTTTCTCGTTTAGTGCTCTGAATATATCATGCCAGTTCTTTCTGGCCTGCCAGTTCTCTGTGGATAAGTCTGATGCCAATCTAATATTTTTACCATTGTATGTTATAGACATATTTCCCAGGCTGCTTTTAGGATTTTCTCTTTGTTGCTAAGACTTGTAAATTTTACTATTAGGTGATGGATATGGACCTATTCTTGTTGATTTTGAGGGGGGTTCCTGCACCTCCTGGATTTTGATGTTTGTTCCCTTTACCATATTAGGGAAATTCTCTACAATAACTCTCTCCAATATACCTTCTGCTCCCCTCTCTCTTTCTTCTTCTTCTGGAATCCCAACTATCCTAATGTTGTTTCATCTTATGGTGTCACTTATCTCTCGAATTTTCCCCTCATGGTCCAGTAGCTCTTTGTCCCTCTTTTGCTCAGCTTCTTTATTCTCTGCCATTTGGTCTTCTATATCATTAATTCTTTCTTCTGCCTCATTTATCCTAGCAGTAAGAGCCTCCATTTTTTATTGCACCTCATTAATAGCTTTTTTGATTTCAACTTGGTTAGATTTTAGTTCCTTTATTTCTCCAGAAAGGGCTTTTATCTCTCCAGAGATGGTTTCTTTAATATCTTCCATGCCTTTTTTAAGCCCGCTAAGACCTTGAGAATCATCATTCTGAACTCTTGATCTGACATATTACCAATGTCTGTATTGATTAATTCCCTAGTCTTTGGTACTGCCTCTTGTTCTTTTTTTTTTTTTTTTTTTTTGTGGTGAGTTTTTCTTCCTTGTCATTTTGTCCAGATAAGAATATATGAAGGAGCAAATAAAATACTAAAAGGGTGGCAAAGACCCCAGGAAAATATGCGCTAACCAAATCAGAAGCGACCCCAAATCATGGGGGCAGAAAGGGGATTAAAAAAAGTTCAGAAAAAAAAATTTAAAAAAGAAAACAAATAAAGAAAAAATATAAAAAAGAAAAAAATATATATATTAGGTTGGTGACTAGAACAGGGTCACCCACTTAATTTTGGGAGGATTTTGTTCTCTTAGAAGAAACTACCTCCCAAAATTGTAAAGAATGAAAAACATATATAAGGATAAACACAATGAAAGGATGGAATATGCCTATAAAGATTAAAAAAAAATTATTTTTTAATTTCTAAAAAAGGAGTTGATAAAGTAAGTTGGTTGGGAGAATAAAGAAAAAGAAAGTGGAGAGAATTTCCTTGGGCTGGAGACTAGAACAAGCCCAGAGCTAGATTTAGGGTATTTTTTGATCTATTAGAAGAAGTTGTACCCCAAATTTTTTAGGAAAAAAAAAACCGTATGTGTATACAAAAAATATAGTTAGATGCAATGAAGGATAAAATATGACTATAATAATGAAGGTTCAAAAAAAGAATTTTTTAATGAAAGATATTATTAAGATAAATTAGTTAAAAATGTTAAAATAAGAAAGGGTAAAAGTTAAAAAAATTTAGCTGAAGAAAAAAAATAAAATAAAAAAAAATTAAAATAAGTGTAAGACTAAAGAATCATGGGGAGAAAACCATGAGTTCCATGCTTTACTTTCTCCTCCTCTGGAATTCTGCTGTTCTCCTTGGTAAGTGAACTTGGTCTTGGCTAGATTTCTTGTTGATCTTCTCGGGGAGGGGCCTGTTGCAGTGATTCTCAAGTGTCTTTGCCTGAGGTGGAATTGCCCCACCCTTACCATTGGCCAGGCTAAGTAATCCCCTTTGGTTCGCTTTAGGGAGCTTTTGTTTCCTCAATGCTTTCCGGAGAGTTCTGGAGGACGGGAATGATAATAGCGGCCTCCCAATCTCTGGCCCAGAGGAGCCGAGAGCTCAGGGCCCCACTCGTCAGTGAGCCTTCCCAGAATAGCGCTCAATCACTCCTGTCTCCCTGGCCTCCGGCTGTGCTCCAAGCTCACCCAGCCTATGACTGGTTCAAGGTAACCCTGAGCTGAGTTCACTCCTTGGCTCTGTCGCTGTAGCCGGCTTCCCCACTCTAATACCTGTGAGTACTGTGACATTCAGACACCCCTGATCCTTCTGTGACCCTGCAGGACCTGGGGCCACAGTGACCCCACATGGGCTTCACCCCAGTTTAGCCTCTGGAACAATGTCCCTCAGTGGAGCAGACTTTTAAAAGTCCTGATTTAGTGCTCCATTGCTCCAGCCCCTTGCCGGGAGCCAGCCCCTTCTCCTGTGGTCTATCTTCCTGTCGCTTTGGATTCACTTCTCCGCTGGTCCTACCTTACAGGTAGTGGTCGATTTTCTGTTTTTAGAATTGCTGCTCTTCTTCTCTTCGATCCCCTGTTGGATTTGTAGGTGTTTGCAATGGTTTGATAAGCTATCTAGCTGATCTCCTGCTACCTGATATAGTCTCAGCCTGCTACGTCTCTGCCATCTTGACTCCTGCTCCCTATTTCTTTTGATTGGAACATTTAGTCCATTGTACATTAGGAGTGTCACTGACAGATATAAATTTAGTGTCTTTGTGTTATTTGTAGGTTGGTGTTTCTGGTGATGTTGTCTGTTCCTTTCTAGTGTTTGTTGATTTTTGTCTTTTTTTTCCCCACTCAAAGATTTCCCTCTAATATTTCATGTAGGACTGCTTTAGTAGTTATAAACTCCTTATTTTTTTGTTTGTCTGAGAAATTCTCAATTTCTTCTTCTATCCTGAATGATAGTCTTGGTATTACTTGATCAAGTAATTTGATAATTACTTGAAGTAATTATTACTTCAAGTAATAATTAATTAATAATTAAACTTGGTATTACTTGATAAAGTATTATTGGATGCATATTTTTCCCATTCAGCATGCTCAATATATCCTGCCATTCTCTTCTGGCCTGTCAAGTTTCTGTGGACAGATCTGCTCTAAATCTATTCTGTTTTCCCTTGTAGGTTAAGGACTTTATTCTCTTGCTGCTTTTGGGATTCGTTCTTTGCCTGTGTATTTTGTGAATTTGACTATGATGTGCCTTGGCAATGATCAATTTTTGTTTAACTTGGTGGGAGTTCTCTGTGCTTCTTGGATTTTGATGTCTGTTTCTTTCCCGATGTTAGGGAAGTTTTCAGCTATAATTTGCTAAAATAAACCTTCTGCCCCCTTTTCTGTCTCTTCATCTTCTGGGACTCCTATGATATAAATGTTATTATGCTTTAAGGGTTGCTGAGTTCTCTAACTTTAAGTTTAAGTACCTTTCTTTCCCTCTTCTTTTCAGCTTCATTATTTTCCATAATTTATCTTCCATATCACGAATTCATACTTCTACTTCATCCATCCTCATTATCATGGCTTCTATTTGAGTTTGTACTTCAGTTATAGCATTTTTAATTTCAAACTGACTAGTTTTTGGTTCTTTTATCTGTGCAATAAAGGATTCTCTGATGTCTTCTATGCTTTCTCAAGCCTAGCTAGTATCGTTATAATTTTTGTTTTAAATTCTAGTTCAGACATCTTGCTTATATTTGTATTGATTAAATCCCTGGCCATTACTTCTTCCTGTTCTTTCTTTTGGGATGAATTTCTCCATCTTCATACTATCAAGGTAAAAACAAAAAAAAAAAAGGAGGCTAGAACTTAGGTGTGTTTTGGTCTGCTCGTTAAAAGAATCTCTATCTATCTATATCTATATCTATCTATCATCTATACCTATATAAGTATGTATGTACACACACACATATACATAATAAGATAAAATAAAATAAAAAAATAAAAAAGTAAAAATTATTAAATAAAATATTTGCTTTTTCTATATTCCAAGGGAAAACATATATATATGCGTGCACACACACACACACACACACACACACACAACTAGATCCTATTTCTCCTAGAGCTGAAGCTTTCTAGCACTCTACGATCAGTAGACTTGGTGGATACAAATGGTTTGCACTGGTCTTCAGGTGGAGGGGAGGGGCTGCTTTTCTGATTCTCAGATGCGCTTAACCTAATGGAGATGCAATTGCAGGGTACAGGAGGGTGGGGTTTTGTGTAAGTGGCTCTGGTCTCCACTTGGTGGTACTGTGTTCCTCACTGACCTCTGTCAGTGCTAATGGGCAGGGTAAAAATAGTCTCACCCCATTCTCTTTACCCTGGGGCAGGAAGCTTGTCCCACTGTTCTTTAGGAAGCCCTCACTGAAGAGAAAATAATCACCTCTCTTTTCTCCCCTGCTTCCTCCCAATTTCTGCCTTCTCCCTGCCTGTGTCTGAGCTGTCTGCCTGCCAGGCAGCCCATCACTCCTGTGTTTTATCTCAGGCATGAGGCTTTGTTTCAAAACTTCAAATTCTAGAGATCTGTGCAGTGGGAACCCTGCTGATCTCTGGGGGAGGGTGTCACTGCACTGTGGCCAGTACCAGCTTGTACCAGAAATCATTTGTGTGACTAAGCAGTGGTTTGGAGTTTATGGTAAATCACAGCAGAAAGCTTGCACCAAGGCTCACTGCCTTTAGCCAGCACCCCCATTCTTATGTTAGTAAATGGGGAAGCTCTATGTTGCCTGGCAGGCAGGTCTTTCATCCCCAGGGAGGCTGTGTCACTTCCTCCAAATGTACTTCAAACAGGGGAAATACTTCTCCTTGTGTGACCTAGGGGGTTCTCAGATCATGCTACCTGTTCCCAGGTTCCTGCCCTCCTTTCCTACAGGAGCACCCTTCAACCTGTTAGGTGTGACCCTGGTGATCTCGCAGACCTCTGAAACTTCAGACACTGCACTGAACTGCTTTATAAAAACTTATGGGGGGGAGGAGTCAAGATGGCGGAGAAGTAGCAGGCTGAGACTGCTTCAGCTAGCCGGAGATCAGCTAGATAGCTTATCTAAAGATTGCAAACACCTGAAAATCCATCGGCAGATCGAAGAGAAGAAGAACAGCAATTCTGGAAACAGAAAAACAACCACTTTCTGAAAGGTAGGACCGGCGGAGAAGTGAATCCAAAGCGACGGGAAGATAGACCCCGGGGGGAGGGGCCGGCTCCCGGCAAGCGGCGGAGCAACGGTGCACAAAATCAGGACTTTTAAAAGTCTGTTCCGCTGAGGGACATCGCTCCAGAGGCTAAACCGGGGCGAAGCCCACGCGGGGTCAGCGTGGCCTCAGGTCCCGCAGGGTCACAGAAGGATCAGGGGTGTCTGAGTGTCGCAGAGCTTGCGGGTATTGGAACGGGAAAGCCGGCTACAGAGACAGAGCTGACAGTAAGCTCACAGCTCGGTGTTACCTTGAACTGGTCGCAGGCTCGGAGAGCTCGGAGCGCGGCCGGAGGTAAGGCAGACGGGAGTAACTGGGCGCTGTTCTCTGAGGGCGCACTGAGGAGTGCGGCCCTGGGCTCTCGGCTCCTCCGGGCCGGAGACCAGGAGGCCGCCATTTGTATTCCCGTCCTCCGGAACTCTACGGAAAGCGCTCAGGGAACAAAAGCTCCTGAAAGCAAACCCGAGCGGATTACTCACCCCGGCCCCGGGTAAGGGCGGTGTAATTCCGCCTGGGGCAAAGACACTTGAGAATCACTACAACAGGCCCCTCCCCCAGAAGATCAACAAGAAATCCAGCCGAGACCAAGTTCACCTACCAAGGAGTGCGGTTTCAATACCAAGGAGAGCAGCAGAATTCCAGAGGAGGAGAAAGCCAAGCACGGAACTCATGGCTTTTTCCCTGTGATTTTTTTTTTTTAGTCTTGCAGTTAATTTAATTTTTTTCTTTTTCATTTATTTTTTTTTTCTCGCCTTCGGGTAAAATTTTTTTTTTTTAACTGTTACCTTTTTCTTTTTTAACGATTTTTTACTAGTTTATCTAATATATATATTTTTTCTTTTTTACATTTTTCTTAGGTGTTTTCCTTTTTTTTTTATTCTTTTCTTTTCTTTTTTCTTTTTTTTTTCTTTTTTCTTTTTTTTTCTTTCTTCCTTTTTGAACCTCTTTTTATCCCCTTTCTCCCCCCTCACGATTTTGGATCTCTTCTAATTTGGTTAAAGCATTTTTTCCTGGGGTTGTTGCCACCCTTTTAGTATTTTACTTGCCCCTTCATATACTCTTATCTGGACAAAATGACAAGACGGAAAAATTCAACACAAAAAAAAGAACAAGAGGCAGTACCGAAGGCTAGGGACCTAATCAATACAGACATTGGTAATATGTCAGATCTAGAGTTCAGAATGACAATTCTCAAGGTTCTAGCCGGGCTCGAAAAAGGCATGGAAGATATTAGAGAAACCCTCTCGAGAGATATAAAAGCCCTTTCTGGAGAAATAAAAGAACTAAAATCTAACCAAGTTGAAATAAAAAAAGCTATTAATGAAGTGCAATCAAAAATGGAGGCTCTCACTGCTAGGATAAATGAGGCAGAAGAAAGAATTAGTGATATAGAAGACCAAATGACAGAGAATAAAGAAGCTGAGCAAAAGAGGGACAAACAGCTACTGGACCACGAGGGGAGAATTCGAGAGATAAGTGACACCATAAGACGAAACAACATTAGAATAATTGGGATTCCAGAAGAAGAAGAAAGAGAGAGGGGAGCAGAAGGTATACTGGAGAGAATTATTGGGGAGAATTTCCCCAATATGGCAAAGGGAACGAGCATCAAAATTCAGGAGGTTCAGAGAACGCCCCTCAAAATCAATAGGAATAGGCCCACACCCCGTCACCTAATAGTAAAATTTACAAGTCTCAGTGACAAAGAGAAAATCCTGAAAGCAGCCCGGGAAAAGAAGTCTGTAACATACAATGGTAAAAATATTAGATTGGCAGCGGACTTATCCACAGAGACCTGGCAGGCCAGAAAGAGCTGGCATGATATTTTCAGAGCACTAAACGAGAAAAACATGCAGCCAAGAATACTATATCCAGCTAGGCTATCATTGAAAATAGAAGGAGAGATTAAAAGCTTCCAGGACAAACAAAAACTGAAAGAATTTGCAAACACCAAACCAGCTCTACAGGAAATATTGAAAGGGGTCCTCTAAGGAAAGAGAGAGCCTACAAGTGGTAGATCAGAAAGGAACAGAGACCATATACAGTAACAGTCAACTTACAGGCAATACAATGGCACTAAATTCATATCTCTCAATAGTTACCCTGAATGTTAATGGGCTAAATGCCCCTGTCAAAAGACACAGGGTATCAGAATGGATAAAAAAACAAAACCCATCTATATGTTGCCTCCAAGAAACTCATTTTAAGCCCGAAGACACCTCCAGATTTAAAGTGAGGGGGTGGAAAAGAATTTACCATGCTAATGGACATCAGAAGAAAGCAGGAGTGGCAATCCTTATATCAGATCAATTAGATTTTAAGCCAAAGACTATAATAAGAGATGAGGAAGGACACTATATCATACTCAAAGGGTCTGTCCATCAAGAAGATTTAACAATTTTAAATATCTATGCCCCCAACGAGGGAGCAGCCAACTATATAAACCAATTAATAACAAAATCAAAGAAACTCAACAACAATAATACAATAATAGTAGGGGACTTTAACACTCCCCTCACTGAAATGGACAGATCATCCAAGCAAAAGATCAGCAAGGAAATAAAGGCCTTAAACGACACACTGGACCAGATGGACATCACAGATATATTCAGAATATTTCATCCCAAAGCAACAGAATACACATTCTTCTCTAGTGCACATGGAACATTCTCCAGAATAGATCACATCCTCGGTCCTAAATCAGGACTCAACCGGTATCAAAAGATTGGGATCATTCCCTGCATATTTTCAGACCACAATGCTCTAAAGCTAGAACTCAACCACATTAGGAAGTTTGGAAAGAACCCAAATACATGGAGACTAAACAGCATCCTTCTAAAGAATGAATGGGTCAACCGGGAAATTAAAGAAGAATTGAAAAAAATCATGGAAACAAATGATAATGAAAATACAACGGTTCAAAATCTGTGGGACACAACAAAGGCAGTCCTGAGAGGAAAATATATAGCGGTTCAAGCCTTTCTCAAGAAACAAGAAAGGTCTCAGGTACACAACCTAACCCTACAGCTAAAGGAGCTGGAGAAAGAACAAGAAAGAAACCCTAAGCCCAGCAGGAGAAGAGAAATCATAAAGATCAGAGCAGAAATCAATGAAATAGAAACCAAAAAAACAATAGAACAAATCAACGAAACTAGGAGCTGGTTCTTTGAAAGAATTAATAAAATTGATAAACCCCTGGCCCGGCTTATCAAAAAGAAAAGAGAAAGGACCCAAATAAATAAAATCATGAATGAAAGAGGAGAGATCACAACTAACACCAAAGAAATACAAACTATTATAAGAACATACTATGAGCTACTCTACGCCAATAAATTTGACAATCTGGAAGAAATGGATGCATTCCTAGAAACATATAAACTACCACAACTGAACCAGGAAGAAATAGAAAGCCTGAACAGACCCATAACCAGTAAGGAGATTGAAACAGTCATTAAAAATCTCCAAACAAACAAAAGCCCAGGGCCAGACGGCTTCCCGGGGGAATTCTACCAAACATTTAAAGAAGAACTAATTCCTATTCTCCTGAAACTGTTCCAAAAAATAGAAATGGAAGGAAAACTTCCAAACTCATTTTATGAGGCCAGCATCACCTTGATCCTAAAACCAGACAAGGATCCCACCAAAAAAGAGAGCTATAGACTGATATCCTTGATGAACACAGATGCGAAAATACTCAACAAAATGCTAGCCAATAGGATTCAACAGTACATTAAAAAGATTATTCACCACGACCAAGTGGGATTTATTCCAGGGCTGCAAGGTTGGTTCAACATCCGCAAATCAGTCAATGTGATACAACACATCAATAAAAGAAAGAACAAGAACCATATGATACTCTCAATAGATGCTGAAAAAGCATTTGACAAAGTACAGCATCCCTTCCTGATCAAAACTCTTCAAAGTGTAGGGATAGAGGGCACATACCTCAATATCATCAAAGCCATCTATGAAAAACCCACCGCAAATATCATTCTCAATGGAGAAAAACTGAAAGCTTTTCCGCTAAGGTCAGGAACACGGCAGGGATGTCCATTATCACCACTGCTATTCAACATAGTACTAGAGGTCCTAGCCTCAGCAATCAGACAACAAAAGGAAATTAAAGGCATCCAAATCAGCAAAGAAGAAGTCAAATTATCACTCTTCGCAGATGATATGATACTATATGTGGAAAACCCAAAAGACTCCACTCCAAAACTGCTAGAACTTATACAGGAATTCAGTAAAGTGTCAGGATATAAAATCAATGCACAGAAATCAGTTGCATTTCTCTTCACCAACAGCAAGACAGAAGAAAGAGAAATTAAGGAGTCAATCCCATTTACAATTGCACCCAAAACCATAAGATACCTAGGAATAAACCTAACCAAAGAGACACAGAATCTATACTCAGAAAACTATAAAGTACTCATGAAAGAAATTGAGGAAGACACAAAGAAATGGAAAAATGTTCCATGCTCCTGGATTGGAAGAATAAATATTGTGAAAATGTCTATGCTACCTAAAGCAATCTACACATTTAATGCAATTCCTATCAAAGTACCATCCATCTTTTTCAAAGAAATGGAACAAATAATGCTAAAATTTATATGGAACCAGAAAAGACCTCGAATAGCCAAAGGGATATTGAAAAAGAAAGCCAACGTTGGTGGCATCACAATTCCGGACTTCAAGCTCTATTACAAAGCTGTCATCATCAAGACAGCATGGTACTGGCACAAAAACAGACACATAGATCAATGGAACAGAATAGAGAGCCCAGAAATAGACCCTCAACTCTATGGTCAACTAATCTTCGACAAAGCAGGAAAGAATGTCCAATGGCAAAAAGACAGCCTCTTCAATAAATGGTGCTGGGAAAATTGGACAGCCACATGCAGAAAAATGAAATTGGACCATTTCCTTACACCACACACAAAAATAGACTCAAAATGGATGAAGGACCTCAATGTGCGAAAGGAATCCATCAAAATCCTTGAGGAGAACACAGGCAGCAACCTCTTTGACCTCAACCGCAGCAACATCTTCCTAGGAACAACGCAAAAGGCAAGGGAAGCAAGGGCAAAAATGAACTATTGGGATTTCATCAAGATCAAAAGGTTTTGCACAGCAAAGGAAACAGTTAACAAAATCAAAAGACAACTGACAGAATGGGAGAAGATATTTGCAAATGACATATCAGATAAAGGACTAGTGTCCAGAATCTATAAAGAATTTAGCAAACTCAACACCCAAAGAACAAATAATCCAATCAAGAAATGGGCAGAGGACATGAACAGACATTTCTGCAAAGAAGACATCCAGATGGCCAACAGACACATGAAAAAGTGCTCCATATCACTCGGCATCAGGGAGATACAAATCAAAACCACAATGAGATATCACCTCACACCAGTCAGAATGGCTAAAATAAACAAGTCAGGAAATGACAGATGCTGGCGAGGATGCGGAGAAAGGGGAACCCTCCTACACTGTTGGTGGGAATGCAAGCTGGTGCAGCCACTCTGGAAAACAGCATGGAGGTTCCTCAAAATGTTGAAAATAGAACTGCCCTATGACCCAGCAATTGCACTATTGGGTATTTACCCTAAGGATACAAACGTAGTGATCCAAAGGGGCACATGCACCCGAATGTTTATAGCAGCAATGTCCACAATAGCCAAACTATGGAAAGAACCTAGATGTCCATCAACAGATGAATGGATCAAGAAGATGTGGTATATATACACAATGGAATACTATGCAGCCATCAAAAGAAATGAAATCTTGCCATTTGCGACAACATGGATGGAACTAGAGCGTATCATGCTTAGCGAAATAAGTCAAGCAGAGAAAGACAACTATCATATGATCTCCTTGATATGAGGAAGTGGTGATGCAACATGGGGGCTTAAGTGGGTAGGAGAAGAATCAATGAAACAAGATGGGATTGGGAGGGAGACAAACCATAAGTGACTTTTAATCTCACAAAACAAACTGAGGGTTGCTGGGGGGAGGGGGTTTGGGAGAAGGGGGTGGGATTATGGACATTGGGGAGGGTATGTGCTTTGGTGAGTGCTGTGAAGTGTGTAAACCTGGTGATTCACAGACCTGTACCCCTGGGGATAGAGTATTATGCCTCCATCAGAAAGGATGAATACCCAACTTTTGTAGCAACATGGACGGGACTGGAAGAGATTATGCTGAGTGAAATAAGTCAAGCAGAGAGAGTCAATTATCATATGGTTTCACTTATTTGTGGAGCATAACAAATAGCATGGAGGACATGGGGACTTAGAGTGGAGAAGGGAGTTGGGGGAAATTGGAAGGGGAGGTGAACCATGAGAGACTATGGACTCTGAAAAACAATCTGAGGGTTTTGAAGGGACGGGGGGTGGGAGGTTGGGGTACCAGGTGGTGGGTATTATAGAGGGCACGGATTGCATGGAGCACGGGGTGTGGTGCAAAAATAATGAATACTGTTATGCTGGAAATAAAAAAAAAAAAAAAAAAGAAAAAAAAAAAAACTTATGGATTCAGCCCCTCTCCTTTTTCCAGTTAATGATTTTGGGGAAGAGCTTTTCTTGTGAAATTACTGATATGTACTTTCACTCTTTCTCTCTGTCTCCTTTTTCCTCTCTCTTTCTCACATTCAGCACTCCTTCCCCATCACAGCACCTGCAGCTCTTCTCTCTCCCAAATGAACTCTCCACACCTCTTACCTTCCATGATATGGCAGTTTTTTCACCTCTCATTGTACATTTTGCCCTTTGTCCTCAGATTCATTTCTTGGGTGGTCAAAATGATTTGATATTTATCTAGCTGTGTTCAAGGGATGAGGTAAGGCTATGGTTTCCTTACTCCTCTGCCATCTTAACTCCTTCTTCTTATGTGTCCCATGTCCAGTGTATGATTAACCTTAGAAGAAACTGCCAAACTATTTTCCTAAGTGCTAGAACATTTGCATTCCCACCATAAATGTGAGTTCCAGTTGAACTGCATTTTGTAAGTTCTTCATATTATTTTCCGTTTTTCTGTTGTTGTTGTATGGTTTTTAAGTCATTCCACAAATGTGTAGTGGTATCTTATTGTGGTTTCAATTTATATTTTCTTAATGAGTAAAATCCTCTTAAGCAAATTTTCATGTGATTATCTGCCACTCATATTTCTTCTTTGGTGAAATATCTGTTGCAATATTTTGTCCATTTTATTTATTATTATTAGTAAATAATAATATTTAAAGATTTTATTTATTTATTTGATAGAGAGAAACAAGAGAAGGAACACAAGCAGGGGCAGAGGGAGGGGGAAAAGCAGGGCTTGGTGGCAGGACCCTGTGATCATGACCTAATATGAAGGCAGAAGCTTAATGACTGAGCCACCCAGGTGCCTCTATTTTGTCCATTTTAAAATTGTGTTGTTCATTTGCTTATAATTAAGTGGTAAATGTTAATATATTTAGAACAAAAGTTATTTGACAGATAAATACAAGTTTTGTAAATATTTCCTCTTAGTGTCTTATCTTTTCGTTTTCTTAACAGTGGTCTTTCAAACATTAGAAGTTTTAAGTTTAACTTGCCAGTATTTTCCTTTTGTCAGTTATTATTGAGGCCTGTGATCCATTTCAAGTTAATATTTTTATATGATGAAAAGTAAGGGTTGACAGTTATTTTATTTATTCATTTATTTTGCATATGGATATCCAATTGTTCCAGCACTACTCATTGAAAAGACTACTCTTGCTCTATTGAATTATCTTGATATCTCTGTCAAAATCTATTGACTGTATATATGTGGGTCTACTTAGTAATTCTCTATTCCATTGATCAATATTTATAATCTACTGCATTAATTATTTTAATTGCTTCTTTTTCCTGTTTTTGAGAAAAAAATATTATGTTAGCTTATATTTATATCATAAACTCTGGTAATAAAAATTATTTTAATCTACTTTTCTATTAATTTTAGCATATAGGTCATTACTGAGTCTGCCCTTCTTGATTGCTTTATCTCTAGACAGTGTGTCATTATTTCTTGGATTTTTTTGTGTGTTTCTTAATTTTAATTGACTGTATATTTTCAAGTATTTAGTTTCACCTTATTTTATGAGTCCTCTTAATTTAAAATTATTGGTATCATGTTTTAAAGTAAATGTATGTTTAGATTTATACAGATGTCCACCAATTCTTTACTCACTCTAACTTATGTAGAATTCAATTTCCTTCTGGAGTTATTATTATTTTTTTCCTTTGAAATTTTATCCTTCAGGGGTGCCTATGTGGCTCAGTCAGTTAAGCATCTACCTTTGGCTGAGGTCATGATCCGGGATCTTCCCTGTTGAGTTAGAGAGCCTGCTTCCCCTCCCTGTCATGCTCTCTCTCATTATCTCTGTTGCTATCTCTCATTCTGTCAAATACATAAATACATAAATACATTTTTTTTTTGATAGACAGTGATCACAAGTAGGCAGAGAGGCAGGCAGAGAGAGGGAAAGAGGCTCACTGCTCAGCAGAGAGCCCGATGCGAGGCTCAATCCCAGGACCCTGGGATCATGACCTGAGCCAAAGGCAGAGGCTTTAACCCACTGAGCCAACCAGGCGCCCCACATAAATAAATTCTTAAAAAAAAGAAATTTCATTTTTCATAGCTATCATTTTTTTTTTCTTCGAGAGAGAGAGAGAGAGAGAGAGAGAGAGAAAGAGATAGTGTGGGCAGGTGTGAGGAATAGAAGGAGAGATTGAGAGAGAGAATCTTAAGCAGGCTCCATGTCCAGCTCTGAGACTAACATGGGGCTCAGTCTCACAATCCTGAGATCATGACCTGAGCTGCAATCAAGAGTCAGACACTTGACTGAGCCACCATGGCACTCCATTGATTAAAGTCTAGTATTGGTGAATTTTCTCGGTTCTTTTTCAAATATGCCTGACCTTTATTTAAAAGTGTTAATTCAACAGATTTGCCTACTATGCCAGGTACTTCTTAGGCACTTGGGATATTTTAGTGAAAAATAAAAACAGACAAAAACACGATCTTTGTTTGTATAAAGCATAGTGGAATAAGGGAGGCCGTAAACAATAGATATAATAAGTCCATTGAAGGCAAGGAGTTTTATGTAAAAGAAAGCATAGAATGACCACGAGCATGATATAAGATATTATTAGTGCTGTGGTTGAAAGTTGGTTACCATTTTTAAAAGGGTGTTCATGGAAAGTGTCATTAAGAAGGAATGGATATGAAGAAGTGAAGGATATAGGTATTTGGGAGAAGATGTTCCAGGCAGATTTGTTAGCCAATGCAAAGATACTAAAGTGGGGTCAAGGAAAGCAAGAAGGTCAGTCTGGTTGGAAAATATTCATGAAGAAGGACAAGGGGTGGTGTGGAGGGAGAGAGAATAGTGGTGAAATCATGTAGGGCCTTATAAATTATTTTGAGGACTTGGTTTTTATTCTAAATGAATTGGGAGCCATCACAGGGTTTAAACCGTGGAATCATCATATCTGACATATATATTAAAGTGATCACTTAGGACTCTATGTTCAGAATAGACTGTAGGAAGTCAAGGATGGAAACATCTTATTCTTTACTTCTGTTTTCATTTGTATAGTTTACTTTTTGTAGATTTTAGATATCATATTTTATATTCCTTACTCAACAAAGAGATGTCTGAAGTTATTGTTGCTGTATTTATGTCAATTATTAATTTGCTGTCTCTTGGTTATAGTGGTTTGTTATCTTCATGTATGGTAATTTTTTTATTATAAACTCATTTTAGGGAGGGACCTTAATCTGTGGGCATATTGGGAAATCTACACTAGTGTGTGTCCCTAGTTAAGATTTAAATTTGTTTTTCACATGTGACCTAGCAAGTTGCTAACCCAGGACAAGTTAAATTTTTCACTTTTCATGTCTTAAATCATACTGGTAGTATGTCATCTTGCCTTTTTATAAAGCAAAAGCAGTTTTTTAAATCTTGCTTTATGAAGGTCCTGATTCTGGGAGTCTACATTCTGGGTATACCCTTTGAGCAGGTCCATGTCCTTGTCTTCTGGGTTTTGGGCTCTGTAATGTTCAATCCTCTTGTTTCAGGAATCAGCAAGGACACACAAGAAACACATAAATAGAATTTCAGTTTCATGTTCTGGTTTTCATTCTCTTTTAACTTTTATCCCCAAGGGATTTTCCTTATTTTTGTACCAGTTTAACAATGTCTTTTGAAGGATGTTTGCTTCATTTTATTCTTGTTGGTATAAAGAGGACTTTTAAGACATTTAGTCTGTTATGTTGGAAGAAACAATCATAAAAGTTATCTTAAATGTTAAAAAGAGACAAAAATTTGATAAACATATTTTATTTTACTTTTTAAGATTTTATTTATTTCCTTGACAGAATGAGAGAGAGAAAGAGAGAGAGCACAAGGAGACAGAATGGTAGGCAGAGGGAGAGGAAGAATCAGGCTCCTCACTGAGCAGAGAGCCTGATGCAGGTTCAATCCCAGAACCCTGGGGTCATGACCTGAGCCAAAGGCAGAAGTTCAAACGGCTGAGCCAGCCAGGTACCCTGATAAACACATTTTAAACATAAAAATTAAAATGGAAATCCCCAGAAATTCTAGAAGTATAAATGGTGAAAGAAAAATTGAAGACTAATGATATATTTTTATTTATAAAATGTAAAGAAATAAAAAAAATACAAATTCTTCAAAAGAAAATGTAAAAAGGTTAAGAATAAATATGGAATAAAATATATGGAATTAAGTCTCAAATGTTAAAAAACTGGAAAAGAAAAAATATTCAATATAATTTCAGTATAGAAAGAAAACATTGTTACAAGATAAAGTTTTAAATTAAAAAAAAAATCGTCTCTAAGTACACCTAACAATTCCTTCTAAATTTGTTGTTTATTTTTTATCTTTTTTTAAAGATTTATTTTTAGTAATCTTTACACCCAACATGGGGCTTGAACTCACAACTCTGAGATCAAGAGTTGCATGCTCTTCCATCTAAGCCAGCCAGGCACCGTTCTAAATTTGGGTTAAAGTCTTTATCTTATGGTTAGACTGCCTGAGTTTAAATCCTTATTCTATCATATTTTTAGGTATGTGAACTTTAAAATATACTTAATTGTCCTATGGTTCAATATCCTCATAGGAAATATAGTAATTGTAATATTGACATCATAATTTGTTTAGGAGGATGAATGAGATAATATATAGAAGGGAAATAGCCTATGTATTGGCACATAGTAACATGTTCAGTTAATGATAGCTGTTGGTTTTTGTTAATTAACTTAGAAAGTGAGAAAGCAATAAATGTTGGCAGCAAAGTTCAGGTATTCACACTTACTTCTATGTATAGTTAGACACACTTGTATAAGGTCTGAAACAGGATATCTGCAGCAGATAACCAGCTGCTTTTATGCTCTAATTTCCCCATTGAGAGGGTACTGCTGGCAGATGCCCTGCTTTTAACTATACTGTCAGGCTGGTTATTGGGAAGGTTCAATGGTCTACTACAATCTTTTGAAATTCTGCAAGACTGAGAGGCTTGAGAATATTATAAATCATTTGTTCCAGCACTCTTCTTTTTTACCTCTTTGGATCAAAGTCTTTCTGGGATAAGGGACATTTTGGTCTTTCCTTGTGTTGAAATACTTGTTTACTCAAGAGGAGAACTTCAGATATTCTTCGGCAAAGTATTCAAGAGGCACATTGCAATGACCTCTAGTTGCAATAATGCTACTCCTTGGCCAGTCCGCCGCATTTGTTGATTTCTCCATTCATTCTTTACCTTGTGTAAGTATTTCTGTGGTCATGCAAATTTGATGGTAAACCCTTTTTCATGTGTAATATTTTAGTGGTCTTTTCTTTCCTACTAAGTATGCAAGTGAACACTGTGTCTTTGTTTTCTTTTCAGGTCTTAATTAATTTCATTTATTCTTCAATTGTTTTTGCTACCTACTACTTTCTGGCATTATTGTAATATAGCCATTCAACTGTGGTGGAGTCATATTTTACTTCAAGAACAGTTATTTACTTTAGTTTACCTTTCCACAGAATAGCAATCCAACCAGTGAACACTGCCGTCAAGGAAAAAGAAAAGCAAAATAACAAGTCTATTTCTTTTAAGATCACTTAACAATTTTCTTTCTGGTACTCCATGCTAATCCATGTGTTTAAATGCAGCTGACACCTGATCTGGAAACCTTTCTCAATATAGTTGTTAATAGAAACTCTAAAAATCTTTTCTCAATATAATTATTAATAGAGGCTCTAAAAGTATAACAAGAAATAAAAGCAAAGCTTAATTAAGAAACAAAAGCTAATTATGAACTAGAAGTCAGTAGTCCTGGGCTGACAAAATTTTAAAATACACTAAAATGCAGAGTGAAACTGATAACACTTTAGTATAATTCTAATTAGACATGAACTGCTTCAGTTTTAGTTGGAGTGTATAGTGTATCTTTTTGGTGAACCTATATTTGTGAATAATGTTATTCCTATGATAACTTGCTACAGTGTCATTGTTAATAGAAGATAGAGTTTACTGAAAAGGCAATTTGATACTTTTTAGTACATTGGGAGTTTCTTATTAAAAACAGCCACCTTATCCAGTTTCTCCTCCTAAAAAGCATTACTTCTTTCCCTCTTCAGCTCTCCCTAGACAGTCTTTGTTCTTCCTCATGAAATACATTAACAAGACTGGCTACTTTTTTTTTTCTGCTCATTTTACTATTCATTTTTCACATCCGTTTCCTCAACTTCTTCCTTTAATTAACTCCAGTCTGATTCCTTGTCCCATCACTCGCTGAAGCAAAATAGCTCTTGCTGAGTGCACCAATGACTTCCAGATCTCTAATTCCTTGGGTGATTTTTTTTTTTTTTTAAATCAGGTTTCATTTTACATGACCTTTCAGCAGCATTCAACATTGTTGACTACTCCCTTCTTCTTGAGAGACTATTTGGATTCCATGACACGGACTCTCTAGATTTTCCTCCTCCTCTTTGCCCATCCCTTCTCTTTCTTTTCTCCCCTTTACATGTGTACCTTCTTCTAAGCCGAAATGTATGCAGTACCCATAGGCAATTGACTCTATATCTGTTTTCTTAGCCCAGATGTCTTCTCTAAGCTCCAGACTCATATATTACATAATGGCTCCTTGAAGTCTTCTCAAAGATACCTCAAAATTATCACAAACTTATATCCAGAATACATTAATAATCTTCTTTCCCTACTCTTGGCAATCAAGGGGCAGTTGTAGTTTCAAAAGCAGTGTCTCTCATCAAAGAAAATGCTGATCATATATAGGGTTTTAGGAATCAAGGAATTTTAGAAGTGGACAACTTTCAGAAACAACGTTGTTTAGGGATTGACTAATTGTCAACAATGAAAGCATGTTTCTGAATGTGGCTGTTGCTGATTGACTTTCAGAAATACAAGCTCAGGAGTGAGGCTGTTGCTTATCAGCTTTCAGAAAAACGACCGTGTTGCCGATTGATTGTTAATATGACAATTTCCCAGTCCTTATTCCTGCTAAATCTTGTCTCTTTTTATTTTCAAGTATGAAAATATTTTTTCTTATCAGGTGAAAAGTTTATTTTAAAAATAGGACAAAGCTTGAAGTGCTTCCTCTTTACAAAAACAATAAAAAACCTATGCTATGAATGAATAAACTGAAACTATAGGAATCATGATTTGTATCAAGTTTGATAATTAGCACTTCCTATGTAAGGGGGACAATTTATGTTCTTTTATATATTTTTCCACTTAAAGAAATGTTGTTTTGAATAGGCCGTGTAACAAACCATTTTTATGATTATAATAAATCTTAAATATAAAAGAACACAAAATAATTTCACTTATGAAGTATTTTAAAAAGTAGTTAGCTGAACCTTGGTTGCAGAGTCAATTTTCACTCTGTAATGCTAAGTGAATTAAAGAAAGAAGGTATTATTACATACAGTGCTAAGCAATGTATAGGTATAATGGCTAGTGGTGGTAATTGCTAACTGTTATTATACTTCCTCCTTAAGTCATGAGTTTTTAACATAATATTTGGCATATAGTTTACATTCAGTAAGTTTTGTTGAATGTAATTAAGTTTTGTTGAGTGTAATTATATTGATGCCACTAACATTTAGAAAAACTTTCCAATAAATTCAAACTCTGTTCTAGAAATTGGCATTTCTTTGCTAAAGCTTTTGGCAGTATTGCCATTAAAATTAAAGAACTTATTAGAAGCTGACAAAGTCATTCAAATGTGTTATTTGGCTTAAGCTATGTATAAAAGCACACTTTTTCCTAAATTTAATTATTGTTAATAGACAATATCTTTTACATGTCATCTTTATTTTTTTAAACAGTAGTTAATAACTAATAAGTAAAAAGAAAAGAGAAGTACTGACAAAATTTTCTTCTTCATTTCAATGATTTTAAATGAATATAACAAATACTTGTGGAATGTATACCCAATTCTGCTGAAATAAACATATGGTTTCAAAAATAGAGTTGGCCATATTAAGTTCTTTCCAAACCCTGAAACACTGTAGTCTTTGTTTTTAACAAGAACGTTATTCACTATTGCAATCTATTTTGCTCTCCATTTAAGAATTTTTTTTGTTGTTTAGTTTTTGGACAGTTGTGACTGTTTTATCAACTCTATTTAATTTTATTTCAGCTCCACTTGAAAATAGTCAAAATATTTGGAGCCCTTCAAAGAAGAATTTTCTATTTTACTTGATAAGACCTTTTAATATTTAACTGGGCTCAAAATCAGTTTTTGGCAAAAGAAGGAGATTTACAAACAGAAGACAAGTTCTAGACCAAGTTTGACCTTTCATACTTGTCAGGACACATAACTTAACAAAATGAGCAAAACAACACTGCCATCCCTTTTCCATAGGACTGACATGCAAATGACCTGCAAATTCTATATTAAGATTTTATTACTATTTTATAACATTCCTAATTTTAAAGAGGATTGCATTACAATTATAATAGCACATTTTTTTATGTGGCCTTTAAAATTCCCAAGGAAAACCTTTCTAGATATAAACAATTGTAATGACACACATTCATTAGGCAAGATAAATCTGGATTTAAGGATGTAAGTTTATTATTCTTTAAGTAAGCCAGTGATAACAATATCTAAGGAATCTGAATGAGTAAAATCCCTTCAATTGACAGTCAAGTACAAAAACAGAAGCTAGTCCACTTCCTGTTATCTATGAGAGGCTTATATTTTTGTAAAGAAGGTTTTACCAGGGTGATTGTCTTAATTATTTTTATTTGAGTAACAGAACCTAATAAACCAATCCAGATTGTTATATAGCTCAGTAGGAGAGAAAATAATAGGATATCATCACATCTTCTGCCTAGAAATCATGTCCTCAGTTACTTTCTTCCTCTTTCATTGTAGTGTGAAGAGTAAAAAGGAGAGCTCCCCTCTGCAGGGAAGTCTTACAGAGAAGGTAACCTGGTTTTACCCTGCCTTTTAGAAATCTTTGCAGTTTGGAGAAGCACATTTCTCAGTTAAAAAAAAAAATCTATCTATATGTATATATCTATATCTATATCTAGATATATGGTAATTTTTAGTGTATTTGGATTCTCTTTGATCCCCAGACTTTGAAAAACTTGAGGAAGAAGGAGAAAGAATCAGATGGCAACAGAGCTCGTGTGGTTGACTCAAGTGGCTAAGTAAGATGGCACCCTTCTGGTTGTGTGATGCTTCAGAAAGATTCCTTCATACAGATTGCTTAGCAGGGAAAGAGATCTTTTTTTTAAAGAAATTACTTTATTTTTTTATAAACATATAATGTATTATTAGCCCTAGGAGTATAGGTCTGTGAATCACCAGGATTACACACTTCACAGCAAAGAGTTCTTCTTTTATTCTAAACAACAACAGCAATACAGTCTTACTTTATCAATAGCATATTATGAAATGTTACCTCATTAGGAATAAAAGCCAGTAGAATAGTAAAGTCCTCCCCCCCCTTTTTAAATCTCCATCCATATCTAACTTCTAAATTATTAAAAAACTGAAAGGGGTCCATGAGTTTTTGAACCACAGTAAGGAGAAGAGCAAGGGGGATAGTATTTTGAGAATTTGTATTCTGTTCTATTAGAAAAAGTTCTTTGTTTTGGGGTTAATTATTTATTTCCAAACTTAAAATATTTATTTTCTCAAACAATTCACTTCTGATAGAGAACTTGGAAGCAAGAGCTGAGAGAGAAAGTTCTTTTTATAAGATTTTTAAAAATATGTGAATTTTTCCAAGGTAAAAATATAACATTCCTCAAGATATATGATTTCAAAAGCTTCTCTTTGTTACTGGACTCATGTACTGGATTAGTGTAATAACCAGGGATTTAAAATGTCTGAATTAGGAATTTTAACATTTTCAATTTGTTCTTGAAATAGTTTATTTTAAAACTTCCTTAATATATTTTTCTGCTATTTCCTGTACAACTTTCATTGCCCAGCAACTGTTTCAATGTCTTTTCTGGATACAAAGAGTACAGAGTAATGCCTTTTACCACATTTTCAAAAAATTTATTTTAGCAGGGGTTGGAATGTAAAAACAATTAAATAGATTTGGAATATATTTAGAAGGGTAATTTATATGAATGAATAGACATGGAAAAAAGAAATAAAGCAACAAATGAAATGTGTATGCTCCCTCATTTAAAGGTATGCAATAATATAACAATACTTCAAAGTATATTTGTTTATGCTAAAAAATATAGTGACATTTGAGAACGAATAAATAAAACAATATGTTATGCTGTATATATTTATATTTGAAGAGAAATATGTTCACTGTGTTCTTGGTCATTTTAATTGAAGAAATTATTTATTGTATTTTACTCATTGTCTCACTGAGTTTTGGATTGACTTTCAAAATAATTAAATCTGTCCTTTGTCAATGTTCTACTATTTTAAAATGTTTTAAAAAGGCTTTCCTGATTAGTTGGACAAAATGACATTTTAGCTAGAATTGAAGTCAGTAGTTCACATAGTGACAGGAATGGGGAGTAGGATTAAATACCATCTCATTTGAACTGGAATTAGAAACTGCAGTCCTAGAGGTTGAATGATGTCTTTTCCATTCCCCACTGTCCCTTTCTCAAATATTTGCGAAAATCTCAGGAAAATCAGATTTGATCTGTCTCATCAATTTTTAGTAAGGTGGGCATTTCGATTCCAACTTGAGGCTGGATTCTAAAGCTACTGCCACTGTGTCACTTCTATAGGAAACTTGACACTGCATTTTGTCTCAATTCTAGTGACTATGAGGGCTGCCTCAATGTCAGTCAAAACACACCACAGTTGTCTTCACCATTATCTAAATGGAGAGCCCTGCACCTTTGTTCAAGACTCTTTTCTGACATATTATTGGATATAGAGAAGATGCCAGCTATATGGAAGAGCATCTCTTCCTCATAATACTTACTGCCACATCTTCTATATCATGTCTATTTATTGTCTGTACTTATACCTTCACCCCCCACCTCCAACTGATAAGCTCCCAGAGACCTGGATGGTGAATTTTTTCCCACTTTTGCCCATCCCTCTCTGGCAATGCTTAGTTTGTTCTCTGTGTTTATAGGTTTGATTCTGCTTTTTCTTTATTTATTCATTTTTTTTAAGATTCCACATATAATTGATATCATATGGTATTTGTCTTTCCTTGACTTATTTCACTTAGCAGAACACCCTGTAGGCCCAGTCATGTCACAAATGACAAGATTTCATCCTTTTCTTTATAGCCGACAAGGGGTTAATATCCACAATATATGAAGAGCTTATACAACTGCCCACTCCTCCCAAAACCCCAAGTAATCACATTAAAATAGGCAGAGAACATGAATAGAATTTTTTTTTCCAAAAGAGACATAATTTTTCCAAAGAAGATGGCCAATAGACACATGAAAAGATGCTCAACATCACCAGACCTCAGGAAGATGCAAATCAAAACTGCAGTGAGATAAAGCACCTGTCAGAATGGCTAGAATAAAAAAGAAAAGAAATAACAGGTGTTGGTAAGGATGTGGAGGAAAAGGAATCCTAGAGGCTTAGATTTTAGGTTTTAAAGGCTATATAGGGAAAGCGTCTCCATCACTTAGGAGATTTTCCATGTAAAAAAGTAGTATACATTGGGTGCTGGTTCATGATGCAGACCTTATACTGATAAAATGATAAGCCTTCAGGGAAAATCTGTTTCCAAGGATGGATTTTTAATAGGACATTTTACTCTTTTTCTTAATAAGTCCAGCAGCTTTTGAATAGATGCTTACTTGTGTTTTTTGTTATGAAATATTCAGTAATCATGGCTATGAGATTTTTCTTTTCCCTTTCCTTTTCTTTTCTTTTCCTTTCCTTTTCTGCCATTGCCTTATGACTTCTGTGAAGTGAGTTTCTGGTTCTGCTACAATGAGATATGTAGCTCAAAACTCCTCACTCCACCAAAATCCATACTGATGGAGTGAGGAATAGAAAGGAAATAAAATCCAAATCCATATTGACCTCTATCACCGATCGTCATTTATTTTCTTATCCATTATATGACTCTCTATTAGAATGTAAATCTCTTGAGTAAATTTACCTTTTCCAATCCGTTTATCACTGAAGCCCAGCTGTTAGAAGAGTTGATGGCAGATAGTGAGTGTGATTAAATGAAAAAGGAGAAAAAATATTAATTTTTCCATGATGGAAGATATTTAATATAATCATCCTGTTACTAGATAGCTAAGCACTGGCAGAACCCCAGAGTTGTTCAGAGCCACTGATACAAATGTTCTCACATTCTGATTCTATTCTGAGTGGTACAACCACATATCTTTCCCCTAAAACCTCTTTGTCACCAATATTCTTATGTCCTTCTTCCAAGTCCATCACCAGTATATTCCTATATCATAGGATTCTAATCTCAGCCACCTTCCTTTTGGAAAGAATGGAAAACAGTGGAGGTTTTATATTACCACCCCTTTAGATGATCTTGTAGGAAATGATCCTGTAAGTCATAGGAGATCCCTTAAAAGGATATAGGTAGAGTTTTAGCCAGTGCTGAGAGAAATGTTCTTAAAAATATTGTTAAACCTATATAGATTTATGGTCAATTATTTTGTTTGCTGTTTAAGAAATCTTTCTCTGTTTCAAGGTCTAAAAGATATTCACTTATTTCCTACATTTTGGACTGAATTGTTTCCCCTGAAATCCATATGTTGAATCCTAACCTCCAATGTGATTGCATTTGGAGCTGGGATCTTTGGGAGATAATCAAGTTTAGATCCTGTCCTCATGACAGGATTGGTGCCCTTCCTTATAGGAGGAGGCACCAGAGAGCTTGCTTTCTCTTGCTATATGAGGACAATAAGAAAGCCCTCTGTAAGCCAGGAAGGGAGCATTCACTAGAACCAACCATATTAGTACTTTATTTTTTTTTTAAAGATTTTATTTATTTATTTGTCAGAGAGAGATCACAAGTAGGCAGAGAGGCAGGCAGAGAGAGAGAGAGAGGAGGAAGCAGGCTCCCTGCCGAGCAGAGAGCCCGATGCGGGACTCGATCCTGGGACGCGAGATCATGACCTGAGCCGAAGGCAGCGGCTTAACCCACTGAGCCACCCAGGTGCCCCCATATTAGTACTTTAATCTCAGACTTCCAGTTCCAGAATTGTGAGAAAATAAATCTGCTCTTTAAACTACCCAGTCTATGTACTTTCTGGCAGCCTAAATGAAACACTCACTAAAAGTTTGTGGGTTTTTTTGTTTTGTTTTAAATATTTAAATCCCCAATCCACATAACATGAATTTGTTGGCTTTTTTTTTTTTTTTTGCAATTTAATGACTTTATTTAATATATTTTTTCCAGCTTTGTTTGTTATTCCTCCTTTCTCAATGATGTGATATGTTGCTATTTTATATAAAAATCATATCTATAGTGCATCTCTTTCTGTGTTCTCTATATTATTTCATTTGAAATTATTATGAAAAATATTAGATAATACTTGGATACATATATTTAATTATATATGCATATATAATTATTTTTATTTATTACATAGTTATACATGGATATTAAATATGTATATATATTTCATATATCTGTCCTTATCAGGATTATATAGTTTCAATTGCTATTGCTATGACTTCACAATAAGCCCTTTTATCTAGTAGGGAAGTCCCTCCTCCTTCAGAAATATCCTGGCTATATTTGGCCCTTATTTTTCCACATATATTTTAAAATAAATTTGTCAAATTTAATAAAAAATCTCATTGGGTCGAGTTTCGTGAGACAGGAATCCATCAGAATCCTAGAGGAGAACATAGGCAGTAATCTCTTTGATATCAGCCCCATCAACTTCTTTCAAGATATGTCTCCAAAGACAAAGGAAACAAAAGTGAAAATAAACTTTTGGGACTTCATCAAAATCAAAAGCTTCTGCACAGCAAAGGAAACAGTCAAAAAAACAAAGAGGCAACCCACGGAATGGGAGAAGATATTTGCAAATGACAGTACAGACAAAAGGTTGATATCCAGGATCTATAATGAACTCCTCAAACTCAACACACACAAAACAGACAATCATATCAAAAAATGGGCAGAAGATATGAACAGAGACTTCTCCAGTGAAGACATACAAATGGCTATCAGACACATGAAAAAATGTTCATCATCACTAGCCATCAGGGAGATTCAAATTAAAACCACATTGAGATACCACCTTACACCAGTTAGAATGGATAAAATTAATAAGACAGGAAACAACATGTGTTGGAGGGGATGTGGAGAAAGGGGAACCCTTTTGCACTGTTGGTGGGAATGCAAGTTGGTGCAGCCTCTTTGGAGAACAGTGTGGAGATTCCTCAAGAAATTAAAAATAGAACTTCCCTATGACCCTGCAATTGCACTCCTGGGTATTTACCCCAAAGATACAGAAGTAGTGAAAAGAAGGGCCATCTGTACCCCAATGTTTAGAGCAGCAATGGCCACGGTCGCCAAACTGTGGAAAGAATCAAGATGCCCTTCAACAGACAAATGGATAAGGAAGATGTGGTCCATATACACTATGGAGTATTATGCCTCCATCAGAAAGGATGAATACCCAACTTTTGTATCAACATGGATGGGACTGGAAGAGATTATGCTGAATGAAATAAGTCAAGCAGAGAGAGTCAAGTATCATATGGTTTCACTTATTTGTGGAGCATAACACATAGCATGGAGGACATGGGGAATTAGAGAGGAGAAGGGAGTTGGGGGAAATTGGAAGGGGAAGTGAACCATGAGAGACTATGGACTCTAAAAAACAATCTGAGGGGTTTGAAGTGGGGGAGGGTGGGAGGTTGGGGTACCAGGTGGTGGGTATTATAGAGGGCATGGATTGCATGGAACACTGGGTGGGGTGAAAAAATAATGAATACTGTTATTCAGAAAATAAATAAAAATAAATTTTAAAAAATCTCATTGGGATTTAAATTGGATTTTCATTGACTCTGTAAATTAATTTGGAAACAACATATTTTCATAATATTTGTCTTCTTATTTATGAAAATAATCTATGTCTCCATTTCTTGAACCTTAATATCGGTTTATTTTCTAAAGTTAATTTAGAGTTCATTGTATTTATCTAAAATGTTAATTAAAAGAGGATTTATGTTTTAAAAACCCCAGAAGATTGTACCAACAATGATTAGAAATAATGTAAAAGTTAAGGATGATTAGATGTAATATTAATGTATGGAAATCAGTTGCCTTTCTTTATGCTAACAGCAAACAATTGAATGTATAATTGGTATGAAGACATCCTTTTAATAAACTGAAAGACTATCATGTATGAATTTTGCTTTCTAACAGTCTCTCCAAAAATACCTGGAAATGTATTTTTTGGGTTTCTGAGCCTTCAAAAGTTTTTATTGGTTATCTTTCTAATGGAAAGATATTTTGTTGAATTCCAAATATACTAAGATATTACTTGTGTGCTAGTATTTAGTTTTGCTAAGGTGAATCTGAAGTTAATCTGATATTTGTGTTCTCAGGTCATTTGATCATTTTGCCCACATGCCCAAAGGATTATTTTCTAAACTTGAAATCTAGTGATATTAGAATATGTGTCAGTATTGATCATTCCATTAATTTTCCCAGTCTTTTAATATGCAGGTCAAAGTCCTTGTTAGCTTCTGGAAAATTTTTGTATCATCATTAATTTTTATCATCAGTTCATATAATTAGTAGTAATCTGAGACTATCAGTATAAAAGTAGTATGTGTTAAATAATCTCAATATAACTGAAATTAGCTTTGTAAACTTCATTTTTTTGAATGACAGTTTAGCTGGTATTAAATTTTAGGTTCACAATCCTTTGCCCTCAATACTAGAAATATTACCTACTTAGTCTGCTACTCTTTTTAATAAAAGAAGTTTTCTGTAAATCCTATTATTATTTTTTAGTTATTTTGCTTTCTTTGTGGTTGCTTTCAGAATTTGTCCTTGATGTTTTACAATTTCAGTATGGTGTGTCTAAAAATCAACACATCATGCACATTTAAACTATTTACGGGGTTTTCTTAACCTGAGAACTTACTTTTTTTTTTTTTTAAAGATTTTATTTATTTATTTGACAGGGAGAGAGATCACAAGTAGGAAGAGAGGCAGGCAGAGTGAGCCCTCTCACTCCCTGCTGAGCAGAGAACCCGATGCAGGGCTCATGTGGGGCTCGATTCCAGGACCCTGGGATCATGACCTGAGTGGAAGGCAGAGACTTTAACCCACTGAGCCAACCAGGCGCCCCCTGAGAACTTCCAACTATCAATGCTTCAAATATTTCTTTTACAAGATTTTTTTTATAATCTCCTTCTAGAGCCAGGTGGATTTTGGAAGACATCATGTAGTAAAAATACTGAATTTTTATTTTTACTAAGTATTTTAATTTCCAAAATTGCTGTTTGGTTATTTGTGTTTACCTTTATTTTTATTAAAATTTCTGTTCTTCATTTATGTACATTTTTTCCTTTATCTTTTGAGGCTTTATAAAAACATTTATGCTAATACTGTGTTCAGATCTCTCTATTATCCTTAAGAAATTTTTTCATGTTTTGCATCTATTTTCTTAAGCTGACTTTTCTCTTATGCTTCGAAATTCTTATTTTTGTGAAAATATTCATCAGGATTTTCTTCTATATAACTCTAGGCTTTGAGGGCTTTGTGAAATGTTTTGAAGGTTATGTTGTAGGCTCTATAGGCTTTAGAATTGCAAATCAAGACTTATGTTATGAGTCTTTTGGAATACAGACATACAATGTCTGGCTCTACCCCTCTTTAGAAGTGGCAGTCTGGGCCCAGCTTACCAAGCATGACTTTACATCACCTTTTCTTAAGGGCCAAGAACTGGTTAACAGCTTAGATCTTGGTGGGCTCATAGTTGGCATTGCTCAGGAAGCACATTTGAAAGCCAAGACCATAAATGGAATGAATGGCTTCAACCTTTATTTCTACTCAAACATAGAGACTACCCTCTCAGTACTCAGTACTCAGTACTCAGTACCTAGTCAGTACTACCCATTTGAGTACTGTCCCTGGTGGAAGCAAGAGACTTACCTACTTTGGATTTCTCTTTCATATTTTGTCAGGAGAAAAGGTGGAAGTTTATGAATGTATTTGATCTGCCATTTTGTCAGAGAAACCCATTAAGGAATTTTATTTCTAAAGTCAAATAGTTTAAACAGAAAACATTCACCCAATTTAATTATACAGTTTAATGAGTTTTGACAAATGTATACACAGATAACCACCACAGCAATCAAGAAATGTGATATTTCAAAGACTCTTGTCTTCTGTAGCATCTAATCTGCTCTGAACCTCAACTAGTAAATTTGTCCTATAGCATACTAAATTTTTAATCTTTCCATTTCATTTTTTTCTGTAACTTCTATTTGTCTCTTCAGTATGGTCATACTTCTTTAAATATTTGGAGATTTCTTAATGGCTTTTTTTTTTAAACAGTAATACGTGTTCATTCCACCAATTCTGCTATTTTTGGATCTGTTATTGATTTGTTTTTCTCCTCATTAAGGGTTACATTTCTTGCTTTTAGTAATATTTGTTTAGATGCTGATTTTTGTATGTATTAATTTCATTGTTGTGTGTCTTGGGTTTTTATTGTTTTCCTTTAAATGCTTGCATTTTGTTATTTAGGCTTGTTTATAAATTTTAGTTAAGTGGGTCTAGAGTAGTCTTTGAGAGTAGTCTAGAGTAGTCTTAATACAGCCATTGTATTAAGAATTGATACTTTTTTTGAGTTCTTTACTGAAAGCCTCATCTGTTCACCATGTTCTCTCTACTGTCACTGATTGTTATTCAAATATCTCCATGCCTTTTATCATCTCTGGGAGTTGTTCACCTTACAGGCTACCTGTAGTTTTTTGCTCACTCTCATGATATTTCACGAGCAAAGACAAAGGGTCTGATGCACATTTCTGGGGCTACTACATAGCTCTCTCCTTTGCAGAATTTTGGCTCACAAATTCCACATGCCTCATCTCCCTGAATTGCTAGCTCTGTCTCCGTAAGTCAGCAGGAATTCTGGATCTGCCTGGGTTATCTTTCTTTACAATGGTCTCAGGAGTGCTCTACCAGGCAGGAAACAGGTGCAATGATTGGGGGTTACCTCATTGTTTTTCCTTCTCTCAGAGATCTTTACATCTGTTGTACAATGTCTGAAAACAATTGTTTCATGTGTTTTGCCCATTTTTTGAGCTGATAAAGCAAAAGGCAAGCTTGGTAACTGTTACCCTGTCATATCAGAAGTGGAAATCTCTTGTATTTGAATTTCATAAGGTAAAATAATACTTTATGAAATTATTTCAATCCCTCATCTACTAAAGTCTTGTCACAAAAAAATACTCACAAGTTGATACTTTTCCTAATGTTATTCTCAGCCTTAACTTCTTCTTTCTGCCCTTTCATGTGATGACCAGTGAAATGATCAAGGAGTCATATAAATTTATATATGATAACAAGTTTAAAATTTCCTGGGATTATGTGGTTAGTTAAAATTGTTTTAGTTGTGCTCACTCATTTACAAATTACTATATTCATAGTATATATGAATATTGGATAATTCAAATGTCTGTCAAGGCTGCCCTTAATAACATCTTAATAATTTACTGCTAATAAACTCACATGCCAGTTAATCTCTTGGAGACATGGGCAGCATAATATAAAACTTTCAGTAGTATCTAAGTAACTTAAACTTCCGATAATGTCTGATAATTTTTTCCGGGTGAAAACATGGGCTGGAAAGTGGGCATTGCTCTAAGTCAATAATCTCTTTATTATTTTTTGGAAACGGTGGCAGATTTATGTAACCAAACAAATAGCCTTTTTGTTGATGTTGTTGTTGAATAAATGATGATATATATGAACACATATTCAGCATCTTTTTGGGAATATTATACAGATGATGGAAGAATAAAACATTCTCTTTCTACTGATGTTGCTGAACCGAATCTACAGTGATACATTTCCCCAACATGTAAAGTGCCTGTTTGCAGCTGGGGAGAATGAGGCCAATGTACAAAGAAAGCAGAGAAAAAAGAAGGGATACTTTGTAATTCTCTGAGCTATGTTAGTTTTTTCTTTTTTCCATCTACATTAATCAACAAATTTCCTTTTTACTTCAATTGGATTGATTTAAATTTTTTATCTTTTTAAGCAAAATGTTCTGGTGATTACATTATTCAAATAAAAATGTAAAAAATATTTTGTATGCTTTCTGTCTATGGCCACAAAATTGTTTTACCTAAAACAATGTCAGTATTTCAACAACAGGAGTGCTTATCCTTTTTCCTTGACATAACTCTATTTTCAATCATTCGATTTCCCTGTACCATCTCAGCACATATATGTAATGTGTGTGTGGTATGAAATTTTATCTTTAAGTATATTATTACATATTCTTCTTATATCTCTTTGTCCTCTTTCTTCTGTAAGATATTGTCTACATGTGATGTTAGCCAAAAGTATAGGAAGCAATGTGAGATATTTCCTATTTTCTATATATATATTTTTAATTTTTTCATAGTGTTTTTCATAGTGTAAGCTCATCAAATGTTATTTGGTGGGTGGTTTCTGGGAAACGATATTCTACTTCACCTAAGATTAAGTTTGGCATTGAAGTAAAGGTTGTTTTAGGGTGCTTGGGTGGCTCAGTTGGTTAAGCATCAACCTTTGGCTCAGATCATGATCCCAGGGTCCTGGATCGAGTCCCACATTGGGCTCCTGTTCAGTGGGGAGTCTGATTCTCCCTTTACCCCTGTCCCGTGCTCATGATCTCTTTCACTTGCTCTCTCTCTTAAATAAATAAATAAAATCTTAAAAAAAAATTAAAATTTGTTTTACGTTGTCCCATTTTCTCTCCTTGCCTCTCAATTTATATTTTTCCCCTAAATTAGTCCTGGTTTCATAACTAATATCTGGACCAATTTTAATTAAACAGCAAATTAATTAGTTTCTTTTTTTAAAAAGTAAAGAAACGTTTTTTTCTTTACATGTAATAAGCAGAGTACTCATATAATCCAGATCATACTGCCTCCAAATATATCTGCATTAATTTCTTTTCTGATTCATGGATAGATAATTCTTAAGAACTGTATCATCTCCACATGACTCTAATGAAAATTTTTGTCAACATCAGAATAGCCAAAAAAATATTTTAGAATTCAAAACATGTGTCAGGCACTCTCTAAAGTGAATCACATGCAAAATCTGGAGTTCTATGGAGGCCAGTCAGTATATCCCCATTTTACAGAAGAAAAAAACTGGAGTCTCAAATAGCTAATTTTGATTCTAAAGTAGTGGTTTGGATTAGAATAACTTCAAAATCTGTGTATTATATTAACTAGGTTTATGGCCTTAGATAAGTTAATCAACCTCTATAAATAAATTTAAATTTTCTGTAAGTTGGACATTGAAAATAGTACAACCTCTGAAGGTTATTGTGATGATTAAATGAGCTTACATATTTACAATAGTTAGCATAGTAGTCAGTACATAAAAAGTATTAATAGTAGATATTTTCATTGTTGTTTTTTTATTCTTACTATTTCCAAATACAGCACCTAGTCCACGTAAATCTTGGTAACTGAAACAAGTAATTTTTTGTACCATATCACATATACTGAACTATGTTCCTAATCATAACTTTGTCTGAAGATAATCTACATTAAGAATACTTTCCTTTTGACTGGACCAGTCATGTGGTAAACAACTTTTGCTGTGTCACCTCAATGACAATTGTCTTAAAAAATTGTCCTAGTACCTTCTTTAGTGGGCTACTTATTACCCTGTATGCTATTTGGCACCTGTTGCATGTGAAACAAATAAGCGAGTTTAGAAGAAGATACCTTGATTACTTATGAGCTTCTAGTTTTTGAATTTGAACCTTTTATATCTCAGAAATGGTTTCTATTTTAGAATCCTTTTTGTTCACCATGGCTTACTTATTTTTCTTTTTTCTTTTTTTTTTTTGGACTTATGCTGTTTTAACTGATTCCCTTCTCCCTACCCACCCCCTTTTGCAATCAAATTGCCCCCGAGTCACATGACTGCTAATGAACAGAGTTGTGATTTCCGGCCAGATCCATCTGAATTAAAAGTCTACATTAAGAAAGTAGGGTAAAATCTATAGGTAAAGACAAGAAATATGCAATTACCACTTCTAAACTACCTTGTACTGTGTTTTCCTTCCAAACATGCTCCTTCTCCACCTTATTCCTTCTGTTTAATTACAGTCACAATCCAAATCACCACTTACACAAGTAGTGAAGGGAGTCTATTCTGTGCCTCCCAAGCTTTACTTCCTTTTTTCCCCTTTTTAAAAAGATTTTATTTATTTATTTGACAGAGAGATTATAAGTAGGCAGAGAGGCAGGCAGAGAGAGAGGGGAACAGGCTCCCTGCTGAGCAGAGAGCCTGAAGCGAAGCGGGGCTCCTTCCCAGGACCCTGAGGTCATGACCTGAGCTGAAGGCAGAAGCTTAACCACTGAGCCACCCAGGCACCCCTGGATTATTCCTTTATAACATACTAAAATCTACTACTCCTTTCCTGCCTCATTGCTTCTTTACTTCTGGCCTGGATTATTTCAACTGCCTTCAAACTGTTCTGTATGTTTTATTATTGCTGTTCTCATTCTGCCTCTAATCCATCCATTATAAAGACCAATCCTTTGGTTGTTCCTTATAATTTACCAATAAAAATCAAAAGAAAGTATGATATCCAGACTCTTGCTGATCTGTGTCCTTTCTCACTTCGGACATCACAACCATTCTAACAGTCATTCTTTCTGTCATCTTTTGGTCACATATCATAGCTTTGCATGTGCTGATCCCACTGCCTACAATGCACTTGTCTTCTAGATCCCCAGAAGATCTTCATTCTTCAAAGTGCTTTTGTAAGGTTCTCTTTCTGAAGTAGAGAGGATTATAATTTCTTTTGTATCACTAGGTGGGTGGAGGAATTTCAATCAATTTTGGGTCAAGATTTAAGTATTTGTATACAATGATGTTCCAGTTATTTCTACGTAACAAACAATACCAAAACTTAGTGGCTTAAAACACTAATCTATTTTGATTAATTTTCTTCAATTTGGGTAGGGCTCAGAGTAGTTTGTCCCCGCTTCTTTGGTTCCTCGTCACGTGGCCCTCCACAGACTATTCGGGCTTCCTCACTGTGCAGTGGCAGAATTCTCAGACCAGGAGCAAACCGTATCAACCTCTTATGATCCAGCCTCAAAGTCACACAGCTCCGCATCTGCCATGGTCACAACCCTGCCCAGGCTCAAGGAGAGGAAACACAGACTTCACCTCAGATAGAAGGAGCTCAAAGTCACATTTAAGAAGAACATGTAGGATAAGCAATTGCAGCAGGTAGTTTGGGAAGATTTGGGGGCATTTATAAATGCAGATGAACATTTTCCATATATATTACGTTTTTCAGGAGTAAAACAGCAAATGTATGAAGCTACTTTTTAGTTGTTGTAAGCCACCCACTCAGTTCTCATTTTAAAAAAGGGGACATTTTTTAAGATCTTGCATTGTTACTGTGCATCTCTTGGCTTTTATCATTTCGGCCTTAGTGGTTGCATTGATGGTTTTGTAGTGTTTGGAAACAGAACAGGTTTAATATTAACCTGATAAAATAATGATGACTTGTAGGAATTTTCCAATTTTGATATCAAAATGTTTTATTGTGAATTTCAAATTATTTATTTTCCAGTGATAATTCATAATAGGAAATGTTCAAAGGAATGGGTGTCCTTAAGTGAGAACACAATATTTTCTTTTCTTTCCTTCCTTTCATTTTTTATCATTCCTATTCTTCCTTCTTCCTTTCATCTCTTTATCCCTTATCTTCTTTCTCCTCCCCCTTTCTCCTGTTCTTTTTTCCTTCCTTCTTTCCTTACTGTGTAATTTTCCTTTTATTCAGTAAAAACAGCAGCAACAATAATAAAGAATATCTGTTCATAAACTTTTGTAACAGAACTCTGGTTTATCACAGAATGTTTCAGTTAAGGAAAGAAAGTACATATATCTCAGGGTGCACCGATGCTGTAGGAAGTTCTCTAATAAATTTGAAGCACAAACATTACTTTCAACTACTTTAAGGTTCTCTACCTTAAATTATATATACATGCTTTTTTCTCCCCCTCAAGGCAAGGAAAGTAGGGATAGAATATTAAAGTTCAACTGTGCTACACTTCAAATGACTATAATGTGTAAATTGAGAAGACAACATGCTCTTTTCTCTGTCTTCACATACAATCTATTCTTTCACCTTTCTGCATATACCCAATCTTTTTATTAATTTTTGTATATTGAAAGGAAGTTGAATTTTACATTTTATGTATGTTTTCATATGATAACTACTTCAACAATCTCTTTAAAACTTTATGGAATTTGTGATATTGTCAATGGAAAAAAATCTGACTTTATGCTTGGACAAGAGATATCAAAAACAGCTGTGCAGCTTAACTTTTGTAGGAAAACTATGTATTTCATATATTCCCCTTCAGACACCAGTTACATATATATTGTATGTGTAATTTCATATATATATATGGAAAATTTTGTACCAACTCAGATTTCTGAGGCAACAGCAAGGAGGTTTACTGATCTGGACCACTCTAGGTCCTTATGAAATAAAATGAAATTGACAACTCTAAGGATATATACCTATGATACAGGTTTATTTAACAGAGCCAGTGTGTGCTCTTAAGAAGGTGTACAAGACATCAATTACTGTATTCAAGAGAAATGTCTAAGAAGAGCTCTCTGGGCTTGAGCAGGAATGAATGTCATTGATCGCATTTTGACTACACATAAGGGTTTGTCCTTCATTCCTGTCTTTTCTCTATATGTTTGATATCTTTATGGTGAAAGGTCATTATTTTATGTTTTTTGAATGTGGATTTTGGTGTTTGTATATTTTAACCTTGTATGATATCTGTAACAATGTATAGATTGTTTTAAAAAAGTTTTGGTTGTTATCTCCACATATGTAATAATTCTTATTTTTATGAAGGTGAACATATGCACATAGATGGAAAAAAATTAAATTATACTGATATTAAAATCTGCAGGAATTACTTTTGCAGATACTACAAAATTGATTTTTTTTTTTTTTTAGATTTTATTTATTTATCAGAGAGAGAGGGGGGGAGAGAGCGAGCACAGGCAGACAGAATGTCAGGCAGAGGCAGAGGGAGAGGCAGGCTCCCTGCTGAGCAAGAAGCCCGATGTGGGACTTGATCCCAGGACGCTGGGATCATGACCTGAGCCGAAGGCAGCTGCTTAACCAACTGAGCCACCCAGGCATCCCACAAAATTGATTTTTTAAGGGATCTTGTAGTAATCATAGTAATTAGTGTTTAGTGATGTATTTTTACTTTTGACATGAATTTATAAGTACTACCTATCTTTGCGCTGGTAAGAACTATAGTTTCCTAGCTTCTTACGTTGTTGTGGAATCAGTTTATTAGACATCCAACAAATATTTTTTTGTGTGCATCTAATAAATGTAGGACTTTGAGCTGCTTGCTCTTTAAAAAGGTGCTACTGTGGACAAATGTTGGACTACCCCTGGTGATAATTATAGTTGTTTCAGTAGTTTTCTGTTTGTTTGGTTCTTGTTTTTGTGTTTTAGTTTCAGGAACTTACTTAATTGGAATTAGAATGGGTTTATGTATCTTTCTTTAACCTCTCTTCTTAGTTCACATCTTATAGCCTGTGTTTTCTTCGATCCATTCTATTCAATGCATAATGGAATCAGGTGGACAGAAGGAAGAACACAGACCTGAATCCTACTTCATGTTCTGGCTTTGCCTCAACACTTAGTAGTGAAGATTAAATGACAGCCTTTATCTACCTGCCTCCATATTCCCATGGTGGAGAGACTAAAGCTAGGCTTAACTTTCTATAGGTCTCAACTCTTCTTAAAGAAGAAAGAGTATCCAGAGGTGCCTGGGTGGCTCAGCTGGTTAAGTGTCTGACTCTTGGTTTTGGCTCAGGTCATGATCTCAGGGTCCTGGGATGGAGGGAGCCCCGTGTCTGTCTCCATGCCCAGTGGGGGGTCTGCTTGAGGACTCTCTTTCTCCCTCTGTGCCACACCTCTCCCTCCCCCAGTTCGTGCTCAGACTCTCTCTCAAATAAATAAATAAATCTTTAAAAAAAAAAAAGGAAGAGCGACCTAACTTATTGGATTCCAGGAGAAGAAATAGCTGTGCATAGCTCTGTTCTCCCAGGCCCCATACTCCAAGGCAGAATGCACAGAGATGGCACATTTTGTCCTACACTCTTGCATGTGAGCAACCTCAGAAATATTCAGATGGAGTCTGTTAGAGCATAAGATCTGATACTCTGTAGCAAAACCTTATTAGTGCTTAGCAATCATGTGTGAAGCCATAATCTTTTCATAAGTAAACATTTATTTCATGGCTATTATTTGTCAGATCTTAAAATATATAATATGGATTTAAAGTAAAAAAAAAAAAGGTATGTTTATAACCTAGTTATACTCTAGTAAGAGAAACAGAAATGAATAGATTATTCAGCCATCTACTTCTGAAGGAAGACTTGGGAAGGAGGCCAAAATATAGATTGTTACTATATCTATTTACACTCAGTCTTTAAGGTGTTTCAGTTTTCAGTTTTGGCTTATATTTGTTTACAGAACTTAATCAAGGCCTGCTATCACATAGCATATTTATGATGCTATTTGACTAGTAGAAGACCACATAAAAGCCATGCCACCTCATTGTTCATTGTTTATCTTGACATGTAGTGGCTTCCAGAATGCTTACGTCTTCATTAAGTATAACTTTCCAAAGCCATAGGGACATCTGATGAATATCCATTAGCTTGTTTGCCCTTATATATACATGCATACACATATATGTATGTATATATATCTTCTCTGATCTATACCTTTTTCTTCTCTGACCTATCATTGTTTTTTGGACCAGCATATTGATACTAAGAACACAATTATAGGCATATCCTCGTATTAATTATTAATGTTTTAACAATTATATTATATAATCTATATAATATATAATATACAAAAATAATTCACGAATCAATTCTTCCTCTACCAACAAATTGTAAAAAAAATTGGATCTAGTGTATTCTGTGGATGTATATGGATGTGCAAGCGCATATGTGTGTATACATGCTGGATATGTATAGCTTTAGGATTTTCCAAAGTATCCATTATTAACTGTCAGTTTGGTAATTGTTAGACTGAGTAATGATATATAATTTACTCCAAATATCTGGGTTTTCTTCTTTTTTTTCCTCTGAAGAACTAGCAAATTTCCTTTGAGAGCCAGTTGTTGAGTTGTTTCAAGACTAGTTCCAGGATACCCATTATTTTGTCCAAAGTTTATAGCAGGACAAGGATCCACCATTATTATGGTGTGTCTCACTCACTTTGAATGTGTTTGGTCCTTGACTATTCTCCTTTGATTACACACTGAGCTGAAATCTTTAATTAGCTTTAGAACAAATCTTCACTTCTGATTTTCATTATTTTAGAGGCTGAAGAGATTTGGTTTGTTGTATAACATTAAATTGTATCCATTTTTAAATCATCTTGTCCATTTTCACAGCCTCCTTTCATTTTAGGGAAGCAACTACTTTTAGTCATAGTTTTCATTTCTATCACCATGGATTTGCAGATTTTTATACATAGATTTAAAACTTTTTTCAAAAGAGTTGGCAATGACATTTTAATTTCCTCCTATCCACAACCCTATAAACTCTAACTTTAAAAAAAAAAGATATTATTTATTTATTTGAGAGAGAAGAACGAGAGAGAGAGAGAGGAGAGAGCATGAGCAATGGGGAGGGGCAGAGGGAAAGGGAGAAGCAGACTCCTTTCTGAGCAAGGAGCAGGGTGCTGGGCTTGATCCGAGGACCCTGGGATCATGACCTGAGTGGAAGGCAGATGCTTAACCTACTGAGCCATCAAGATGCCCCACTCTTTAACTTTTATAAATAAAATGGTTACTATAAAATTTTGACAAGTCAGCTCTGTTCTCAAATGAGGGAGAGTTCTTAAATCAATAATGTATATGGCAGAACTTAACTATGCCTAAATTGCAGTAGACTGTTATAACTAAATCAGAAAGAATGAAGTCTTAAGCTTCTAACACAACTTAAATGCTCGTCAACATTGATAATGGAAGTAGTTTATTTCAGTGGTTAACTGGCTTCTAAATCAGACAGAATAGTATTTGAATCCGAGCTTTGACATTAACTGCATGTTGGATGAGGCATTTAACCCTCCTTGTAAGTGAGGTTGTCCAAGTGTTCTAAAGTGATAATAAAATCTCAAGAGGTAATTGTCTAATAATTTAAAATACACAGCATACTTAGCATTCATTTGATGTGACTATTTGGGGTTGAATGACAAATGTTCAATGGTGATGATGATGATGGAGAAGATGAGAATGAAGGTGATTTTGATTGAAGTAGAAAGGAATACATTAGAGATGTTGATAAGCTAGGTTGGCTTGCTGTTCAGGCTAAAATTAATCTTTCTTTTCCCTGCATTGGGAACCAGAGAAGTTTTAACCATAAGGAAAATTTCTCCCCTATAGCTCTAGATATATGGCAAATCCAGAGCAAAAAACAGAGATAAAAGATGAATTAGAAATAGAGGTAGCATGCAAAAAGAGCGTCAAATGATGAGCAGGTGAGTTGTGTGGCAGGTGGGTTGGAAACAGGTGTCAAGGTTACCAAACTAAGCAAAAATAAGAGTGTAAGGGAGACAAAGGGCAGTGTTAGCATTCTTAGAATTTCTATTTTTACTTAAGCGTGAATGTGAAATGCACTTCCAGTTAAAAATTGAGAGTTCTAGTGTATTAAAGAGCTATGGTATTTTTAAAACTTCATCATGAAGACATGCCTAGCACATTGCCCATTCTGTAGCAATTGGTAACACATAATTAACATATATTTGCTGATTAAGTATTATTTAATTAACAAAAATTATTAAACATAGAAAATATGGTGCAAAGAAGATGGGAATTCTGGTTATATCAAGGAAGATGATAATAATTATTACCAGTATATTCTAATACTGTGAAATTTAATTTGGTTTTGATTCCAAAATATTTTCATTTTTATTTCATTTTATGTTATTTTTTAAAGACTTTATTCATTTGTCAGAGAGAGAGAGGGACAGAGAAAGAGAGAGAGCACAAGCAAAGGAAGCAGCAGGCAGAGGCAGAAGCAGGCTTCCTGTTGAGCAAAGAGCCCCATATGAGACTCCATTGCAAGATCCTGGAATCATGACCTGAGCTGAAGGCAGATGCTTAACCAACTGAGCCACCCAACATCCCAATGTTATTTTATTTTTGTTTTAACTTCACTTTTTATTTTTTTCATATATTTTTCTCAAGATTTTTTACTTATTTGTCAGAGAGATTGAGAGCACAAGTAGGTAGAGTGGCAGGCAGAGGGAGAGGGAGAAGCATGCTCTCCGCTGAGCAGGGAGCTTGATGCGAGGCTCAATCCCAGAACCCTGGAATCATGACCTGAGCTGAAGGCAGCTGCTCAGCTGACTGAGCCACCTTAACTATACTTTTTAGGTACTTGATTTATTTAAATGCTATAGTACCTGAATAGTATTTCTCTTATGGAGAAACTATGAATTATGAACATGATAAAGGGATTTTTAGATTGTTTCAGATTGTCACTGGTTAAATCTTTCAAACCCAGTTGGCCTTTGTGGCAGACAGACCCCAAGGTGACTCTGCCTTCTATCTTCTTGAGTTTGGATGGGACCTGTGAATTTTTTCTAACTAATTGAATATTGCAAACTTGATCATATGTAATTCTCAGGATGTTGTTATGGTGTATAAGACTTCATCTTGCCAGCAACCTTCTTATTCTCCTGCTGGATTTGAAGAAGGAAATTGTCATGTGAAGTGCCTGTGGAAATATCTTGTGGTAGGAATTATGGGTAGTTTCCAAAGTGGTTTCTGGTTGATAGCAATGAAGAAGCTGGGGCCCTCAGTTATATAGCTGCAAGGATATGAATTCTGCCAACACCTTCTCCCTAGTTGAGTCTCCAGAAGAAATATAGCTCAGGTTTGGTTATATAGCCTTGTGACATTTTGACCTAAGAACTCATTAAGACATGCTGGAAATTGGGGCACCTGGGTGGCTCATGGGTTAAAGCCTCTGCTTCAGCTCAGGTCATGATCTCAGGGTCCTGGGATTGAGCCCCGCGTCAGGATCTCTGCTCAGTGAGGAGCCTGCTTCCCTCCCTTTCTCTGCCTGCCTCTCTGCCTACTTGTGATCTCTCTCTCTCTGTGTCACATAAATAAATAAAATATTTAATAAAAAAAGACATGCCGGAAATCTTTTTTTCTTCTTCAAGATTTTATTTATTTTTGCAAGCAAAAGAGAGAGAGAGAGGGAGTGAGAGAGAGAGAATGAATTAGCACATGTGGGAGAAGGGGCAGAGGGAGAAGCAGACTCCCTATTGAGAAGGGAGCCTGATGAGGGACTGAATCCCAGGACCCTGGGATCATGACCTGAGCTGAAGGCAGAGGCCTAATGAACTGAGCCACCCAGGCACCCAGCCATGCCCGAAATCTTGACTCACAGAAATTGTGAGACAATAACTACATGTTGTTTTAAGCTACTAAATTTTTACTAATTTATTACACATCATAGAAACCAATGTGGGCTTTTCATTATTTTGGCTCATTTTTTATTTTATTTACAGAAAATTTTCTTCAATCATAGTTTAAAAATATTATTTCTCTTCCTTTTTTTTTGTTTTTCATCTTTAATATCTCCAATTGTGCATACATTGGATCTTCTTTGGTTAGCCTTTATTTCAACTATTTTCTCTTTGGCCATTTTTACTTATTTCTTTATTTTATTTGTATTCTCTTGTTTGTTTTATCATTTGTATTCTAGCTCTTTAATAAGTTTGTTTTCAAATCTATCGATTTGGGGTGCCGTAGAATTTAAATTTTTTTCTGTCATCTTTTCTTTTTTCCTCAAGTTCAATTGTCTTTAATTTTATTGCTTCTTTTCGTTTTATCTATTTGTAGCATTAGTTCTTGAATTTTTGATTTGAGATGTTTTAATATATTCTCTAGTGTTTCCTTGATGACGTGAGACACAGTTTGTGGGTTTATTTCTCCTTCTTCACCACACTTTTTTTTTTTTTTTTCATTTCTTTCTTTCTCTCTCTTTCTTCTTTCTATCTTTCTTCTTCCTTTCTTATAGAAAATGGGTTTATTAGCTGAATTATTTGGATTATAATTTCCTATACAATTAGCAATTCAAAATGTGTGTTGAGTGCTAACTTAATTAAACATAATTTTACATTCTTTAATACTATAAAATATAAAAAGGGCTTGAATTAAAAAATTATAATGGAATTATTTAGGTATAATCTGGTTCCTTATTGCTCTGGAGGAAATTTATTTCTCCCTTCTGGGGCAAATGCAATTTCTGTGGTGTGGAATAAAGATAACTGACTAAATGTTTATGTACTATGCCTATCAGTGTGAAGACTTGTACTGGCACACATCTCTGTGAAAAAATAATGGAATCTCTTGGCAAAAGTTAATGAATGTTCAGGAGATCAGTGGATATAAAACTAATAATAAGAATTAAAATATCTATTGGAATAGGAAATTCCATTAATTGACCATTACTTGAATTTAGAAAAGTAGATAGGGAAAGAGGGGCTCAATGTAAAGTTTCTTTGTCAAGCAGATATTCTTTGCCTTAGACATTAATCAACATTCTTTACTTTTGCTTTCTAATGAATCTGATTCTAACATTCATGTTTCATAGAGTGGAAATATTTTTCTTTAATAGAGAGATCTCTATTTTAAAGCAAGGAGAATGAAAGTCAATATTTAATCCAAACTAGAGAGTAGTGTACAATAATTTCGGTGACTTGTTAACTGGCATAGTATCCTAGGGTGTGTGTGTGCTTTTTTTCTTATTGAAGCATGATAGCATTGAAATGATGTGGAGAAAATTTAAATATTTTATTGTTTTTCTATTTGAACTTTAAATAATTTTTGTAGAAGTAGAATTTGTTATTAACAACTATAATTGTATTTGAGGCTTGCATTCCATTCATTTACTATTAACATATTTATCATGCTTTCTGAACATCATAAACTCAATTCATAGATACTTAGTGTTTTTATTATTTTTAGTATTAAGGGACAATGTTGGTAAGAGAAAAACTTGAAACCCACTGTTTCATCTTTTGACATTTCATTCCTTGATTTCTTCATAATTGTGACTCATTTTAGAAAATAGTTGTAAAGTTTTCAATCTCTTTTTTCTTTGAGGATATTCCTTTTCTGTCCTCTCTTATTCTTTCAACTTCATCTTCTTTGCATTGCAGTTGGTTTTGGCAATATTTCTGAAATATTGAAGGATTTTAGTGCTCTTCTAAAATAGACAATTAAAAAGCAATGTGTACAATTATATATAATATATATTATTTTAAAAATTAATAGGCAGTATTGAGACTGTTTTCTGTCTATAAAAATTTAATGGTTTTACTTTGCTTTCTGTATAATTGCCCATCTTTGTTGTATTTTTCTATTCTCTACTGTTTAGAAAGCTGTAGGACATACTTTCTAATGATGAAGTGGGCAAAGCAAATCTGTTTCTTTCCTGAACTTTTATTTCCTGGAAGAACTAAATTAAAAATATTTTTTCTTTTTGCTGGAATATTTTTTCTCTTTGCTGGAAGCAAATTTGTCCTTACAAATAGAGTCTATTTTCATGGACTATCCATTTTATTTCCTGGAATGGACTATAAAGAAATATGCATCTCAGGAATTTTTCAAAGAAAAGGAAGGAAAGGGATGTTGTAATTTATCAGTAAGCTGCCATACAGGAAAAAAAAAGTAACTATTTCTTTTGAAGCCCATATGATCATTATGGAACTTCACTGAACTACAACCAGCTACTTCAAATAATATATATAAACAGCATGCAGCAATACTTGAGCTTGTCATTTTTAATTTCTATACTTGGGCATCTATATCTTAGCAAAGTCTCAGCTCACTAGCACACTGAGCCATGTAGTGGATATAATCTGAATCAAAGCACAATTGCAAAAATGTCAAACATGATGAAAAAGAGAAAATCACTACAAAAGAGGATTCACCACAGTAACTCTTTGCAGTTCCCAACGCAGAGGCCTAGTAGCCTCATCAAAGATACAAGAGATGGAAAAGGCCCATTAGGTCATCAAACCTATCCCCTCACCAAAGAAAGAAAATGAATTCAAGCAACCCCATCTGCTGGCTTCAAACCAAATTCAGGATAGAAAGACCCTGCTGCTGCTCTTGATACATTATTTCATGACACTGGATGTCATTTATACAAAAAACTGAAATGAATTGTCTGCCCCCAGCATCCTAGAATCACAGAATAGACTTTGAGAGCTGGAAGGTACCTGAGCCCAGCCTCCTCATTTTATAGAAGAGTAGTCTGAGGGCCTGAGAGGTTAAATGACTAGCTCAAATCCACAAAGCCAGTCACAGCTGGACTAGTATTAAAACCAAAGTTTCTGGAGATATCTAAACTGCCATTTATAGCAAATAATTCTCTTTTTGGATAAAAAAATTGATAAAAATTCATTCTATACATTATACTTCATGCATTTGGATTTAACTTATTTCCTACAATGACCTCATTTTAAGAATTCTGACTTTGAAGTGGTCAAATCTAGGTTTTCATTGTCAAAACACTAATTCCAGCAGTTGATATTGACTCCAGTTAAGAGACTGGCAGTTGTACATCAGTTTTCCCTTCTGTTAGGCTCAAAGCAATCTACAAAGATAAAATAGCTTCAGTAGTTGACTATATATATAATGGAAAAAAGAGTACATCGTTTTAAAAATTTGTCTATATGTTATTTCTCACCTCCCCAAAACTACTAGTATGATTCTTCTTCTTCTTCTTTTAATTTAGTGGCATGAAGAGGCAGAGGGAATCTTAAGCAGACTCCATTCCCAGTGCAGAGCTCCATCTCACAACTCTTGGATCATGGCCTGAGCGGAAATCAAGAACTGAAAGAATGCTTAACTGACAGAGCCACCTGGGTTCCCCAATATGATTGTTTTGGAGAAATAAGAAAGAGAGATGGCTATGGAAAGACCTGGAACTTATAAGGGTTTTTGTGCCAGGTTTGTATTTGGATAGAGCACAACATCAGATGCCTGCCTACAGTGCTCAGGCAGAAAAGGTGCATGAAGGCAGCTGAGCTAGAGGCAATTGAAGTCGGAAAGAAAGAAAGAAAGAAAACAGCTGCTTTAACCCTAGAGGACAGAAGACTGTGGTAATGCAGGCCCAGTATCGCTAGATCTTATTTTCTAAAGCCGGTATTTCTAATTTTTTATGAGAAATTTCCTGATTTTTGATACACTGTTCAGGTTAAATACAGCAGTTCTGTAGGCACAGATATGGTCAAGAGTTGCCATGTTGTTGCAGACATTCCTATATTGGATTGTCTATTCTAAGAGCCATTTTAATATTTTCATAAAACCTGAGAAAACTTGGGCCTTAAGTTTAATAAGTAATTAGTTAGTTAATTACAACTAATTAATAAAATGAAAAGCTGGATTATAAGAATTATTTAAACCAATTTATGTAGCACTTCATATCTCAGGCAAATTCTCAAAGTAGAAAGATAAATATTTGATTCACACCTTTAATGTCTTATTTCTTCATAGCTTAATTACTTCTGATTTTTTGAGATTTTTTATTATGCATGATTGCATTAATGTTTTCAAACTAGAGCTAGAAGTTTTAGTTAACAGCTTTTATTCAGGGTTAGATTTCAGTTATTTTGAACAACACTGTATTATTCAGTTGATAACAAAACTGTATTTTCAGTAGTTTAGAATTCATTAATCTTTTAGTAAGGAGGAACACATCTGGAGTTTTGAGGTTTATTAACCCAATAGTTCTAGAACTTTAGTGTACATCAGAATCAGCTGGAGGGCTTTTACAAACAGATTGCTGGACTGCACTCTTGAACTTCTGAAGCAGTAAGGTCTTGGTGGGACTTGGTAATTTGTGCATCTAAAGGAGTTCCTGGGTAAAGCTGATACTTCTGGTCTGGGCATAACACTCAAAAAAACTACAGTTTAAAAAAAAAAGAAAGAAAAAAGAAAATCACAGTTTTAGAGAAAGAGCAAATTTCAAGGTATTAAATTTTTAGTTAATCAGACTGTTCTTGCATTTTTGATAAGCTGCAGAAAGGGAAGATGATAGGATATTGGCTCAGAAAATACCTTTATTAGAGTGCTCAAGTAATTAAGATAAACTGTTTTCAAAAATAATCTTAATAATTGCTAAGTTCTCTGTAATGCTTCCATTGTGACAGATTGTGCCTTAAGTTCCTGAGTCCCTCATTTAGTCTTTATAAAAATTGTATTTTTATTATTCCCATTTTACAAATAAGGAAACTGACATAGAGAGAAGGAAAGAAATTTGTCTTAGTTATGCAGGCTGGTACATAACGGTGATAGGATTTAAGCCCAAGTCATACTGATTCTAAGCCCATACCTTTCTGCTCTCTGTCATTCAACTCAGTCTGTCTTGGTTCATTCCATGAGCCCAATTCTACATCAATTTAGGAAGCTCAAATATTATGAATTAATATTTTTAGGTATCTCTATATTAGGCAACCTATTGTTTAGCACATTTACTCAAATCAAAGTTGTAATATAAGTTTAATAATAGATGATGAAAGCCAGTTGATTACAAATGAATATCATCAATCCCCATTTCTGTAGTGAGTTGCATTTTGTGACTAGAAAATGAATGCAGTTTATGTTACCATCAGCACAACCACGAAATAGTTTACTTTTACAAAAAGCAATTTTGGAAAATAGGGTTCATCATCACATCAACACTCCTTATAGTAATGGTCATTACAAATCAGTTTATAATACTGCCAGCTTCTCTCTTCACTGAAATTTTAGAGACTTTGTATCTATCTGTGTATGTCTGCATGCACATGCTTGTATAGTCTTGAGTTTGTTTTTAAATCTGCGTTTATAGTTTTTCTTTCTCAAATTTTTTCCTTTTTTATCTTTCCATAAATATTCCTGGAACACTGTTTTTTTCAAGAATTATACCAAAAATACTGCCTGAGTCTATTAGTCTATTTTTCTGTCACATGATTGTTTTAGTGTTGTTTGAAGGACTATTTCGGAGCCAGACATAATCACATTCTACAGTTCCTCACCTTATTAACTGACAGAGCACTGTTCCTATTAGACAATTGATCCTGGGCAGATGAAGCCATTAAAAACAGTACTAATTAGCTGAAGATGGGAGACAGTAATGCAGGCTGCCTCACTTCCTTTTATGCTTAGGGAAGTTGATGTTCCAGACAAATAATAATTGATATGTAGTCTGCCTTAATTGTGGTTGTTAACAGCCAGTATTATAATGACAGGCTGACAATTTCTGTCTGGCTTATTGTATGTTTATTTCAGAATCCAAGAGCCACTGGATAATTTTTTTTGGTTAACCTGAACCTCATAGAATGTATTTTATAATGTCTCTGAAATCAAAACTCAACAGCTAAACCCAGCTCATGAATTATTTGGTACATATCTTTGGGCATCAAATGTTTATCCTGGATGAGTATAGTGTCCAAAACTATGTGATCTTATAGTACTGCATGTTTGGATGAGAAATAGCTGAAAAGGAGAATACTACTCTCTCTTCTCTCCTGTCTCTTTTACTTCCAAGCAACAACTTTAAGTATAGACACGAATTTGACTTCATCCATTGGTAGCACAATGCTAGATGAAGCTTTGTTAGGTAGGTATGATTGATCAAATTATAGACATTTGGTGATGAAACAAAATCTCTAGTCCCTCTTCCCTCAACGGAGGTCTTAGGAGTAGGTCTGAAAGTTCCACCCTCTAATCATGTGGTTGGCCTAGGCGTCCAAAGGTCACCTCATTAACATAAAAAAAGACACATTTAAGGCTCTTATCACTTAAGAAATTCCAAGGGTTTTAGGAACTCTGGGCCAGAATCAGAGATAACAACCAAATATGTATCTTGTTATAAGCACATTATTACAGGTACATACTATCAATATGTATTGCCACTGTTGATGTTAACCTTGATCACTTAGCTGAGGTAGTGTCCGTTAGGTTTCTCCAGTGTAAAGTTACTTTTTTTTTCAACACTCTTTGGAAAGCGTCATTATGCAAGGCCCACACTTAAGAATATCTCCTTGAAGGAGAGGTATCTACATAAAATACTTAGAATTTGTTTCTTTGCCCCAATTTATTTACTTATTCAATTATTCTTTTATTTCAGTATGGACTCATGAATATTCATTTTATACTTTGGGTTACAATACAATATTACCTTATTTTCTCACTCAAATTTTTCCAGCTTTGGTCATCAGTTCTTTTACTTACTTTCTCTGTCCTTTTAATATATCCTAGGATTGTGAGTTTTGCTTTTTATTTTTTTAAATCATTTTCTTAATTTCTGGAAGTACAAGGTGCTCCAGGGTCATCTTGTATATTTCCTGCCTAAGTTTCAGAATCAGCCAGTTTTCCACATAGCCTTAGAGAATGGCATTTTGAGGAGAACGATTTTTTTGGAGAATGGCATTGAAAACCAAGATCTAGGAACTAGGTGGGCTCTTTGCTACCGAAATGTCATTTCATTTAGGCCCTCTCAGTTGGCAGAACGAAGAAATGCACATGTGTATACTAACCTGTTCATATGCAAATACCTATAAATAATTCTATATGCAAAACCTATATTAAGCAAAAAATGAGTTCAGACTGATGTCTCTAACTATAATCCATTAAATGGTATAATTTTTAGACCCACCCAGTATCAAACCTTTCCAAAGAGTTAATGCAAAATGCAGCTCATGTATCACCATTTGCACTTATTTTAGTCACTTAGCTCTTAAGTACCCTCCTTGGCAGAAAGCTATTTAACTTACCCTAAGAAGATACTAAATTTGTCATCCTGGCTTTCGAGGCTATCTAAGTGAGCCACCACCACGTCTTCTATGTTCCTGCATTTATATACAAATTTTTCAAGATACCACTCATAACTACTCTACCTCATTCCTCCTTGAGATACCATTTAGCCACATAATTTAGATATGACAAACTCACGTAGTAAATTCATCCTTAAATATATTGTTTGTACACTTGTTAGAAAATTTTCAGCACATGTATATTTGCTGTGTATTTTCTATATACACAATTCTATGAAAATAAAAACTCAGCTATTAAATAAGAGCCAATCATGAATATTATTGTAGAATCATATCAGAACTGAAAAGAACTTTAGAGATGATCTATTCTCTATCCATTATCCTATGTATTTATTATCTTTATAATATCCCTTACTAGTTGCCTACATACTGCTGAAATAACTTGAGTTTATTTTAATAAGCTTTGCTGTATGAAAAACTTACCCGATTAGTTTTAATCAGGTATGGCAAAACACGCAGACATAGACATGATTGTCATGAAGGAAGTTTATACTCACAGATCCCTAGAAACACAAGGCATGGCTCACCGAGTGGAGTTACAAGAGAAAGGACAAGGCACAGTCAGGAGTAAGAAGGGCAAGAGGGAAAAAGGGACCTAGAGCTACCATTGGAATTTTTGTGAGAAGGAATGGACAAGGCAACGTAGGTGTATATGCTGAGCAACTTTAAGATTGGATAGTCTGAATAATTTTGATGGTCTCTGTGCCATAGAAATGGTCTCTAGTTGCCTTATAATTGGCCCTGGGGTGACTTAGGACACAGGAATATACAGGCTTGGTGTATGTAGCAGTTTGATAAAGGAGATAATGGGAGTGTGGGCTCTGGATTGGTTATGTGTATCAAAAATGTGCTGGCAGGGAATTTGTTTGCTATCTCTAGGAAGTATCTAGTCCTGAGAGGGGCTATCTCTTCAGGATCAAGCCTCGTATTACGAGAGAATCAAAAATACAGAAAAGAGAAAATATAGCCAGTACAATTCCCAAGGCTGCCCCATATCCAGTGCATTTCACTAGTGAATGTGTCATAATGTATAGTGTTTTGTTAGACATCATGCCATCAAGTATCTATAAAATGGGGAAGCTTTTCAAAACATTTAAAGTTAAGATTAGGGGGCACCTGGGTGGCCCTCATTCTGTTAAGCTTCTGCCTTCGGCTCAGGTCATGATCCCAGGCTCCTGGAATTGTGCCCAGCATCAGGCTCCCTGTTCAGTGGGAGCCAGCTTCTCTCTCTCCCTCTGCTCTTTCCCTGCTTGTGCTTGTTCTTTCTCACTCTCTCTCTTTCCCAAATAAATGAATAAAATATAATCTTTACAGTTAAAATTAGTGTTATAAATGCATTTATCAGTAATTGTTTTGGTGAAATATATTTTCATTTTCATAATTCAGGAGCTATTACAAAATTAAAACGAAGTTTTTTTTTAGTTAGTCCTTGCAAAGTTGTTTTTTTCTTTCTTTTAAGGACAGAATGATAATGGAGTAAATAACATCCAAGAGAAACTATATAGACTAAAAGTTTACGACAAGTTGCCAAGGACAAAAATAAATCTGACAAAGGCCAAAAGACCAAGATCTCCTGATCCAAACAATCTGGAGATAATTGGAATATGTTATGATGTAAATTTAATCCAGGCCATTTTACTGGCAATTAATGAAAGCACGAAATTTAGCAAAAAAATGTCAGCATTCAGACACCACATAGGACATATAAATTAAATTATTAGAACCCAAAGGAACCTATTTATAAGAATAAAAAGCTGCAATAAAGAAAGAGGAGGGTCGTTGTTGGGGCAGAGATAAGGTTAATGTCACGGTTTGGGGTCAGTATTCATTCATAACACTAAAAACTAATTAGAAAAAAAAGTTCAGTTTATCTTCATTTGTTCATAATTAATATAAAATTTATTGAAATAAGTGCTAGATAGAAAATAGGAATACAAAGAACCAAAACTTCAGTCATTTTCATTCTTGAATACTCCCCTCTACCTACCGGAGCCCCAGTAACAAATGCCTTGAATCTGTGAAAACTCTAAATAGCTGTTACTGGTTCTATTTGTATTCGTTTCTGTGGTCCCCCTCTGGCCTGCTGGTATTTAGGAAGAAAGGTATCTATTCAAAGAAGTTTAAAACTAGAAATCACAAGGTTTGTGTTCCGATGTTGGTCTCTTCATTTAGGAAGTCCTCAACAAGTCTTTTAATCTCTCTGAATCTCTTTATGATAGAGAATGAACATAATCAATAAACATGTTTTAAGCACTATTTGTTAGGCATTGCATTATGCTCAGGTGGTAAGATGTAAGTAGGACATCGTGCTCCCCTTAAACTAATCCAGAATGGTAGTTAAATATGTAAATTAATGATTATACGGCCCTAGCAAGTATTACTATATTAGCAAGTTATTTATAAGTGTTCTAGGCAGAGAAAATAGAATCTATGAAAGTACAAAAAAATTAAATGAGTAAAAATATGACATGCTTATAAGATTTCAAATACTTTAGAATGTAGGAAACTTGAATTTTATAATAGGAGTTTAGTAGATGATGCTCATACTAAATCATGTGGACTTATTTAATGACTATCATCAATGAGTAGTCATTAAATAATTTGATAAAAGTTGTTTTTGGCAATCTGGAGGAGTTGAAGAGATGGAATTTGGAATGGGAGGATTGAAATTCTGAAGACAGCTTGTTAGGGGGACTATTATGACAGCTAAGACCAAGGGCACTTGAATAAAAAAGAGAGATAGTATCTCTGAGAGATGCTACAAATACTTAATGAAGGTTTTTAAAGATTCTGTGAGATGACAGTTGCAAAAGGTACATTTAACCCATAAATTGCTTCATTAGGTTTTATTACAAGGTCCTCATTTTAAATGTTCTGATTAGATAGTACCAAATAGGGAAATAAAAATGGATTGTTAGAATTTCTGCTGATGCTGTCACATCTTTTCTTTGCTTCTAATTCAGTTTATCAAAACCTAACCAACATTTTGTCAAAGTGGGTTTGTTTGCCTGATCTTGGGACAAGTACCCCTTTATGGATGGCTGGATGTATGCGTAAGGGGTTTCCAAATTCCTATGATTGGTACACCCAATTGAATCACATGGTATGGTTGACAGACATTTTCCCCAAAGAAGTATCTGTATATTCTCAAACTGAATTATGACATCAAATTCACTTTTGGCTTAATGTCACTTCTTGACGACAGGCAGAATTAGTTACTCTCTGTTCTCTGTTCAGAGTACTTTGGCATTAACTTATTGGATCTTTCTTTCTTTCTTTCTCTCAGGAGGGAGAGATAGAGAGAGAGAGGGAGGGCGCATGTGTTTGTGCACAGGAATGGGAGGGGTGGGACAGCGGTAGAAGGAGAGAGAATCTTAAACAGGCTCCAGGCCCAATGCAGAGTCCATCCTGGGATGGATCTTGCAACGCTGAGATCATGACCTGAGCGGAAATTGAGAGTCAGATGCTTAACTGACTGAGCCACTCAGGTGCCCCAGAATATTTCTTTTCTTTTTCAATTTTTATTTATTTATTTGTTGTAGAGAGAGCACACAAGCAAGGGGAGCTGCAGGCAGGGCAGAGGGAAAAGTAGGCTTCCCGCTAAGCTGGCTGCCCTATGCCTGACTCTATCCCAGGACCCTGGGATCATGGCCTGAGCCAAAGGAAGGCAGAAAAAAATTAAGTGACTGACCCAACCAGGCGTCCCACCCCTGAATATTTCTTTAATTCATTACTTACCAAATATTTACCGAGTACTATTTATGTGTCAGGCATGGTTGTAGACACTGGATACATAGTAGTGAATCAGATATAGAGCCTTGGTCCTATTCTAGTTTATCATCTTAACTTTTGGTGTTTGTCCTTCCTCTGAAGCAGGGACAGGGCTTAAATTCTTTTTTTTTTTCCAGCGTCTAACAGTGACTAATACATTATATAATGCTAAGTACATACATTTTTTAATCAATAAGTAAAGAGATAAATGAAATTATATAGGTAAAAAAGTCTCTAGATCATTTTAACTGACTGAACATATTTTCAATAATTACATTAGAAGGAAAATGAATTAGTTTTTTTTTTTCCATTCACCGTTCTTGAATTCAGATTTGCCTTTGGCAGTTGGTAATTTATTATTAAAGAACACACAAAGGTTTCATGTAAGCTCTAATCTTTGCAAGATTAATCTTTTAATCTTTCTTTGAATTTTTCCCTACAGATTCATTATAAAATATTCAGATCTAGTTTTGCTTTTTTTGATGGTAGTGTCCATACATTATAGTTTTTTTTAATCAACAAAAAAAACCAGGATTATTAGTCACAGTGTGTTAATTAGTTAAATCTAGTCACAGTGTGTTAATTAGTTAAATCTAACATTTTTAGTGATGCTGATTTTTTTTGAGAAATATTATAACTTAGACAATATTAAAGTATATGGAGGAGAATATTAGTAGAAACTGTATAGAAATGTGTAGGGTTTCTACATATTATGTCAGAATGAATGAAGAAAAGGAAGATAACAAAAATTTGGGAGAAATTTGAAGTTCATATAAGCACTTAGAAGAAATAAAAAAAATAAGATAACAATTCAAAATGTACAGTGCTAAAATGATTATTTCACACATTTTTGATTCGAAAGAGAATAATACTACAAAGCAAAACAGTAAAGAATTAATTATTTTAGATCCTATTTTTCAAACAAATCTTTAAGTCAGGTCATTGTTTTGTGTCTCTCATTAAACTGTGTGTGTGTGTGTGTGTGTGTGTGTGTGTGTGTAGCCAATCTGGGATATCTTTTCTGGTTTTTGAGTGGCTTTTGCTTTGGCTGTGTTTTATTTTGGAAGGCCTTTCTCTTTCTAATTAGTTATTCATGGTTCTATCATGAAAGCCCCCGCCCCCCAACAACCCCAAAGAAATTGCACAAATAAACTTATAATAAAATAAAATAATGAACAAGTATTTTTGAGCCAAAAATAATTAGCTACCTGATCCTGGGGGGAAAATGCTACATTCTTTGCTTTTGTTGAGAGGAAAACATAAATTATTCACTAAAGAATTAAAAACCCTTTCATTGTTGGCAGCCTCTAATTTATTTCCTTTTGATTATTCCTGGATATTCAGTTAAGGTTGGAGAACTTCTGAGCATGTATTTATAATACTAGGAGTGATTTTGTGAGAGTCAGAATGTAAGAAAGTATAATATAGAGTTTAATGAATAAATGAAAAAGAAGTCCTTTAGTTTTTCTTTTCAAATAAAAAAGCAAGTGAAGGGAAAGCATAAAAACTCGTTTGTGACAAACACTTGTGTTCTTTCCAATATGGTAAGTAGAAATTTAACACTTAAAATATGTATTTGATTATCCTCTATATTTAGAATAAATAAATAAGGTCCTTTGTAGGTGTTTGTGTGAATTATTTACAGATGTCTGTGCTGAAAATTTAAAATGTCTAGTGCCCAGTAAAACATTCAGTCATTCATCAAACTTTTATTGCATCCTTGTTAGGTATCAAACACTGTGTTCAGAGCTAAGGGATAAAATTTAGAAAAGAAATTGCTTGTGTTGTCAAGGAATTATATTTAGTAGCATACTCAAAATATGTGCATGAATAACTATAAAATAAAGCAAGAATATTTCTGACAGGCATATAAAATAATGTTCTGCATTCAACCCATTTAAAAATTTTAAAATTATAAAATATTTAAAATATACAGAGAAAATTTCAGTGAATAATAGACAGCTATATTTCCATCATCTGGATTTAACAAATGTTGACATTTGATTTATTTGCCAGTCTTTTATTATTATTTTTTAAGAAATACAATGCTACATATGCCATTGAAGTTCATTTCCTAACCCTATATATCCTCCCCACTATGTTTTGATATATTTATTAAATATTCATAGTCCAACACAACATATAATTTTATATATTTTAAAATTTAAAATAAATGTTTTATGTATTGTTTGAATAATTTTTTTCGCCTGGAATATTGCTTCTTCAAACTAGTTTTCCATTCTCCCCCAAGCGTTGAATTCTTTTCAAAGTAACTTTTTGTTAACTGCATATTTCCTGTTTAAAAAGACTCCATTCCTGCTGCTTCTACCTGAGGACCTTCCTGGCAGTGTAATAATAGGCATATTTAACTGAGTCATCACGTTGTGCCAGTTGTGTTCAAGTCTTTCCCATGTACTAAAGCATTTAGTTCCCCTAATAAATACATAAGTTAGATGGTATACCATTCTTGTTTTGGAGGAAGACAGCCCTTAGAAGCAGAAATAACTCAAAAGTTACATAATTATTAAGTGGGAGAGCAGCTTCAGGTCCTAGGAAGTCTGGATTCAGTGACTGGAATCCTTGCTCATTTGATAACTGACAAGGTTAAGGAGGTTTGTGTTTATCAAGCTTCAGGTTTGTTCTTGCGTGATCTGCCAACCCACATCTTTTGCTTTATTATATTGGTATATTTGTAATTTTTCTCATTTATTTGTAAGAGGTTCTTTTTATTAAGATTAATCCTTTGTCAATTATTATAATTAAAATATATTTTTCCCAAGGAGAATTATTGTTAACTTTATTTCAGTGACTTCTATTACAGATTCTTAAAAATTAAATATGTCATTGGTTGTCTTTTTTGTATCTTTTTAAGGAAATACTACCCTATACTTCCTATACAAATGCATAAAATCATTTCCTGGTCTTTCCTATGCAAACACATGAAAATATTCTCTTACATTTAAAAAAAAAGTCTTGCTTTTCATGTTTTTATCTGTTTAATTTAACTGTAACTTATTTTTTGTATGGCCAGGAAAGGATCTAATTACTTTTCCATATGAATAGATAATTTAATACTGATTAGTAGATTATTTCTGGGTTCTGTATTCCATTTTTTTTACTGGCTAGAATCTTTCCCAATATTTGAAAAGGCAAATTCTCTTTATTTTTCTTTGTAAGAATTGTCGGAGAAAATTTTTTTTAGCTTTTTAAACTTACATAAGAATTATAAGAATAAAATTTCACATTTTCTTCCCAACCACTTTACACCATTTTATTAGATTTATTTCTAAGTATCCTATTTTTGTCATTGTTGAATTGTGAATTATAAACATTTTTATTACTATATTTTGACTGATGGCTATTATTGATGCATAATAAACCTATTATTTTGTATTTTGGTTATGAATTTATGAAATTAAAGATGATTTATTAATTGCAGTAGACTGCCTATAGATTTTTTTGGTTTTCAGTATGTTGACAGAAAATATGGCAATCTGCCTGAATTTCTAATTTTAACATTTTTTTAGTTTTGGTTTATTGAGTGATAGAGGAATTGCAAAATAATGTGAATTAGATGTAGTGATAGCAGATGTCCCAGTCTTCTGGCTGACCTAAATAATGTTTCTGTCATTCATCATTAATATGATGTTTTAAAAAAATGTTTGCATATGGGGTAGATAGAAACTCTTTATCAAATAAAGAAATTGCATTTTACTCACCTTTTTTGATTTAAAAAAAACACAAATGATTATTAAATATCATCAAAATCATTCTGTCTACATTTTATACCAAGCAGAGAAAAAATAAAATTAAGTCTACATCTGGGGATATTGGTACAATAAAAAAATCATTAAGGCAAATACAAAATCAGAAAGAAACCTGAGTGGAAAAGTTGGGAGTGCCCACTTAAGGATGACAACGCAAATCACAGCCCAGTTCTAAACAACAGTTCAGAAGAGAGATGTGTAATATTTTAACAACTGCAACATAGATTCGGTATATGTAAATAGACCTTCATGAAGAAAGGCAAGTGATCCCCAAAAATGTCTGCAACAGACCTTAACTAAAGGAATTTCTAAATAATATATGTAGGACAAAGGAAAATGATCCCAAAGACCATTTTGAGATGTATGAAGAAGTGCAACACAAAAGATTATTAAAATGCAAATATAAATCTAGATAAATGCTTTTGGTATAATGTAAAAGCAATGCTAATGATAATAATATAATGATAACTAGTATTTTAAGAGGTTACATGAATAGTGTTAAAATGAATTTGGAGGAAGAATCAAAGTTTTCTAAGGTGTCATTTAGAAAGAAGGTTAAGATGTAACTTTGTTACACACATAGTATATGTTTTAAAGATTAATGTCTATGAGAAAAGAATAAATGAATAATCTTTCAAGCCCATAGGACAAAAAAATTGAGTATTAAAAACATTTAAAATTTTAATTATCAGTTAATTTAAATTATCAGTTAATTTAAAAATATTTTGTTATTTATTTTATTTTTAAAAATTGGTTAGTTCATATATATAATACCCTCCCCTTAAATTTGGCATTCTGAAGTAGAACACAATATTTTAAAAAGCCACAGGAAATACTGGGACAAATAAAAACAAAAAGACAGATGGAGGAATTACTTAGTCTGGAATAAAATTTAAACATAACATTCAATACAATAACACATAAACAAATTAACCCATAAAATTAATTATGAAATACATTAAAAAGTAAGTAAAATAAGATCTGGGCTTTGCTTTGACCATGGTGATGTTATATCATAAAGTGAAGAGTATAATTAACACGACCCTCTGCGCCTAACTTAAACCAGTGACTTTCTGATCCCTCTTTTCTTTATCTTTCCCTTCCCCTCCTGAACAATTCAGTTTTAAAGCTGTTAGTTTGTACAAAACAAGGTAATTTCTTTCAAAAAGATTTTATTTATTTACTTGACAGAGAGAGAGCACAAGCAGGGGGAGCAGCAGGCAGACGGGGCAGAAGCTTCCCTATGGAGCAGGGAGCTAGATGCAGGACTCATCCCAGGACCCTGGGATCATAACCTAAGCCAAAGGCAGATGCTTAACCAACTGAGCCGCCCAGGAGCTCGACAAGGAAATTTTTTTAAAAAAAGATTTTATTTATTTCTTAGAGAGAGAAAACAGGAGTGAGAGAGCACAAGTGGGGGAGCAGCTGAGGGAGAGGGAGAAGCAGACTCCCCAGTGATCAGGGAGCTCCATGTGGAGCTCAATCTCAGGACTCTGAGATCATCACCTGAGCTGACTGAGCCACCCAGGCATCCCTAAGACAAGATAATTATCCATGCCTGGAACAATGGGAAGGGATTTTGGTGGGGTTGGGAAGGTATTCATGTAGGTGTTTACCTAGCACAAGCTGTTAGAGCCGAAGAAGAGAAAGGAATGTAGCCATGCAGTGTGTGTGGGTGTATTTGGATGGGGTTGGGGGATGCAGGAGTAGAGTGGGTGTTAAAATCTGAGAAGTGCAAATAGGACATTTGGGAAAAGGAACAAACTAGCCTGGAGTGTCAGAGCTTATCTAGGATGGGAAGGATATACCTACAAGGGATGACCTAGCATGGCCTCTCAGGGCCAAGGAGAGTGAGGTGAATGTCCTGTGGGAAAACGGGCCTGGCCAAGGCTCTCAAGAGTCTGAGATGGTTTGTCTGGCATGGGTTGTCAAAACTAGAAAACAATGAACAGGTATGTCCCATGAGAGTGGTGCCCCAGCATAGATTCTCAAAGCAGTGATGCGGTGAAAGGAGCTATTCCTAGGGAGCGGATGGTGGTAGTAATGGGAAATTGGTTAAACACAGCCAGTTTATTTTTAAAAAAATGTATTAAAATTAATTAACAGGAAAAAAAACACCTAGAATTAGCCTTGTAACTTTGGATTGGACATGAAGGCAGTGGTGTAAATATTTCAACTTATATAAGTAGATAAATATTCCTTAACTCTCTCCCCTGAGAGAGTCTGGGAGCAGTGACACACACTGAGCGCATCTAGTATCCAAATCTTTTGGGCAAGAGTTGAGGCAAGAAAATTGTATGGTTAACCTGGATTATTTTATTGTGTCATAAATCATGGAAGTGCTCAAAGAAAAATAAGAACATAACAAAAGCACACAGGAGCCAGTGTGAAGAGATTTCAGCTGGTCAAAACGGGCGCCTCTTCAGTGGTATTCCTAATGATATAATCTGACTCTAAATGTTAGGAACATCAGCCAATCCTAAATTGGGAGACGTCATACACAATTAAATTGTCAAAACTGTCAAAATCACTGAAGTCCAGGAAAGATTGAAGAACTGTCTCAGAATGCAGGAGACAAAAGAGACATTGCAACTAAAGACAAAGTGAAATTTTGAATGTTTTGGGGGCATTCAGTGAAATTTGAGTGGAGTGTGAATATTAGTTGGTAATGAGGTATCAGTGTTAATTTCCTGCTAGTATGGTGGTTATGCAGAAGAATGTCCCTGTTTGTAGGGCAGAGACACTTAGGAAGTGATAGCGTATCTGGCTGGAAAGTTATTCTCCAAATGGTTCAGAAAAAAAAAATTTATGTAGTATGCTTATGTAATATAATTATTCTGTCAAGCACAGAAATACTTTTAAATCAGGACCAACTTGAACATTCATGACTCATTTCATGAATTTTCGCCCCTGATAGATGCAGTATCTCCCACATGGTTTAGCCTAGCAGAGTTTGGGTGGATTTCATCCTTCCCGAGTCAGCCCATTTGGTCCTGTTCCTTTGTGCAGTTCATAAACCATAAACCATATAACCAGATGTGTCATCTTTGAATTAAAAAGATATTTTATGTGATTCCACATAAAATGCAGAAACAGATCTATAACAATTTTTAAAAAAGAATCTAATTTTAAAAAATCACTAAATATTTCCCTCAATCATTAATTAACATTTGAGTAGTCATTTACCTATAAGACTGCTTTTATTTAAACAAGATTCTCAATTGTTAAAGGAGAGAATACAAATTATGCTGAAGTCATTTATCTTCAAAGAATATGTATAGGAAAGAAAAGTGCCTATTAGAAATATTAACAGTATTCTGTTTGCCATGCCTTTGATTTGTTCAAATACATTTAATTATAAATTATATATACAGTTTAGAAACAAAGTATTTAATAATTTAAGGATTAACTGTGAGTCAAAATAATTTGTTTAGTCTAGCAATAATAATTTAATTGCAAGTTCTTCAGAGAAATGTACATAGCACATAATAAATATTTATTACATGTTGAATGTGATAAAGAATATCAAAGAATTTAACAGTTTGGTAAACATTTGTGCATTAAAAGCTTTTATTACTTGCTTGGGCAAAGAATTAATTTGAGATAAAATAATTAAAACACAACATAAACCCTATTTCTGAGTTTGTGGATTTTTAGATGCTAGCTATGTGGTGATTTTATCATGAAATTGAATATGAGTTAGAAAAATTCAAATTTGTTTGTTTTTCCTCACACAATTAATAGACTCTTAATTTCTACAAGGATTATCTCTTGCATTAAGGACTAATCAAACTTTGCCAGGCTCTATTGGCATTAGCCAGCTCTTCATTGTTTAAAGTGTCCCTGTGACACTTGGTCTTCTGACCTCATTGACATTTTATTGCAATTAGAAATCAAAATACCTAAGACTGTGCCCAAAAAGGAAATTAACAGCATTTATTCTGAGAAACTTCCCTGTTTAGAATCCTCCCCCAATGTCCTTGTTTCTTCAACTTGTCTCTTCTTCCAGGTACTTTTATGTTGAATATGTTGAAGTCTATCACAATCTCTGTGAGGTTTCATCATGGAATTATGGAGGATTTGTCCTTATTATTGATAGAAAAATGATAGCTAGGAATCTTCTCTTCATATCCCCAAAAGGAAATATATAAATCCCAAGTTTACCACATTACATTTCTGGATTTATCTTGATTAGGTAAATGTTTAAACACGTCTTTAATTATTTGGGGGGATAAATTACTAGAAGAGAAATTGCTGTATCAAAGCATTAAGACTTTTGCTTAAGACTATCCCAAAAATGTCATGCAGAAAATTGTACCAATTACATTTTCATCAGTAAGAACTCAATCTATTATTTTGTAAGCTTGACAACATATGATATTGTAATTTAAAACTTTTCCATTTTATTAGGTAGAGAAAAATATCTGCTGATTAATTTCCATGTCTTTTTTTTTTTTTTAACCAGCGTAGTTGACTTATTTATTTATTTATATTTTGAATATGGTTGTTGGACATTTAAGTTTCTTCTTTTACTTAATTTTCATTCATACTGTATGTATTTTTTCTATAAAAAAGTTTGAATTCTTATATGTTCATAATCTCATATAAATTATTGTACACACAGTGGTAATAAAACCATCTTCTCGTTGTTGTATTTATCTTTTAATTACATTAGGAGACTTTTTTATGATGCACTTTAAAAATTTTTTCTTTTTTATGGCCAAACTCATTTTATTTTATTTAATTTATAAACTTTAAATCCCATACAGTTAACATACAGTGTTTTACACATACTTCAGGTGTACAATATAGTGATTCAATAATTTTATGCAGTACTCAGTGACCATCATGATGTGTACTCTTAATCTCCATCACCTCTTTCACCTATGCTCCCACCCATCTCCTCCCCAGTAACCATCTGTCTCTTCTCTCTAGTTAAGAGTCTGTTTTTTGGTTTGACTCTTTTGTCCTTTGCTCATTTGTTTTGTTTCTAAAATTCCATATAGAGTGAGATCATATAGTATTTGTCTTTCTTTGACTGGCTTATTTTGCTTAGCATTATACTTTCTAGATCCATCCATGTTGCTGCAAATGGCAACATTTCATTCTTTTATATGGCTGAGTACTATTCCATTGTATATATATACACAACTTCTTTATCCATTCATCTATTGATGAACATGAGCTTCTTCCATAGTTTTGTTACTGTAAATAATGTTGCAGTAAACATAGGAGTACATCTATCCCTTTGAACTAGTGTTTTTGTATTCTTTGGGTAAATACCCAGTAGTGCAATTACTGGATCATAGGGGAGTTCTATTTTTAATTTTTTGAGGAACCAGTTTGTATTCCTACCAACAGTGCTTGAGGGTTCCTTTTCCTCCACATCTTCTTGAACACTTGTTTCTTGAGTTTTTGCTTTTAGCTATTCTGACAGGTGTGAGGTGATATCTCATTGTGGTTTTGATTTGCATTTTCCTTGAAGATGAGTGATTATGGTTAAACTCTTTATTGTTTTTGACTATGACAGCAAGCCTATAAAGGTTTTCTTCAGTTCCCATGAACATATATGAATATTTTATTCTAAAGCTCTTTGATTTCATTTTTTATAAACTTAATTTATAGAAGGACATGAAATTCAGCTATTTACCTAAATCCATTTATAGAATAATCCATTATTTCACTCTTTTCTCTCTTCTCTATTTGATTATATTGTAGGTGATCTCATTTAGTCCCATGATTTTGAATAGCATCTGTAAGATGACAGATCCCCAATTTAAACCTCCAGCCCAGCTCTTTCCTTAGTGCTAAACATGTTCAAATTCCCTCTCGACAACTCCATTTGAGTGTTTTAGACAGATGAAATATGCCCAGAATAAAGTGCTTGATCACCCCGACCAAATTAAACACCTAAATTTTTTCACCTTATTTTGTCATCTTGTAAAGTAATACCATCAAGCAATACGGGAGTCAATAATGACCATTCCATTGCTTATCTCACCCAACAAACTGTCCTGTCAGTTCTATCTCCAAAATATATTTTGAATTTCCCACTTCTTTTTATAATCTCTGTTCTAACTCTCATTCAAATCACTATCATTATTTACCCAGATATTGCAATAGGACTTTAGTGTCTCTGCTTCTACTTTTGTCCCCATTAATGCTTTTCACATAGAGTAATTTTTTTGAAACACATATTAAATAATATTATTCAGTTGTTTAAACTTATGATTTTTCTTTTTTCTGTCTTTGTGTTAGTTTTTGGTCCCTCTGTAGCAAACCCAGGGAGAAGGATTCAAGTGCAAGTAAGATTTAGTTTCTCTTTTTTCCCTTTTCTATTAGAAGTACTAGAAACACTTATAGATGAATGGAGGTATGATATCAGAAAGAGAAGGAGACAATAAAGTGTGTGTTAATTATCCAGAAACCAGAAGAAATACTGGAACTTTATCTCATGGTCTAACTTTAGGAAGTAATATAAATAATACATATATCATAGAATTACCAGCCCTACCAAACTTCAGAAGGGAGATAAAATAGACTTATGTATATACATATGTATATTGTATTTAATCTTTAAATTTTAACTTAATATTAAATATTTATTTAATACTTATATTTAATTTTTTTTCTTAGTCACTGTTTGAGGGCTTTTGGTATGTGTGTATTATTCTATATACCTCTAACCTTCACACAAAGCCCTCAGGCACAGAAATGTAGATAGTTTCCAAAAATGTAGAGCCTCTGGAAGTTTGGGCACACTAAAATGGTCAGATTCAAGACATATGGACACTCATATGTCTGTTATAGCCCTGAATAACCTGACTTCTATTTTCATTTTCATTCTAATCTCATATGTCCCAATCCTCATTTACTGTGCTCCAGACATAACTTCATTTTTATTCTTTTTTAAAAAAATTCATAATTAAACTGTTTCTTCTTCTCATCTCACTTTTTATTCTTCAGGACTCAGATTAAATGTCACCTACTCACAAAGCCATTTAGCATAAGTCTATTAAAGTATGCATGACCCACACTCCACCCGTAATCAAGATGCTTTCTCTCAAATTAACTTTTTGATTTCCTTTATATAACACTTACTCTTAATAATATGGTTGTCTCAATAAGATTTATTCCACTGTTGTCTTGTGTTGCAAAGATGTAGTTTATAAACCAATGTCACTTTGATTTGGTCTGGGGAATGGTGTATGATTTTGCTAAAAACATGGGACAATCCAGTCTCTCTGGACATAGTAATTAGTTTGGAAATAGGCATGTGTGTAGAAAAGAATTTGGTTTTGCCCAAAGGGAGGACCTCCTTGTACCCTTGGCTTCTAAAAGGTAATGCATGTCATTCCTAATAGGAGTATCTTTGTTTAGGGAAGAAACTGAATATATTAGCTGGTAGGATGGAGAGTGGTTATATCAGCAAGACAAACCAGAGGATTTAGGTTAGGGACTTTTGTTCATGTGTTGTCAGTTGACCTGGAGACTGAAATCAAACACATGGGCAGTCAATCAATTATGACCACATAAAGGAGTCCCCAAGTTAAAAACTCTGAACACCGAGGTCTGAGAAAGCTTCTCTTACTGGTAAGATACCGAGTATACTGTTACACACTGATGCTAGGATTGTAATACATTCTGAAAGTTGTATATATGGAACCCTTCCAAATTCTGCTCGATGCTTTACATTTAGCTAAATTAGATCTACTTTCTGTCCCTCTAGTAAAGTTTAACTGTGAGTATAATAGATTTTCACTGAGTTTTGGGAATCCTTCTAGAAGATTACTGAACCTGAAGTTAACTTTTGGGAACTCTGTAAACTTGCATTTTATATCATAGGTCAGGACAGTCTTGATGGCTGTGCTCTTAAACCTGGAAGTCTGACTGAGTCTAGGTACTATGAAATCTAAGCTTAAGCCGAAACCTTGAAGTTATTCTTGTGTCCTAGTTTTCTCTAATGCCCAGCAAGTAACTAATCATTAAATCTTACTGACTCTTCCTGAAAAATACATTCAGAAACCAACCCATCCTTCAGGTTCTGTGACAGCTCTATTTAGGCCACCATGATCTCTTACCCGAATTATTCATTATTGTTTTAATAGATTTCTTTGCTTCTACCTTAACTTCTTAAATGTTTTTCTCAACACATCAACCAAAGAGATCTTTTGAAAAATAAATTTGGCATGACACGTTGCATTACTATCCAAAATGTGCATTATCTTTCTGTATAGTTCCCTTCTTTTCATGACCTTTTACCACAGAACCCCTGCTATGTGAGGATTACGGTTTTTATCTCATTTATGTCGGACTTAGTCCTATTTGATTTGGCAAATGAAATGTAAGTGTGAGTGACTTTTGTTACTTCTGAGCAGCAGTTTAAGGAACCATCACATGATTTTTATCAAATCTCTCCTCTTTGCCACATCATGCTGGTGTTTCCACAGTTAAGCACTGGTTTTTCATCCTGGTTCCTAATAAGAATACAAAGAACAACAGCTGAAAGGCAGCTGGCACATATTGGCTTGGGGAAAACCCTATTGTTAAAAATCCACTGAGATTTTACGATTGTGTCTTTTTTTTTTAAAAAAAAGATTTTATTTATTTATTTGAGACAAAGAAAGAAAGAGGGGACGAGTGGTGGGATTATTTGAGACAAAGAGAGAGAGAGAGGGAATGAGCAGTGGGGAAGGACAGAAGGAGAGAGAGAAACCGACTCCCTGTTGAGCAAGGAGCCCAATTCAGAGCTTATCCCAGGACCCTGAGATCATGAAGGGAGATGCTTAACCAACTGAACACCCCTTAGGATTTTTTCTTAAGGAAACATTATATATAGATAACTTTCTGACAGAAATTAGTACTAGAAGTGAGAGGCTGCTATAGGAACATAACAAAAAGTAAATTATGTGGCTTTGATTTTAAGGCCAAGTGGAAGACAGTGAAAAAACTATTAGTGTAGGATTGTTTCTTAAGGAAACTAGATAGATAGATAGATAGATAGATAAACTTACTGACACAGATAAATTAGTACTAGAAATGGGATTTTGCTATAAGAACATAACAAAAAGTAAATTATGTGGCTTTGATTTTTTAAGGCCAAAAGGAAGATGGTGAGAAAACGATTAGTGGTGGTTGGAAAATGACAGCACATAGTATGCAGTAGTGGAATTATCTGCTATAAGTGTCAACTACCAGCCAGACGAAAAACGTACTGGTGAATTTGCAGTTCTATATGAAGATGTTGGGATCAGGTGTTCTTAGCATGTTTAGGTATTTTTGACTGCCTTTGATGAGATTGCGAAAGGAGATGATCTGAGGAAAGAGCCAGTTGTTAGGGGGAGTGGGAAAGTTGCAAAGAGATAAAAGAGAATGTAGATCACCCAGAAATTCTGAAACATTCAGGGTTAAAAGATGCAACTATTTTTTATCTACAAGTGGGAAAAACCCCACAAATGAATGGTAATAAAAATATGAAGCAAAATAAAACAGTAAAGGGTAATAAATCTTGACCTTGTCTAAGTACCGAATCAGCCATCTTTGAGCTGGGGAAAAGGCATCATGGAATGAACTGTCAACAGAACTACAAAAAAACCCCAAATACTAAAAGTAACTCTAGGGATTTATATAGTTCTTAAGAAGGATTGTGGGCTGTTATTGCATAGAGTGTACTACGGTCAAATAGATAAAAAGGCAACTAGGGTTTCGAAAAAAATTTACTTTCTAATATGCCATAGCTGTTCAGTAAATTTCACTACTCACCATGACAGAATAACTTGTGCTAATTTGCCCTCCAGTTGCCACCCACCATAAAACAGAGTGTGCACAAGGCAACTATTTTAATCTTCACTGGGAACTAGGACATATAGAAGTTTTGACTCTTGGGAGAAGAGAAGCAAATAAGGTAAACCTCACATTTGCCTGAGCTTTCTTCTTGGATTATTTTTCTGATTGTAATGTCCAAGCAGATTAAGGTAATCAAACTGAATCGAAGAGGCAGAGATTTGATTTTGGAGATGGTGAAGTAGCTGAATTTTCAGGGCACCAACTAAGAAGGAGAGAAAGAGATAAGAAAAGAATCCAGAATTTTGCACAGGGATTCCCGCAGGTCTTTGGCTGTGCAGAGGGTGAAACTCTTGAGGTCTACCAGAAAACAGCATCTAAAGAGTGACCACTGAACAGAGATACCAGAAAATGAATTGGAATTCTAATGCAACCAGACTAAGGAGACTGCTGAGTACCTCAGGCATTCAGTTGCATCCCAATGAAGACTATGCTTTAGGAATAAAGACCATGGCCTAGGACTAAAATCAATATAGATCCATTTCATTAAGGAAAAGAGGCAAACATGACAGGAATAAAAGGAATTGTTATGGATGGACTGTTTGTACTCCCCAAATTCACTGGATGGCTAGTATCAGATTAAGGCCTCATTGAAAAAAAGAGTCTGTGAATTTAAGACAGATAATTAAACTTATCCCATCTGAAGAACAAAGACAAACACTTAAAAAGAAACCATCCAGATTATTGGTGATCTGTGGTATAATATGAAGTGGTCTAACACATGTGTGATTGGAGTCTCAGAGAAGACAGAAATGAGGCAAAAAGACACCTGAAAAAGATCATAATAGAAATCTCCTCAATTTAGTAAAAAACATCAATCTAAAGATCCAGGAATCTCAGTTAACCCCAAGCAGGGTAACTACAAAAAGAACCACACCGAGCCAAATCAAAATTATCAGAGGAAAATCAAAGTTAAAGAGGAAATGTTTCATGTAACCCCCATCAAAATTCCATCAATTTTTTTTCAAAGAAATGGATAAAATTTGTATGGAACCAGAAAAGGCCCTGAATAGCCAAAAAGATGTTGAAAAAGAAAACAAAAGTTGGAGGCTTCACAATTCCAGACTTCAAGCTCTATTACAAAGCTGTAATCATCAATACAGTATGGTACTGGCACAAAATGGACACATTGATCAATGGAATAGAATAGAGAGCTGAGAAATGAACCCTCAACTCTATGGTCAACTAATCTTTGACAAAGCAGGAAAGAATGTCCAATGGAAAAAAGACAGTCTCTTCAACAAATGGTGTTGGAAAAATTGGACAGCCATGTGCAGAAGAACGAAACTAGACCGTCTCCATATGCCACACATAAAAATAGACTCAAAATGGATGAAAGCCTTCAATGTGAGACGAATGCATCAAAATCATTGAGGAGAATGCAGGCAGCAACCTCTTTGATCTCATCTGCAGCAACTTCTTCCTAGAAACATCACCACAGGCAAGGGAAGCAAGAGCAAAAATGAACTCTTGGGACTTCATCAATATCAAAAGCTTTTGCACAACAAAGGAAATAGTTGACAAAACCAAAAGACAACTGACTAATGGGAGAATATATTTGCAAATTACATATCAGATAAAGGGTTGGTTTCCAAAATCTATAAAGAACTTACCAAACTCAAAACCCAAAGAACAAATAATCCAAACAAGAAACGGGCAGAGGACATGAACAAACATTTCTGCAAAGAAGACATCCAGATGGCCAACAGACACATGAAAAAGTGCTCCACATCACTCGGCATCAGGGAAATACAAATCAAAACCACAGTGAGATACCACCTCACACCAGTCAGAATGGGTAAAATTAACAAGTCAGTGAATGACAGATGTTGGCGAGGATGCAGAGAAAGGGGAACTCTCCTATACTTTTGGTAAGAATGCAAGATGGTGCAGCCACTCTGGAAAACAGCATGGGGGTTCCCCAAAAAGTTGAAAATAGAGCTACCCTATGACCCAGCAATCACACTACTGGATATTCACCCTAAAGATACAAATGTGGTGATCTGAAGGGGCACGTGCACCCAAATGTTTATAGCAGCAATGTCCACAATAGCCAAACTATGGAAGGAACCTCGATGTCCATCAACAGATGGATAAAGAAGATGTGATTTTATATATATAATGCAGCCATCAAAATCCCCCAAATCTTGACATTTGCAACGATGTGGATGGAACTAGAGGGTATTATGCAAAGTGAAATAAGTCAATCAGAGAAAGGCAATTATCATATGATCTCTCTGATATGAGGAGTTTGAGAGGCACAGTGGGAGGTCATGGAGGATAGGGAGGGAAAAAATGAAACAAGATGGGACTGGGGAGGGAGACAAACAATAAGAGACTCTCAATCTCAGGAAACAAACAGGGTGCTGCAGGGTAGGGGAGAGGGGTAGGGTGGCTGCGTTATGGATATTGGGGAGGATATGTGCTATGATGAGTGCTGTGAATTTTGTAAGATGGATGATTCACAAACCAGTACCTCTGAAGCAAATAATGTATTATATGTTAATTAAAAAGAAAAAAAAGAGAAAATGTTTCAAACATCCAGAGGGGGAAACACATGTAAACAAATAATTCGACTGATGATTGATTTCATATAAAATGCAATTAAATCCAGATGATCAGGGAATGGCAGTTTTAAAATTACTGGAAACAAGTGAAGATGCAAGCAAACAATTAACCCATAATTCTGTATCTAGAGAAATATCCTCCCAAAACAAAAAGAAAAAAGGGACATTCTAAAATAAATGAATGAAATGTGTCAACAGTTCTGCTTTATGAGAAGTGCTAAAGAAGGTTCTAAAGAATGCCTATAGAACTAAACTTCTAAAAAACGAAAGGCCGAGCAAAATTATGCCAAATGGAAATGTGGATCTACATGAAAATGAGCATTTTGTGTCTGTGTGTGTGTGTGTGTGTGTGTGTGTGTGTTTTAATTTTTTTTAAATTACCTTAATGACAAATGACTGTGTGAAGCAAAAATAATGGACTATTCTGGGAATTATAAGTATACGGAAGTGAAATATTTGGGAATAACAAATGAATAAGAGTGTAAATGGCATTATGTTTTTTTAAGGTTCTCAATGTATGGGAAGTGATATACAATATTAACTTATTACTTCTAAGTAGATTAAATAAGAATAAATATTGTAATCTTCAGTGCAACCACACACACACACACACACACACACACTACAGAAAAAAAAAAACAATACAGGATATAAATAAATAGATGACTAAACTATTTCATTAACTCGAAAGATTCACCAGACTGGATTAGAGACTCACTGTGAAAGACTTAATAATGATACCGATTTCTGTCTACTCAAATAATAGGCAGATAAAGCTACATGGATCCCAAGGAGGGCATATTCTCTAACACACTTTCATATGTAGCCAAAGAAGAAAGTAGAAAAGGAAAGAACTCCTCAAGAAAGGTACCACACTCCACAGAAATCTAATTTCTGGGGAAAGACTACACTAATCAAGAAACATAGTCTACCTCCATAGGGTGAGAATCCCCCACAGATACATGTCTGGCAAAATTTCAGAATTGCAGTGGACCAATGACTACTGGTGCTTGTTTGTTTCTTTGTTTCTTTCTTTCTTTATTTCAGATGGGAGGATTTGTTGTAGCTAATTTTCCCTTCTTCCACTCTTATCTACCAGATATTTAGGTGATATGTAAATAGCATTTTTAAAGATTGCAGGTCTCAAGATCAGTAAGAATTGCATCATGAGCTGATATAGAGACCATTCTGAGATTCTGGGATTATATTCTGTTGATATTATTGGAAGGCACTTTGGGATTTTCTCCCTTTAGGAGTGAGAGAGAATACTTGTGGGTAGAAGAAAGAGAAGTACATATTGTGACAAAGAAGGGAGACTGTGTTAGATTTAATTATTGTTCAAAATTTTCTTTAGGGTGAATCTCAGTGTTGAAAGATTATATCTTGTTCACATTATGACTCAGGGTTAATGATGTGATTTTCTTTGGCATTGGTAGTATGTGCACCACTTCTAAGTACAAGCAAGAGCCTCTGCCACGAGAATAGGGTTGTCCCATATAAGGGTTTCTCATTCAGCCTAGTTTTCTGAGCAGGGAAGACGTGGAGCAGAGTTGCAGCTGATCCACAGCCAACAAGTAACATGCGTGAGAAAGAATTTGGTTATTTGAATTTGGCACTCAAGTTGGGATTTTGTCAGGGGACATAGGAACTGCTAGTAAATTGGAGGTGGGCCAATGTGATGTGACGTGGAACATCAAAGGATCTGTCCCAGTCCACATCAGCTATTACTCAGCTCCACTTGTTAATACCATTCTCTTACTAACTTTCAAAATGACAGCCAGTGGTAATCTCTAAAAAAGACTTAAGAGCACAGAGTTACTTTACAAGTGATAGTTTTTACTGTTATAATTGATCCATAGACTTTACTTAGTAATCATCAAATTCCTCTACCAGCCATTCCAGTTTTATCTCACCTCTAGCCTGTGCTTCATCTAGTGTAGCTAGTTTTCCTGGTGGAGTGATTTAGACCTTTTCCCATGGGAATAGGTAGGGAACCTTTGATGGGCCCACCCTTTCAAGGACATGGCTGCTGCAATTATCCATTCACTATTCTTACCTTACAAAGAAACCTCAATCCTTTTGCTGTAGTCAAACCATAACAAAATACTATAGATTGGAGGCTTAAACAATGGAAATTGATTTTCTCATAGTTCTGGAGGTTGAGAAGTCCAAGATCAACAAGTCAGTTAATTCAATTCCTGGTGAGCTCTCATCCTAACTTACAAAAAAGCCATTTTAATGCTGTGAGAGCTTTTCTTCAGAGACGTGTGTGTGTGTGTGTGTGTGTGTGTGTGTGTGTGTGTGTGACAGAAAGAGAGAAAGAGAAGGGGGTGCAGGAGAGAAAGGGAGAGAAATGAGAAAGGGAGGAAGAGAAAGGAAAGGAGAGAGAGAAGGAGAGAATGGAGAGAGATCTCTTTCTTCTTACAAGACCATGAATCTTATAAAATTAGGACCCTGCTTTTATTACCTCCTTTAACATTAATTGCCTCCTAAAAAGTCCTATTTCCAAATCTATTCCCAGTAGAGGTTAGGGCTTCAGTACACTATGAGAAGTGGATTTAGAAAATACTGTGGTCATGTGCCCATTGACTTACCCCTTTTGCCAAAAAATGTGTCTATTATTCTGAGGCAGAGCTTTACAAAATCTCAAGTAGATAAATCTGCCACTCAGTATGCCTTTGAAAATTTCTGCTTATAAATCACTGTAATGTGCCCAATACATGATAGGTACTTCAGCCCCAGTCACTTGATAACCAGTGAATAGGCCCTCATATTCATCAAGGACTCCATAAAACTCTAGAAGTTACTTTTCAAGTAACAAGCATTACACTGCCTCAGAAAGCACGTTTTGTTTAAGTTTTTTTTTTTTTTTTTCTGAGTTTCCCCTATTTAAACCTTCCAGAGATGCCAAAACAGGTCTTTTTCTACCAATGAAATATCTAACAACTTTGGATCTGTTTTCACAGTCCAGGAGGCAGGAAAGCTTGTAACTCAGCCTGGTCCTGAATCTCACATAGATCTTGTTTTAAACACCACTTTAAACTGGTGGCTTCAGAATCATTTCATAAATGGGTTGAAACAGTATTTCAGTGTTTGCTATTTCTGCCTATAAAATTCAAAGCAGCTCACCAAGCACTGCACCCCTTTCTTACTGGCAGAGTATTCATGTACAATGGCTTCTCATTTACCTCACATATACTAGCTTGACTATGTACTGGCATGACCCATCTCACTGTTCCCCTAACAGGTTTATCTGAGTTGCAGGTCCTGAATCCTTTGGGGGTTTACTTACCACTCACCAGTATGAATATTTCTTACTGGGACATTTAGGCTACTTTCCATTACTTATTTGTAAGGCAAAATTACATCGATGACCTCCATATATTAGACCAGCATGGTATTCTGCAAAATATTAAGTAAGTAAGTAAGTATCTCTACAGGGTACAATTTTGAGAGAGAACAGTAGAGTTGACATGGCTTTGAGGAAGAACTGTTAACCTTCACATGTAGATGGAGAAATGCATTTCACCCTTTTTATTGCCAGAGATTGAAAAAAAAAAGATACACTTGTTATAAATGTAGTTGTATACTAAATGCTAAAGATGTTGCTCTGTTCCAGCAAAGATACCCCATGTGAGTATAGCAGCTATATTTGGGCCACTAGTTTGTTAAGTTCTTAGGAGTCCATTGCCAACAGCTATAATCATGTTTATAGAAGCTATATTGGTTAATTGAACAGGATCATAATAGGACCACAATCTACATAGACTTTACATAGATGGTAACAGTATTTATAATTTCACCTGGGATTCAGTATTTCTTCTGACCAGAGAGAAATTAAATTCCACAATCCCTTCTTTAATATTGTTGTCTAGAACCACATCTGGTTTCATCATGGAAAATATTTTAGTTTGTGTTTCCCCAAAAGTAAAGCCTGGGACAAGGACTTGGAAGCAGTTTATTCAAGAATTAATTCACAGGAAGAGGGAAAGAATTAGAGAGGAATCAGCAAACAAATCAAAGCCAATAAAGCATGTGTTATAGGAAGTAATTACAATTGGGTACAACTGAGTCTTCCCTCCAACAGAGACTCTGTGAAGGCATATGTAATATAAGGCTCAGGATTGTCTGTCAGAAGGACCAGAGGCTGCGATATTTATTTATGTCTCTTATCCATTGTTTGAGTGTTGTAGTAGGTAGAATAATGGCCCCTTGAAGATATCCATGCTTAAATGCCTGGAATCTTTGACTATGTTAGTTACATGGCAAAGGGACTTAATATTGAGCTGAAATAAAGGTAGAAAATCAGCAGATCTTAAAACAAAGATTATCCTAGATTACTTGGTTGGGTCCAGTATAATTACAAGGATCTTTAAAAGTGGAAGAAACAAGCAAAAAGTCAAGTGAGGTACTGAGAAAAACTAAATCATCCATCACTAGCTTAGATGACGGAAGGAGGCCAGAAGCCAAGGAATGCTGGCAGTCTTTAGAAGCTGGAAGAGGCCAGGAAACAGATTCTCTCCTAGAGTCTTCAGAAGGAACACCATCCTGCCAAGTTCTTGACTTTAGTAGAGAGACACATTTCAGATTTTTGATCTCCAGAACTTCACGATAATAAATTTGTGTTGTTTTGTGCTATTAAGTTTGTGGTAATCTGCTAAAACAGCAATGGGAAATTCATACAAGGGTTATCTTGAGAGCTACCCTGTGTTTAGACTCATTGAGTGCCTACAGTTTCTGAGAAAGCCCTGAAGCAGAAATGTAGAAAAACCACTTATTTTTTTGAGTTTTTCAATTTTTTTATTATGTTCAATTAGCCAGTATATAGTACGTCACTAGTTTTTGATGTAGTGTTCAATGATTCATTAGTTGCATATAACACCTAGTGCTCGTCACCACACATGTCCTCCTTAATGACCATCACCTGGTTACCGCATTTCCCCTCTACCTCTCTTCTGTAAACCTCAGTTTGGTTCCCGAAGTCCAGAGTCTTTCATGGTTTGTCTCCTTCTCTGGTGTCTTCCCATTCAGTTTTCTCCCTTCCCCTGCCGTCCTCTATGCTATTCCTTTATTCCACATATGAGCTAAGCCATATAATAATTATCTTTCTCTACTTGACTTCCTTCACATATCTTAATACCCTCTAGTTCCATCCATGTTGATGCAAAAGTTGGGTTTTCATCTTTTCTGATGGCTGAGTAATATTCCATTGTGTATATGGACCGCATCTTCTTTATCCACTCATCTGTTGAAGGGCATCTCGGCTCCTTCCACATTTTGGCTGAGGTGGACATTGCTCCAGCACTCACTGAGATACACTGATAATGCATGGGAAGGGTCAACTGCAACCCCAAGTGAAATCAGAGCTAGCTTGAGGGATGGTAGAAGAGGACACCAAAACCTGCTGTCACACCTATATGTCCTCTTTTTTGCAGGTATGGAGAAATTAGCTAACTCATTCACTCATTCATTCATATTTATTATTTGAAGAACTGATAGATAGGACACATGTAAAGATATATTAAAATGTCTGACACTCTCTCAAAGGAAACTCTGTATAGAATTATTTTATGCCAGCTATTACACCATTTATCATCAACTAAACACACTTCTAAAATTATCAGAGATTTTAATGGGAAATAGTTGAAATGTTAGAGCTGCATGTCAACCATTAGAGCTTCATGAGAAATGATATAATGGTCAAATTACAACCGGACTAAATGTACTAGAGACAACAATAATTTGAAAACATGAGCAGGGAGTTTACCTGACTTGCCAGCATTATGGTTCATTAAAACCCCTTTAAGCAAGACAATACAAAAAAAAATTGATAAATTTTTCTTTTTTAAAAATAATTTGTTGTCTCCAAATCATAAATAACACTAAATAATAAATATTTATTTACGGTTAAATATTTGTGGTTAAAATAGAACAAATGTTACATAAAAATGTTACTGTATTTAATAATGTATTTTCAACATCAGTAGAAAATGGGCAAAGTACAGAAGGAAATTTACATAAAATAAATATAAATGGCCAAAAGATATGAAAAAAGTTAGTCTTACTACTTGTCAGTTAAAGAAATAAAAGTTTTAACAGTAATAAAATATTTTAATCTACAATACTACAATATTAGTTATCAAAAATTCTTGATACTATCTAAAGAAGGTAAAGAAACTGCATTTGGTGATATTATAAATAAGAATGCCTTGTATAGAAAGCAACCCATAAGACTGCATTAAAATGTAAAATGCATACAAACTTTATGATAAAAATTCAACTTACAGAAATACAAGAAAATGATCATTGCAATGGGCTGAATATTTGTGTGTCTCCTAAATAGGGTTTTTGGTAGGTAATCAGATTGTGAAGGTAGAGTCCTCATGAATAGGATTAGTGCCCTTTTAAAGAGACCCCAGAGAACTTCTTAATCTCTCTCTGCCATGCGTGGCTACGAGGAGAAATCAACAGTCTACAACCTGGAAGAGAAATCTCACAAGAACCTGATATGCTGGTACCTTGATCTCAGACCTCCAGTTTCCAGAACTGTGAGAAACAAATTTATGCTGGTGGTAATTCACCCAGTCTAGAATACTTTCTTACAGCAGTCCTAAGATAATCATGCAAGTCCACAGAAGTATATGCACATGTATGCTCACTGAAGTATTGTTTATAGCAGAGAAAACTTCTATTCAATCTGAGCATCTGTCAGTAAAGACCTTCTTAAAAAACTCAGTAACATATATTCACACAATGGAATATTATTATAAAAAATGTTGTAAATGTGTGTATTTGTGTTTGTATATGTATGTACTGCACTTGTGATTAATAGTGGGGAAATACTTAGTACTGATTACTAAGGTAAATTCTATATACTTTATGATAATATATGGCATTTTATGTGATATATGCACATAATGTTATATATTTAAATGCATATTACATATTTTACAATGATAGAAATAGTATGCGTTTTGAAAATAAACAAATTGGTGTTCCATAGGTGGGTTTCAAAGCAAGAGAGAGCAAGACCCAAAGAAGAAAAAAAAAAAAACATGCTCTTTTCATCGTATGTGTCATTTTGGCTGCTTCATTGACTTGTGGATCTCTGACTAATGATGAGAACAGAAACAGACAGCTTAGTGTATGTTAGAAATATCTCAATAGGGATGAAGGTGCAAAAAGGTGGGATCCAGGAGTGTAGAAAATAGGAAGAAAAATTGTCTATAATGATTGAGCAAATGATAAATTTATTTCTAATATGGAAGTGGATTCACAGGAAATACAGATAGAGGATATGTAATGTCATCAAAGAATCCACAAAATAGTCAAAACACACAAGAAATCCTTACATACAAATCCTTATGATACATTAAATAATTCATACCTATGTTTTATAGATGTTTAAATTATTTTAAAATCAGTTGTGCTGATTTATAATCTCAATGTACCTAGGCTTTATAAATGTTTAAGTTTTCACTTTAGTTTTTTCTTAAACTTTCAATTGTTGGATATTTACACATTTATCAATCACTTAGAAATGGATACAAATATGTAAATTTTGTATGCAGTTGAAAAATGAATATAGCGATAAATTTTCAAAGCTTGCTTATGTAGTGGTTAATGGCTATGGCTTAGAAGTTAGGAAGGCCTGAGTTTGAATCCACTAATAGTCTAACTGTAGGAAACTTAAGAAATCTGATACCTAAATTTCTTATGTTCTTTAAAAGGGATCATAAGGTTAATATTGTTTATAGTTATTGTGAGTTAAATTAGGTATTATGTATGTTATATTACATGTAGTGTCTTGCATAGAGTAAGTACTTGAAGAAAAAACTTCCACATTGTTTTGACTCTCTCTACAGTCTTGTTGAAATAATTGTAATCGGATTTGACATCTTTTTTCTTCCTCTTAAGAGTCACTTTATTGTTAATCTTGACCCATTTCTCTAACCTTACCTCCCACTACTTTATACACATGTTCTAGGCATACTGGAAATACATGACATTTAATAAACTTTATTTCAATGTTTTTGTACACATTTGTTTCCCGACTTGAAGTCTGTTTTCTCCTTTAAAAAAAAAACAAACAAACCTCCTCCACACTGATACATAATTCATTCTGTCCTTTGAGACTCAGTTGCTCTCTCGATTAAGTCTTTCTCATGTACTCTCATAATTGCTCTGCCTCTCTGTGTATCTTTATCACTTACTACTCAGTATTTATTTGCCTTTGTAACAATTTGGAACTCAGCACTTTGCAGGTCTGTCACAAATTAGACTCAATTAATGAATGACTTGGGGAAAAAAAAGGAAGAATGGAAGAAAGAATAATAAAGAAAGAAAAAGAAAGAAGAAAGAGAACGAAAGGAAGAAATGAAGAGAGGAAGAAGGAGAGAGGAGAGAAAGGGAGGAAGGAGGGAGTGAATGAGTGAGTTGCTTTTAGGTCCTGACCTCTTACAATCCATGATACTATCAGGAGATGGAATTGCTAGAGAAAATCAGGCTGTTCATGAGCAAGGCTTTAGTCTGAGGCCAAAAGTTAGTGATGGAGATGTTCAGCCTTTTGTCCAAACCCACCTTATCTCACATTTCTGACCATCTTCCTACTCTGTTCTTTCAAGTCATTCAAGAGCTACACTGCACTTGGCCCTGATTGGTACAGTGATCCCTCCTGTCCTGCCTCCTACTCCATCTTGATGGCTTTGTACAGAGCCCTGTTCACAGCTCCTATCTGATGCCAATGCCACCTGCTATGGAAGAAGAATATGCAACACAAAGTTTATTAAGTTCTTTAATGACATTCAAGCTATTTAGTTTGACAATGACTTCTGTTCAAAAGTTATCCCTTCCACATGTCAGGGGATAAAAAGGAAAATAATTCCTTTGACTGTGAATGTCTATGTTGGCTGGAAAATGCTCAGCTTTTGAACTGCTTTTTCTGAACAGGCTTTTAAACTGAAGAATGTTACTAGTTTCTAAAAAAAAGCCTTTCTTCAATTCCCACCATATAAATGAGGTCAAGTTTAAAGGCAATGATCAAGTGCCTGCCCCCTTTTGTAGTATTAACAATAGATCAATTATGTAAATAATACAAAATATATTATGCACTTGGATAAATAATATATTTAAACATGCATGCCTTAAAATAATGATATACATTTATTGTAACAGTTTTCAAAGTAGATTCTCATAGATAGATATCTGATTCTCAAAAAAGTCAGTTAGGCACAAAAGTTATTATTTCCATTTCATAGCTATGAATGTGTATCAGAGACATTTACATGTAACTTCCTGTAAACTTTTCCAGCTGTAAAATTGTAGACTTATTTTTAGAATGTAGTGCCTTTATATTACTATGTTGATTTCCAAGCCTACACTGCACTAACAAATGAGAGTGCCAAATAAGTTTTTCCTTTAATTTTTAATAACAGACTTTAGTTTTTAGAACAGCTTCAGGTTTACAGGAAACTACAGAGTTTCCGTATTATACCTCTCCCCCTTTATTATTAACATCTTGCACTGGTGCTGTACATATGCTGTAGGTAAACCAATACTGATACATTACTATTATTATTATTATTACTAATTATTATTATCATCATCATCTAAAGGCCGTAGGTTACATTAGGATTTACTCTTTGTGTTCTATATCTGTTTGGGATTTGCCAAATACAAGTGTTATGTACCTGTCATTCCAGTGTCACACAGAAGGATTCTTTCATTTTTCTAAAAATTCAATTTCCTTTTTCCAGTTGTTACAATAAATAGCAACATTGGGGTGTAAGTGTCTGGGTGGGGGAAGGTGTGTTTCTAACCCCTCCAACCCCTGGCGACCATTGATCTTTTTATCATTTCTATAGTTTTGCCTTTTCAGAATGCCATGTTGTTGGAATCATATAGTTTATAGCCTTTTTGTATTGGCTTCTTTCACTTAGCAATACACATTTAAGGTTCTTCATGTCTTTTTGTGGCTCAAGAGCTTGTGTCTTTTTATTGATGTTAATATTCTATTGTATAGATGTACCAAAGTTTTGGGTTTTGTTTTTGCTTTTGCTTTTTTTTTTAAGTCTATTCACTTATTGAAATATATCACAGTTACTTCCACTTTTTGGCAATTAGAAATAAAGCTTCTGTTAATATCTGTGTGCAGGGTTTTGTGTGAACATAAGTTATCAACTCATTAGCAGCTCATTTGGGTAAATACCAATGTGTGCAGTTGCTATATTGCACGGAAAGAGTATGTTTAACTTTGCAAGATTTTGCCAAACTATTTCCAAGAAGTCTGTACCTTCATGCATTTCCACCAACAATGAGTGAGGTTTCTGTTGCTCCACATCCTCATCAGTATTTGTGCTGTAAGTGTTTTAGATATTGAAGTGTTTGTTATTTGTTATCTATTTTTTAACTGAGTTGTTCATTTTCTTATTGTGGAGTTTTAGCAATACTCTATATGTTATGCTTTATCAGATGTGAACTTTGCTAAGATTTTCTCCCAGTGTGTGGCCTGTGTTTACATTCTCTCAAGAGGCCTTTTGCAGAAAAGTTTAATTTTAATGAAGTTAAAACTTAACTGATAAGTTATGAATTCTTCCTTTCTTAGATTTTGCTTTTTCTGTTATATCGAAAAAGCCATTGCCAAATCCAAGGTTACCTAGATTTTCTGGTATGTTATCGTCTACAAGTTTTAGTGTTTTGTTTTACATTTACTTATTTATTTGATCTTTTTTTTTTTTTTTTTGAGAGACAGAGAGAGTGGGGTTGAGGGGCAGAAGAGGGAATCTTAAGCAGACTTCACAAGTGTGGAGCCCCACACAATGGCCAATCTCATGACCCTGAGATCATGACCTGAGCTGGAATCAAGAGTTCTACACTTAACTGACTGAGCCACCCAAGTGCCCCTGAGTTTTTCATTTAAGTCTAGGGCTCTAATAATATATTTCATTGACCAATTTAAATAATCAATAGGGATTTTTAAAAAAGATTTTATTTATTTATTTGACAGAGAAAGATCACAAGTAGGCAGAGAGGCAGGCAGAGAGAGAAAGAGGGAAACAGGCTCCCCGCTGAGCAGAGAGCCCGATGCGGGACTCGATCCCAGGACCCTGAGATCATGATCTGAGCTGAAGGCAGAGGCTTAACCCACTGAGCCACCCAGGTGCCCCGGGATTTTTTTTTTTTTTTAAGAGTAGTGGTTAAAAAGGGTGTTTGGAGTCAGTCTTTCTGGGTTCTAATCTTGAGGGTACCAACTTACTTAGTGTGACTTTTTTAGATTGTTCAAACATTCTGTGTTTTCAATGAATACATAGTAGAACTAATGATAGTGCCTACACTATAAGGCAAGATTGTATAGGATAATGCATTTAAAGTGTGTTAGGATACCTAACAGGCATAATAAATGATGATTAATCTTAATGATTGTGTTGTGCTGTAGCATAGTGATGCATTAGGCTACTAGTGAGACTTTTGTCCACATCATATATTGCTTTTGTCTCCTTTGGGTCAGTGTCTATTGTATCTTACTATTGCCGTGATCCTAACTGTGGCAGCAGTAACCAAATCCAATCACCCATTTTATTCTGAGTTTAGAAAACTCTGCTAGAAATGTGTCTAAAAGAGAAATGAATTAGAAGTAAATAAGTAATGAAGTCATTTTATTTTAATATACAAGAGAGAATATAAACTTTGTGACATGTATTTTGCTCTCTTAACTATTTTTTGTATTCTGAATATTTATGTTCGCTAGATAGTAGTAAATCTTTTCTTCTCAAGATTATTTCATTGGGGAGAGGGAAAAGAAAAATAAAGAGAGAGAGAGAGAAGAACTTCAACAACAGCAAAAAATACATAGCAAATACTAAGTAAAATAGAACTGAAAATTTAAATATATGTTAACTCCTCTGTTAGAATAAGTAGCACATATATAATTGCACAGAAGTAAATAATATGTCAGAAAATATAAATATCATATGAGTAGTTATTCAATGAAACTATCATTTTATTAGTCTTCTATCACATTGTAGAGTTTTATGTGTTGGCTATTGACAAAGGCCCATTCTGGAGTGCTGCCAGGTACATGTTAGCCTCTTACAAGGTAAGATGATGATATCTCACCATCATTTTGCATGTTACCACTCTCATGATCCCAGCAAAGTACAAACTGCTAAACTTGGGAAGGCATTTATATATGTGCTGCCGAAGCGAGCACGGGAAGGCATTTATAAATAGGGAGCACAAAAAATTGCTTATTCAGTGGGTATATGGGAAATTTCTGCAGCTTGCTCTCCATTTTGCTGTGAACCTAAAACTGCTTCAAAAAATAAAGTCTATATAAAAAAATTGGTTATTCTTTACAAATAGCTGAATATGTAATATAGAAAAGCAGGAGCTCGACGTAACCAGGTTTCCTCACACTGCCTGGGGAGCAGGTGAGGTTGAGCCATAGAAAAGACAAAAGAATAGAACAGACACATAGAGTAGAGCTCGTATGAGAACTGGAGCGTCCTGTCGGCCTACCGGATTGCACCAACTTTCAAAGTACATTTTGTTCAAGACTTCAATTAGGCAACTCCATTAATAAAACATTCTCTTTGGTTTAATGTAGATACAGAGGCTTTTGTTAATTGTAGCAGTATATAAAAGGCCCTGAATATAACTTGAGTAAATTAAGAGTGGTAGGATTAATGGGATGCTGTCTGGAAAGGGGAACAACCATTGATGCAAGCTTCTTGACTCCCCGATCCTGTCTAGTTGGACCTGAGTTCCCTTCAGAATGTTTTCTTCCCTTCTCTTTTCTTTTCTTCCTCTCCTCCCTCTCTCCTGTCTTTCCTCTCTCCCTCCTTTCCTTCCTTAGTTCCTTCCTTCCTTCCTCCCTTCTCAAGGTGAGTTCTCCTTACTTTTTGTTTAATTGTAGGTTTGAAGAATTCTAGACTTGAAATGTATGTAGATCCGCAATACTCAACTTCATTATGCATCAGAATTTCTTCTGTTAATTTATAACCATAAAAATGTTCAGTTCCCACCTCTGTAGTTTCAAGTCAATGGGTCTGTGGCAGGGTCTGGGAATCAATATTGCCATGAAACTAGAGAGCTGAGTCAAATGTTAAGTTTGAGAGATGTTGCTCTAGAACAAATATTTCCATTCATAAAACGTCTTTTAATTTTGAAATTTCACTGTGACTGAACCATGGGTATTTAAGCTTCCCATTAATTGAATCTCATCCCCTATTTCTCATGAAGCACATTTCCATAAAAAATGTTAATTCTTTCAGGTTATTTTCTCAGTTCAAATTTCATTTTTTCTTCTTCATTTTGACATCATAATTTCTCATTTCAGTAATTCACTATTAAACTAAGTACCCACAACTCACAACCTAGCTGAAAATTGCGATCTATTCTTTTGACCTTTTCTCACTTTGTGTCTTTAATACCTACAATTAGGAACTTCTGAATTCCTAACTTTCCTATGCTCTATACATTGCTTCTGATTATAGCTTTGATGGAGAAGGTTGTGAAACTCTACTGATTGTGACCAAGACAAAACCATATTACTTAATTAATACTCAGCTCTTAGTGCTTCTTGACAATTTTTGATGGCTCATTTCTCTGCTTATTGCATTCTCTACTGCAACCATCTCAAAACTTCACTATCTCAATATTCCAAGTGATATTTGATCTCAGCAGATGACTTCGACACTTTCTTTATTGAGACAGAAATCAATCTAATGTAAGATTCCTTACTTTGCCTTACCTCTACCTCAAAATCTCTCTTTATCTATAGTTTACATTTCCTCTTTAGTTCTTATCTCTTAAAAAGATCTGCTCCTTTTCTTTACCAAGACTAACCCCTAGAATTGTGCTCTTTATCTTATCTTTTCTGTCTCAGACTCTTATTGCATCAATTATTCTCCTTGCCAGCATCTTTAATCTTTTGTTCTCTACTGGATTCCTCCCCTCTGCCTTCAAATATGTTTTGGTCTCCCCATCCTTGCACAAAAGACGTTGGTCCATAAATATTTAATGAAGTGATATTGAATTGAATTGAACTTAATTCTTCAACCTCAGAGAGTTACTCGTGACAGAGCCAAAAAATTAAAATCCAGGATTCCTGATTTTCATTCAATATTCTTCCCAAAGATAAACAAACATTTTTTGAAGGTCTATTTTACATCAAAATATCTTCCAAAATCCAAATCTAGTGACTATATTTGTTGAAGTGTAAATGTTTAATTCACTAAAATATAATATTGTTTGTCTACTCATCAATAAATACTATTGATCCTAATATAGTATCTATTTGGTCATTAAAATCTCATGTTATACATTATACATGTAAATAATTAGTTACAGAATTGGAAACATATTAGTCATGTATGATAGATGAATTAAATTGAATGGCTTATTTTATTACACCATTTAAATGCTGTTATAAGTTAATTTAATACCAAAGACTTTTTATTTATTACCAAATTGATTATTACTTAATAGCTTACCATGCTTATCTCTTGGAGATGATTGAGAAACAGTCACTATTAATTTAAAATCAATTATAGTAGTTGAATAAAGAACTGTTATCCTTTTTACCTGTCTAGAGAATAAAGTCTTAGGACCAAAACAATGCATCACTTTTTAGAACTGAAATCTATTCTGAGAAAAATGATGCCAGTCACACACATGCAGAACAAACCTCTGACCAGACATAATTCTATTATATCAATTTATTGGTAACTCCTCTTGGGCTGCTGTAAACATAACAGGAGCCAGACTATGAATTACAAAATACATTCACAGGCCATAACCAGATGCCCAGCATTTCAATGTTATATAAAAGACCATTCTTTTGAACATACATCTCAACTTCTGGTTTCTTGTTTATATAAGACCATAATGCTTTTTTTCTGAATTAATATAATTACATGATAACAAATTTTAAGTGAAAGCACTTACATGTAGTAGATATATGACCATGTCTTCTCAAACTGAAGCTATAGATTCTGAATTTTGGTACTTATTTGGATAGATGTCTAGAGATAATAAGTACAGTACATTTTATCGATTTGACTACCTTTTGGTTTAGCACATTTCAAAACTGTACAAGTGGTTTTAGGTCATATTATCTAAAAAAATGGTATATATGATTTCCCTAACACCTGAAAACTTTCTACTAAGATTGACTATAAAATCATAGTTTTCACATTTATGTAAACAAACTGTACATCCTTTCTAATTCTAAGCTTTTATTACACAGAATTTTAATAATAAGAGTTTTAAAATATTAAGCTTAAGATAAATAAGAGCTAAACTTGTATGTGTCTTAATATTGCACATGGTATCTGCCCAGTACATACAGCATTAGTATCGCTGCTTGATGTTTTTACCACTGCACTAGAATAGAGATGGGATCATTGTGTATGTTGCATGTAACTTTGATATTAGAAGTGGATTATGAATAATGGCTTGTACAAGACCACAGTGGGTCTTAAGTAGTCTTAGCTAGGATCTTTGTATGTTCCAGCAAGTCATTTCTAATATTTCTATTTTGTCAAGAGGACAAGAAAAGTTTATATAGGAAATCCATTAATGGCAGTATATCAATCTTTGCAAAATGTATTATTAGAATGTATTAAATGTATTATTAGAAACGTATTAATTTTATTCTACTTCTGTCATTAAAACAATGATCCTAGGTAACATAACCAATCTCATAATAAAAGCTTTGGCTTTATGGGAACATTTATTTTCTCCATCATCAGTGTCACCCTGCAAATGTTTACATCCTATTTAGAAGGAAGGAAGACGAATGACATTTTGCCCTTTGTTTGGCTTTGTTGAAGCTACTGCTTACAGGACTAATGTCTTTAAGTATCTTCTAATCACTTCCCAATCAGATGCAGAGAGAGAATGGGAGTTGTTTGGGGCGAGCAAGATATCCTCAGAAAATCTGGGATATTTTCCTTTAGATTATATTATTACTAAAATTTTCAAACTTTATTCAACAATTATTTTAACTACATTAAGAATGATCATTATTTCCTCTAGTTTTTCATGGTCCCTTTACATCATAAAAGGTCTTAAGATCCTCATCACTCTAATATAATTTTTATATTATATACTTTATTTTATAATAAAGATGTTTTATATTTTAAGAAAGGTCTTAGATATTTTGGAAATATCAGTACAACATTATATGTGTTCTCTTTGTTCAGTTTCTTATTTTGCACTATTTTAGGTACTACAAATAAAAATTACTAAAATACCTCTCATCACTCAACTCCTTGTTTCTCATGCTTTAGTAACACTGGACTCATTTTTTCTTAATTTATCAAGCCAGTTTCTATCTCATGGACTTTTTACTTGTTATTGTCTTCGTAGAACTGCACTTCTGCCACTGACTCTCAACGTCCAGGTTTTGTTCAAACTTCTCTAGTAAATTCCCTAGTTAAGAGTTATCTGATTACTCAGTTTCTAACATTGCCTTCCCAGCCCACTCTATCTTTGTGGCACTTATCAATATCTGACTAACTTTTATTTATTTGCTTATTGTCTTTCATTTCCACTTGAATGTGAAATCCATAAGGTAAGCCCATTGCATCTTGTTTACTGCTCTGTTTGCATTGCCTGGAATATCTATGGCTGGTATATTTTTGATATTCAAAATTTTTCTGACTTAATAAATAACTGAATGAATGAATGAATCAATCAGTGAATTAATATGTGGCATCTTGCCTCAAGTGACTCACTGTCTAATGAGTCTGTCAATTACTATTACCTAAATATATTGTGAATATCACATTTATTTATTAAAGCTACCATCCCCATCTTCTGAAAATGATTACCAGCTCCAATTGCTTCCATTGAAACTGGGATAAGGCAATAACATTATCTGCCTTAAATGAACATCAGTGTTTTCTAATCTTACAAATACTAATACAAACTTAAGAAAAAACATGTTAGAAGGAAAAGTAGTTTATTGAATTGTTAGTGGTTGATATTCTTTAATCTGATTCTTTTATTTTTATTCAGCTTTTATCCATGAAAATATAGTAATTCACATAGTTACACAAAGGGGTAAGCAATTGGTAAACGATGAAGTCAATTTAGAGCTGAAAATATCACTAAAAAATTTCTCTTTAACATCATCAATCATGGATATTAAAGCTAAATAATTTAGATAAATCAATTAGAGTGTTGCTATTGGTGCAATTGCCTTGTATATTCCAAAATTCAAGTTTAAAAAATAAGTTGTCAAATTTCAAGTGTGTAGTTTAGTTCTTTTCACATAATAGGAACGTAATATATGCTTTTAAAGAAAACAAAATAGTGTATTAAAACTTGTGGAGTCTATTGAAATTATCATTGGTCTTATTAAATAACTAGGGCAATATTGCCCAATAGAACTTTCTGTGATGATGGAAATGTTCAATAATCTGTGCTGTCCAAAATGGTAGCCACTAACCATATGTAGCTCTTGAGTACTCTAAAGGTGGCCAATGTGGCTGAGAAACTGATTTTAAAATTTTATTTAATTTTAGCAACTTCAAGTATATATTCTTGTATGTGGCTAGTGGCTATTATTTTGGAGATTATCTTCTTGATTGTGAAATATAATAATTTCTAACAGATTGAGTAGTGTTAATTTACAGAGCTCCCAATTGTCATAACACTCTGAATTTGAACAACCTAGACTTTAATCTAAATCTTTTAGCTTTTTATCCTGGTAAGGTCCATAGTATATTTGGCTCATACATAGCATTCCACTGTTACACATTTCTCATAAAGGCTAGATATGATACCCAATAAACTTCCTCCCAGATATAATTCTGTGATATTTGAAAAAGTAATGTGAAAACTCAGCCACTTAATGAATAATTACTGTGGTTTTCTTTGTGTTGATTGGGAAGAAAATATTGAATTGTAGGAAGAAAGCTTTTCATCAATCTTAAAGTTCTATAACTATCATTTAGAAGCCCAAATAAATCTTGGTTTTATCCGTGTTTTTCTTACATAAAAACTATTATCTAAGTCACTGAAAATTTTTGAACAGCAAAGGATAATTATAATATAATAAAGTGAAAACATTTTATAAGAAAATAACATGTCATTCTACAGTACTATAAAGCATGCATCTGAAAGAAATGCTCCATGTCATATATAAAAATTATAATGATGCAATTGACCCTAACTGGGCTGAAGTAAACATTATATTTTTGTTTGTCTTATTGAAGCTTGGGTTATGGAGTCAAACACGATCTGTCATTACTTTTTAAAGTTACTTATTTAACTCCCCACATGTTAATAACAACTGTACTCACCTTGCATAGCTGTCATGAGGATTAAATTGGAAAATATATGAAACGTGTATAGTGTAGTGCCTGGCACATAGTAGGCATGAAATAAAGGCTGTTTTCCATTTTTCTTATTTTCCCAGAAGTCTCTATTGGCACCGTTAAGAAATCAAAACATGAAAGAGGGTTAAACACTTTTTTTCCTTGTGAACTGAGATAATTTCCTTGGAAAGTCAGTATAGATATATATTTGCCATAGACAAGTGAAGGAAGAATCTGCCATTTTAAAATAACAAGAATACACTTACTAACTCTACTGAGATGTCAGTTCTTTTAATAGGTACATTTGTCAAGTAAATTCTGATTTTGAAGAAAAACAGTCACCTTTTTAAATGCGAACTGTGATTCACAATAAAAAATACACAAAATAAGACTTATTTTTATTTCCAAATGTCCATATACAGAAGATTATAGAAGGTGATGTAAGTTCCATCGTCCTTTTTTTTTTTTTTTTTAAATAGAATGTTATGAGAAAAATGGTGGAGTAGTAGAAAGAACCAGAAACTAAAGGATGCTTGAATTTTCTGGTTTGTGTCATTTTTACCTTAACATATTTTACGGCATGTTCATTTCCTTTGTGTGCTTTTCTTTCTTAAAGAATAAAAGAAAATCTGCCTCATGAAAATGCAGGAGAGTCATCCCACATAAAGACCATCTTTAAAATGCGCATTATTTATTTGACAGACTGTAATGGCTGTTTCAAGGATATTATGGGCTGTCACGTGAATATGTATTTTAGAATGAATACTACAGTACAAATACTGTGCTTGCACAATGCACATCAAAAATATAACCTAATGAAATCTCTTTTGAAGATTAGGCAATGTATAAGGATATCCTGGAAATGGAAAACCCAGTTGAGTTAAAATAGGAAAAGACCTTACAACCCTAAGTGATACAGAGGTCAACTTCTCTGGGAGGTGAAGGAATAGGAAAGGAAAACAAAACAAACATAACTAAATCTTGAATGATAATCATATTTTTAGCTCTTGGTTTTGACATTAAGTTAGCTAGAGCTACTTGGAATTTTATATTTGGTTGATATTGATAAATCATGAGTGTTTCAGAATTATATCACATTTCTAAAATTGCAGGCCATGATCACACTCAAGATTATTAATGAATTAGAAGATTCAATGAGGGAAAGATTATTTGGGGTTAGAAGAAAATCAGGCACTCATCTAACACACTTTGTGTGAGTAACTCCAATTCCTATGGTTCTGTACTAAGTTGAGTAGAAGATACAAAATGTAATAAATATCAGTCCTTACCTGAAAAAGCTTGGAGACAGGAAGGAAGTTATAACATGATATAGCTTACTAGAACACCAGGATAAAATCAGTAGGGATATAAAAAGCATATAGATAAAGTGCTTCCAAAGTCTTATAGGAAATAATAAATAAAAAGAACAATGTGGTATATGTACAATAAAGACAGCTAGAAGTCTTTCATGTTTGAGTTGCATTTCATCGATAATTATCACTTGGACTCAGAGTCACTTTTACCTATATTCTTACCCAATATTACATACATTTCTTTAATGTCTACTCAGTTGTTTTGTTTGTTTGAGAACATGCAAGGATATACTCCATAATTGTTGTTATGCTTCAGATTATTTCAGAGACAATCGGTTTTCTAGTTAAGCTTACTCTAATAAATCTGCAAAATAAATGACATACTTAAATTTCAAAAACAAACCACTGATTTTAATTTTAGCAGACAACTTATGTCTTAATTTTAATCTTTTTTTCTCCCTTTATTCCCTAAAAATTGTCCAAATAGAGTTCTTTTGTTGATACGCAGATGATTCTGCCAGTCAAAGCTCCTTTGTTTCTAAAGATCTTTAACAGACCAAAATTTCTCTTCATTGATCTCCAGAAGAATTTGCAAAACTCACAATAAGGACATGACATTAAAGACAGCAAAATCTGGCACAATTCCACAAATTATTGATATTAAGTTATTTTTTAAGTACTTAATATGTGCTTCATTTAGGTTGGTGCTGTCCATTTGAACTATAATGTGATTCATGTAAATATTTTTAAGTCCTCTAGTAGTCACATTAAAACAATAAAAAAGAAAAAATGCAAAACTAATTTAATAACATTCTATTATCATTTCAGTATGTATTTATTAATAAGCTACTTTATATTCTTTTTTTCACACGAGGTCCTTGAAATCTGATATATGCTTTATACTTAGAACACCTCTCAATTCTGGCTAGTCACATTTTTTTTTAGAGATTTATTTATTTATTTTAAGGAGACAGAGGGTGTGGGGTGGTGGGCAGAAGGAGAGGGAGAGAGAGTTTAAAGAGACTCTGTGCTGAGCATGGAGGCCAATATGGGGCTCAATCTCAAGACCCTGAGATCAGGACCTGAGACCAAACCAACCAGGTCCCCCTGATGAGACACATTTTGAGTGCCTGATAGGCTCATGACGCTAATGGTTACCCTTCTGAGCAGAATTGCTCTAGTATTTTCAGTTATGTTACTTACATTCACAACCATCTTGTGAAGTCACTATCATTAATCCCCTTTTGCAAATGAGAAGACTGTAATTCGGAAAGTGTGACTTCATACAATTGATTAAGTGATAAGAATGAAACTTGAATTCCATTCTATTACAATCCTTTCCATAACTTCTGTTATAGAGACTTTCAAATGAAGTAAGGTATTTGGGAATTTGAATTTCCAGCTAATAGTTCTTAAACTAAACCGTACTTTTCCTAGAATTTTTCTAGAACGTAGAGGACTTTTAAAAGTTACACTCACAAAATACCTTTCAAATGTAGACAAAACCGAAAATCTCTACTTCATAGCCTTTATTGACTTCTGATTTGTTCCATTTCAAAGCATAAATAGCATATAATTGAAATTACTCCTTTGACTATGTAACCTTTCCTGGGGCTCTATTAAAGACATGAGCTTGTTTACTATTATATTCTTTTTTCTATGATTTGTGATTTTTCATATTACAATGTGTGTGAGACTTCTTTGTTCACTAAGGCTCTGCTTGATTTAGTTGTTTCCAGTATTTTGGTGGTTGCTTGAAATTTCTTATTTATGTGCTTCTTTTTATCTTTAAGTAAAGACTCAAAAGCTGATTATAAAATATGGTGAAAGTTCATTTTCACTCCATAATAAAAATCTAATAAGAGAAAATGGACTAACATTCAGCACAGAGACTTGGGCAGGTTCATTAAGAGAATTTCATTGCCAAAAACAAGTGTCTAACCCCAGGAAGTCTTTATGACATTGTGGATTGTCTCTTGATATTCCATTTAAACAAAAAGTTTGAACATTTCTTAAAGGTTTATTCTATACTATACTTGCACCAAACACAAGAATATGTTTAGAAGAAGAATATGTTTAGAATCTGTTTTCTAAGAACTTAGTGTAGAATGTGGATGACAGATACAAGTGCTTCATTAGGGAAAATAAACCCTAATAGAAGACTGAAGTTGTAAATTTTAAATGGAGCATTTTTAGGAATATAAAGAAGATGCAAATGAATTCTGATGAGATGAATTTGGGAGTCAGGGAGCAAGTTGGAGGTGGAGGGTGGATCTGGAAAGGCAAATGTGAGATATCCTATGCAGGTAACAAGTTAAGTCACCTCCCTTTAAATACATAATATTTGCCAAATATTTATATGACCAAGTCTCCTTAATTCAGTGGTCCTCAGGTAGGGGAGGTAAACTCTCTGAAACCTTAAATCTTCCTTTTTAACTCTATTACATATTATTTTCATAGCCTCTTTTGGGTTATTAATATTGCTGCTCCTATTCCTCATTCATTTAACAAATATTTAAAACAAACAAACAAAAACAAGAAAATGGTGGAAATTCTTATATCTTTGTTTTATTTTGAAATTCCTTCTGCATTTAGTGAGGAAGTTGCTTATAATCAGCACTCAGAAGGGTTGAATTGCATGAAGTAAAGCCATCTTCCTGAATACAAGTCTGACCTCATAGACTACAGATACTTATTTTCTTTGTCTTTTTGTTGTTTTGGTTAGTATTTTTATTTTCTCTTTTGTCTTTTTGGCTGCCCATGCTCCATTTCTATTCCTTTGTCAGTTTTCCTATTATTGGAACTACTTCTTCTCCTTCGGTGTCTTTCGGTCAGTCTGTAAGTAGGGGCATTGTTAAGGAGAGGGCATGAAAGACAAAGCAGATCAGTTAGATCTCCCTCCTTAAACTCAAAACTTGATCGGAGACAGTTGAGAAACTGAACATGTTTGAAGTTTGACTCTTCATGCAGTGGCACATGATTTCTACTGTTCCATGAGACCACTGTGCCAGGTCCTGCTTCCAAGAACTTTTTTCCCAGTGCTCCAAGTTTTAGTCGATTATATGATCACTTGATTTTCTTTTTATAAAATCAATTTTTGGGGCGCCTGGGTGGCTCAGTTGTTAAGTGTCTGTGTTAGCTCAGGTCATGATCCCAAGGACCTGGAATTAAGCCCTGCAGCAGAGTCCATGCTCAGCGGAAAGCCTGCTTCTTCCTCTCCACCCGCCTCCCCCCTATCCCCTCCCCCATCCCGCGCTGTGTTCCTTCTCTCCTTGCCTCTCTCTGTCAAATAAATAAATAAAATCTTCTAAAAAATCACTTTTGGGGTACCTAGGTGGCTCAATCAGTTAAGCATCTGCCTCTTGATTTCTGCTCAGATCATGATCTCAGGATTATGAGATGGAGCCCACGTCAGTCTCCATGTAAAGTTTTCTCTTTCTCCTTCCCTTCCAACCCCTTCTCCCAAATAATAATAAAATAAAATAAAATAAAATAAAATAAAATAAAATAAAATAAAATCAAATCACTTTTGCTTAATTTAGTTGAAGGTAATATCTAGTGCTTTCAATCCAAAGGACCCTAATTGATGTACTAATCAAGTTAACAAGAAGTGGTTGAAATTCTTGCCTTGAGTCATGGAAAAGTTTTTATCTTCTTTAAAAGGGGGATGTTAATACCTACTTTAAAGTTATTTGGTGTTATTAAATGAAATAATGATATAAAGTACTTGACTTGGAGAGCACCTGGGTGGCTCAGTGGGTTAAGCCTCTGCCTTCAGTTCAGGTCATGATCTCAGGGTCCTGGGATACACCCCCACATCGGGCTTTCTGCTCAGCGGGGACCCTGCTTCCCTCTCTCTCTCTGCCTGTCTCTCTGCCTACTTGTGATCTCTCTCTGTCAAATAAATAAACAAAATATTAAAAAAAATAAAGTACTTGATTTGGAGCAGGTGCTTGAAGTGATGCTTGATGTACATATAGAATTTATTACTTAGTGCAAGTTTCTGTGTATGTATTCTCTACTTCATTATGCATATGAACACACAAACACCTTTACTTTCAAAACCATAATACATACAATTCTTTTTCTATCACTGAAGGAAGATAGTTCCAAGCTTAGAGAATAAACATATCTGTTCTTTTTATCAAATACTAGAATTATGTGTTTGGGTTTAGAAATTGTCTAGTGGTGAATGTGTATATGAACAAAACAAAAATCATTCATCCAGAGCTAGTCATTGATGATAAAACAGTATTTAAGACCCTATAGTAAATATAAAAAATATATGTTATATATATTTTGCAGTATTTTTCCTATATTCAAGCCTACCACGGGGCCTTAAATATACATTTATCTATTCAAACCTATTATACATATGCACACATATTTGCATAGCTTACCATATATGTATACACACACGCACACACACACATACACGCACACCCCCAAATCCACCATATAGATGCATACGTATATATACATACACTTATGTATAACTTAATATATGTGTGTATGTATTTAAAAATGTGTATTTATATATGCATGTGTGTTTAGTAAGTAGATTTCCCATCACTTTGTCAATTTCAGAATTTTCTGGAGTTGTTGCAAAAGTGGCATATTTTGGAGGCTCTAAATGTTCATAATAGACTTTCTAGGTCATGTATTTCACTTGACTCAGTATACTGGATACTATTTTCCTGAGGTAGGAGATGAGTAGTAGACTTCTCCTAAGGCTCCAATTAAATTATTTAGATCTGACTGCTAAATCCGGTGTTAATTAGTATATGGTTTTTATCATAATTAGTGTTTTAAAGATCTAGTGTACTTGGCTGGTTTTGTAGACCATTTCTTAGTTATATATTTCAGAAAAGATTTTACTACACACAGAAAAACAAAATGTAAAGAAGGTAATTTTTTGAGGACTTCAATTATATGTATGTACAGTGTCTAATTAGAGGTTATTTTAGAAGATTTTTATTGTGGACTAGCATGGGTTGCTAGATCTTGAGCTGTTGCTTCAAGCGTGACTGTAAAATTGTTTGTTAAAAGGAAAAGAATCTATAGGCCATCATCAACTAGTCTTAATTGTTTATAGAATCTGTTAACCACAGGTTGGGCTTGTTAAATTTTAGGATTTATGCATGTTTGAAATGATTCATTTTCCAGTTTGAAAAGCACAGCATTAGGGAATATCGCATGGATATTTTTCAACCCTGGCTGAAGGCAGTAATGTCTTCTGAGGTTATGTTGGTCATAGTCAGACAAATTGTGGCAAAAAAAAAAATTATCTCTCTTTCACTATATTTCTAAAAACTGATTATCTATTTGATTATGAAATTTAGTTGAATTTAGCAGTAGAAAAATATTGAAAATTTAACATCAAACAAAATGTGTTTAGTTTTGGTCAAAAGAACAGAAAAATAGCAACAATCATGCCATCAATCAATGCTGTTAGATTGCTCCTGAAGCATTTCTTTGCAAGCTCAGATTATATTTAAAGGAAACTACAGATATACCAACGAAACATGAGGTTATAAAGTACATGAACTTGAAGAAAAGAACAACATTTACAATTCATTTGTTTTTGCCATTCGTACTATAGAGTGTCAATTGCTAAATTTTATCAAATCCTGAGCTCATGGAAGCTGTATTTTTTTGTCAATTTATCCAGCCTGTGGTGCAGTAGATCACAACTCAGCATGAGCTGTTGTCATACCCTGAATTTTTTTCCAAATATTTAATAAGAAATAATATAAAGTATTCAAACAGAAGTGTTTTAAGTGATAAGAATTTAAACGAGACCCTGAAGAGTGTACTAATCAGATTTTCCATTAAAGAATATTCTTTGGAGAAAAACTGGAAATGCTAAGTCTTGCGGGAATATTACATAAAGCAATCTGTATGGAGAGATTACAAATGTCTTGACTTCCTAAGAAAATTACAGAGGGAAATAAAACAAAAATGGCTTTGGTACACTTTATATAAGATTTACCTTAGAAATCACACACACACATAACACACAGCAAGTTAAATACTATATTCTATTTGATATATGTCATTAAAAAAATTTTGTACAAACTATGTTGTGCTCAAAAAATTTGTGTGATTAATGCATTGATTTAACTTCCCAATGCAGACTGCTGCTAGGCAGATTCTGATATTATTTATTTTTATTAGTTTATAATATGTCAATTTTTCTTGCTTATCTGTCAACTCCCAGAAAAATACATAAATCAAAAACGTAGCAATGTGGACACTAACAAGGCATAATTATTGTAGGGTCTGTCCTCCTTTAAGAAAAAATACAATTACCTACCAGAATGCTGCTGGGATTAGGTCAGAATTTGCATAATACTGACTCATATTTTCTTAACAATTTTAACATCAGACAATAGCTTTTGCAAATCTATAATCCCTTATTATTTTCCAGTTTTATGTTTTTGAGTCTAATAAAGAATTCAGTCAAAACAAGATAATTATTAGAATCTAACCATAGAAAACTTTAATTACTCAGTGGCATGTTTTTAAGATTAGGTCAGGTTTTTTAATAAATTTTATATAAAGTAACACAAGGCAATTAAGCTTGCCTAAATGTAATTTTTTACAGCTAAATTTATTCATTTTTCTACAGATAAATATTTAATAGAAAATACTTCAATCATTGTACAAGCTAAGAAAAAATTCCTACTTCAGCATAATCTCTAAACAGCAGTTCTAAAGCGAGTTATTAAGCAGTTAGAGGGCTAACAGTCAGATGATGAAAATTTGGAAAATGTTAACTGCTATAAAATAATAGCTGCTAATGCGGAGGATTATGAAACACCCAGTAGCAGAATAAGTAACAAATAGATCCTTTCTGAAGTCCTGAAGGCTGGGGGTGGGATCTGGGGTTAAGTAACCGTGATATATTTATAGAGGGCAAGGGATCACCATAAAATAAAGCAGCAAATAGTAAAGAAGTCAATGTAAAAGAGAGGCCAGGGATTTAGGGTATAGAGATCATAAATTTTCATCGATATAAACAGGCTGTGTACCTCAGGAGTTGAGGTTTAGCTATAATTTCAGGTCTGACCTATAGGCCTTTTGTGTTCACAGTGCATGCACGATCAAGATGCCATCTAAAGAGGTGTAAAAAAAAAAGGGAAAAAAAGAAAGAAGAAAAAAATGTTTCAGATCTGTGTGATTTACTCATTTAATCATCCCCAAATCCATCCCTAACACAACAGCACAGTAGTTGCGAAGATTTTATTGTCTCACTAAATTACATTTAATTCTTACCCTAGCATATCCTATAAACAAGAAAAGTGAATGATGTTTCTTCTACCATGTTCTACCAAAGGAAAATTGTTAAATTTTTATGCACGGCTTCTCAGAAGATCATTTTCCCTTTTTCTGTATAGCTCAGACTTCCACATTTTCATGTTTTAATTTTAAATATGTATTTTAAAACCCGCTTAAAACTTAGTTGATTAAAAAAACTTAGTGATTAAATGAGCTTGTTTAATGGTTTAACAGAAGCAATAAAAGCAAGCAAATCAACATGAAGGAACTATTAAGTATTTAGCTTTTTAAAAGAATTATCCTAAAATAGAATACTGAATTGTTTAAAAAAAAATAAGCAAGCTACATGAAGATCCCATCTTCTCATTCAGGGAAACTGATTTTAATATATGTAGGCACTAAAATAAGCTTTCTGTTCTAAATTGCCACTTAATGAACAAATTATATTACTGTTTGTATATTTGTGTAGTATGTGCATATGTACACGTGATGTCTATTTCTCTCTCTTGAATATATGCATGACTTTTAGCACTGGTGTGCATTGTATATATGCATGGCTTTTAGCACTGGTGTGCACTGAATATATATAGAGAGAGACAGAAAGAGTGAGAGAATGAAAGAGTCTCTCTATATAGAGTCACACACTGTATTTTGGGGACATAGAATGTACTACACACACTCACACATACACAGCTACTACTCCATTAGAACAGGCAGAAGTTAACATGAAGTTAAGTAAATGATATATGAGCTGTGCTTGTTTCTTATTGCGTATAGTTTATCCCATATTTTTAAATTAAGATCTCAGAAAATATACCTCCCATTGATATTAACTTTAAGGGAGTAGGTATTGTTTTTTCTAAATACTTCATGGAATCAGCTGTATTTTCATATTAACACTGTATTTCATATTTTCATATTAACACACATATTAAAATAGGGGGACTTGTTTTCTCTCTTTATGCCATTGTAGGAAATAGAATGCATCAGGTGAGTTTGGAAAAATCTGTCATATGTGCTCTTAATGCCCACCTTCATCAGCCCTTAAGGACAGGGCTCTTTTCTTCAACCACTAGGTTGCACTGTTGTACAGAAAAACAAAGTGTTTGTGCGTCTCGCTGCACAGAATAGGGAGCTGCACGCTGTGAGGAGCTCGTAAATACTGTTACTCTGTTTTCACTAACTACAGAAAGAGATCCAGGCAGAGAGACCGGCATTTGAACATGTTTTCTTTTTCCTCAAAGCCACGGCCAGTGTCCTGGATTTTGTGTGGAGCTTCTCTGAAGATAGACAAAAGATACTAAGTTTTTATTTTTGGTAGGAAGGGAAAGGGTGTGAGTGAAAGATTGGCTGGGAAAGGACATTGGTCACCACTTCTCAGATTAAGATGTAAGGGCCTATTAAATATTTCCTTCTAGGAAGTGGCAAAACTATTTCTCATTACTTTTCCTCTGCAGCCAGACATTGTTTAAATATAAAATTCCATGAAGGTAAACTATATGCTTTTCTGTTGGTGTCACAGCGTGATAGTTAATGATTTTGTTTGAGTAACTAAGTATGGTTGTATCACTTGTTTGTTTTTCCTCCATGGCATCATCCAATCTACTCATCTCTTTATATGATGAACAAATAAATAAATAGAAGCAGCTTTCCCTTTGCTTTATTGGTATTATCCAAACCATACTAAGAGAACATTTGTAGGATTACCCTTGTATCTGCTAGCATATTTTCCTGTCTACATATAGGCTGTACTTTATCAAGGAAATTACTTACAGAGAATCAAGTAGGGGGAGGTTAGAAAAGCTATTCCTTTAGTTCTGGTGTAAATCATTGGGAATTTTTGCTTCATGGATTAGCACCTCTTGTACCCTTCATCTCTTCAGGGCAGTAAACTGAGACAATCCTAATGAAGACCAGAGCTATTGGCTACCCACCACAACACTTTCAGGGGGAATAGGTCATCAAAAAGACCCAAGTCTGGAACTGGTTATTTCAGTTGGATTGATAGAAGATTCATATTTGGTAATTGTCCTACTTCAAGGTTTTGACTATTTCACTAACAACTTCTAGACTACCTAATTGATAATTGATTTCTTAGTGAATTATGAATTTGACAATGAAGATCTGAGAAACTTTTGGTCCAAAGGGTAGGAGGGACAAATAAATCCCATGAGTTAAACAAACATGTATTGATGTGTATTAATTCTTAGATGGCACACATTTTAGAGAAGGAATTATGTTTATGAAAAATAAGGTATCTCATTTGTTAGAATAAAAGTCTTTTGGGATCTGCATGTTTGAAAAGTTCTCCAAGAGGCTATTTTCTCTAGGCTACTGCCCTCAGATAAGGCTTCACCTGTCTCTGTTGCAGACACACAGATTGTATTCAGTACTTAACGACTTCAGGAAGTGAAACTTTACAGCTTTATTTCAATGTCAGTATTTCCCCTCATAATCAAACTATGTTTTACATACTATAGTTGGTCTGCTCTTTTTCCAACTGTGATCCAGAGAAATGGGAGTTAAAATTTCCTATGTATCTGAAAACTGTTTGCAATTCTTTTTAGTCTTTTTTCCCCCCTTTTTCAATAAGCCAATTTATTTAGCCTGTCTTTGAAAGGTGCTGGAGTTCAACACTTAATACATTTGAAAAATATCAGCATGTAACTGAAATGTGATTGGCATTCAATAAATATTGAATAGAAAAATATATGTATTTACTAGGTAGCTACTACTATTTACTGAGCCCTTACTATATGTTAGTTGCTCTTGTCAGTATTTTATATGTATTATATCACCAGACCCAGGGCATCAGTCAGATGAATTATGCATTATTCCCAGTGTGTCATATAAAAAAATTGGCTTACAAGACTTAAGACACTTTCCAAATTAGTGAAAAATATATTTAGGATTTGAATTCAAATCTGGTGTGTCTGCTTCTACTATTCTGGAAAAACAATACTTTCTATTTAAACTTTTCTATGACTCCAAGCTCAATAAACCAATAAACATGTATTTATGGAATATATACCTAACCCTAATGAGATTACAAAAACTAGAAAGCAAATTGCTAACCTTGAGACATATTTGATGGAGTTGGAAAGAGAGATAACTGTACAGACAGAGAGGATCTGAAAGCAATAAGAAATTAGGTACTATATCATATGGCATGCTCAAGTCTTTTGACATTCAGAGAAAAGACAATCATTGTTGGACAGCAATTTATTAACAATGATTTCGGGTTACAAACCATTCATTCAGCAAGTATCTAGAATCCATCTGCCAAATACTGGTGAGGTATTATTGTACAGAGCTTTAAATTCAGGTACAAAGCATTTAAAGCAGATAGAAATAAAGATTCTGGAGTGGGGTCAAAGAGAATAAAGAAGAATAAAGAAAGGAAAGCATTAAACTGAGACATAGCTTCTAAGGAAGTGGTGATTGTAATCTGAAGCATGAAAAAAAATAATTTTGTTTTGCCTGTTAAGGCCTTTGACAGAAAGCTGGGATGAAGAGTTAAAATCTATCCAATCAGTAGGGAAGTCATACTGAAGATTCCTAGGAAGGAAAATTTAAGGGTTGCTTTTAGAAATATTTGTTGCTGTATGGGATGGATTCCTGAGGTTGAACATGGGCGTAAGATCAACTGGTTCTTTAGTTTTTTGAAAACATAGAATGCTTCTTGGGTATTCATGAATTATTACTAATATACTTTAGAATCATCTCTGATTATGTAGGATCATTCTTTCATAAGACAGAATGCTATTAATCACCGTTATATTATACCTCACACAGTTCCTGGAACATAATTCATGCTCACTAAACACTTGTGTGATTGAAGTTAACTTGGGTTTCTCACATACTTTAAAATAGTCAAGTGAATCCAAATTTATCAACATGAAACAAATGTTTCCTGATCAATATACATTTTCTTTATCTGAAATATTGATTGCTTTGTGTTATTAATTTGATCCATATTACCCAATTGAATAAAATTTGTGGTAAAAACATGTATTCACAGAAATATATATATGTAATATTAACAGACATATACATATGATATATACAACCTATACTTATGTGTATAAATGTGTGAATTTTATTTTTTTATGAAATAGAAGGACTGCTAATTTTTCTGGGATTTAACATAGCGTTTGAATTCAAACATCTACTAAATACATAGTGGATATAAATACCACCTGTATAAAATATGGTAAATATATTAGATTTAGGCATTTGGATAGAGAAAGACAAAATCTGAAAATACAGGTATGAATTTTGCATCAATCTCAGAAGATGGTGCACGACAGGAATACCAACTACATTTACAGTTACGCATGTGTGTTGGCAAATATGAAATATAAATATGTTAGAGTCAGTACAAATTTCTGATAATTGTTTCTTATTCAGCATGGATTTGAAATCATATTTTTATTTCTTCCAATATAATGTGGGAAGATAACCCATATTAAGGGCCATCTCCTATTGAAGGGAGAAGTGAGTCAACTTGTCCAGTTGAAATAAAAGCAGAGTGGACAAATCCAAGAAACAAAATTTAGAGAATACACAATTCATAGTGTTTTCTTCCTTTTTAAAGTTGATTAATGACTCCACCTGGTGCATTAAACTATTGTTATTGATTTAATTGCTTTTTGCAAAATTTATAAGGAAGATTGATTTTTAAATAAATATGGAAGTTTGGTTAAATTTCAGATGTTTCTCCACCCTCATAGAGCTCTAGAAATTTAAAAAGGTGACAAAGGAGAAAGATGGTGGTTAGGTAAGTTGAATGAGGCTTTAAATAAGTCATTATTTTTTCAGGTTCTTCTTTGTGTAAGAACCTTTTTTTTTTTCTTCACATTTTATCTTTGTATGGAGACAATTGCTCTTTCTGAATCCCTACATATTCGTCTTCCTCAACTAACAACACGAAGCTCCCCCTATTCAGGAAATGTTTTATTTCTTTTTTAATTTTCTAACTTAATGGCAGATTCTGCCAGGGTATTCTTGCTGCTGAGACCTAGTCTTAAACACTTGATGATCATGCTAAGTACATTAACGGAAGGGTCCTTGCACTCCCATTCAAAGATGTTACATGCTCTGTAGACAATCAATATAAAGTGTAAAAACAATGACTTTGGCAAATACAATTCACTTATATGTACTTGTTCGACAGACACATCATGGGACGGTGGCAGCATGGACATAGTGAACTAGTCTGATAGTGCTGACTCTGTTCCTCCATATCAATTTAGTACATATCCAGAGGAAATACATTTTAAAAAGGAAAGCTTTCCTCATGAAGCACATAGCTACTGTTAATCGACTGACACTAGATCTAGCACA